>NC_092224.1:53189242-53294242 GCF_036320965.1 Panulirus ornatus | reverse complement strand
CTCTCAATTGACACAACAGTTTTGTCAAAATACTGCTTGCTTCTGTGGAGTCTAGCCTGTCCCTGCTGCTGAGTGTAGAGCAGCTCTGGCCAGCAGTAGCCCTGTGAAAGGGGGCCCCTAAGGTTGAATTCAAAGGTGAGTAATGTGGCAGTTGAGGGAATAATTGGTGTACATGGGGTGTTCAGAGTTGTAAATGGAAATGGTTAAGAGCTTGTAGATTTGTGCTGAAAAAGGACTGACGATTGGGAATACCTGGTTTACAAAGAGAGATATACATAAGTATACGTATTTAAGTAAGACAGATGGCCAGAGAGCGTTATTGGATTATGTGTTAATTGATAGGCGCGCGAAAGAGAGACTTTTGGATGTTAATTTGCTGAGAGGATGCAACTGGAGGGATGTCTGATCATTATTTTGTGGAGGCGAAGGTTAAGATTTTGTAGAGGTTTTCAGAAAAGAAGAGAGAATGTTGGGGTAAAAAGAGTGGTGAGAGTAAGTGAGCTTGGGAAGGAGACGTGTGAGTACAGAATGGAAGAAGGTGAGAAAAAAGGACGTAAGGGGACTGGGGGAAGATTGGGATGTATTTAGGGAGGCAGTGATGGCTTGCGCAAACAGATGCTTGTGGCATGAAAAGCGTGGGAGGTGGGCAGATTAGAAAGGGTAGTGAGTGGTGGGATGAAGAAGTAATAGTGTTAGTGAAAGAGAAGAGATAGGAATTTGGACGAGTTTTGCAGGGAAGATGTATAAAAGAAAGAGGCAGGAGGTCAAGAGAAAGGTGCAAGAGGTGAAAAAGAGGGCAAATGAGAGTTGGGGTGAAAGAGTATCATTAAATTTTAGGCAGAATAAAAAAGATGTTTTGAAGGAGGTAAATATAGTGCGTAAGACAAGAGAACAAATGGGAACTTCGGTGAAGGGGGCTAATGGGGAGGTGATAACAAGTAGTGGTAATGTTAGAAGGAGATGGAGTGAGTATTTTGAAGTTTTGTTGAATGTGTTTGATGATAGAGTGGCAGATGTAGGGTGTTTTAGTCGAGGTGGTGTGCGAAGTGAGAGCGTTAGGGAGAATGATTTGGTAAACAGAGAAGAGGTAGTAAAAGCTTTGCGGAAGATGAAAGCTGGCAAGGCAGCGGGTTTGGATGGTATTGCAGTGGAATTTGTCAAAAAAGGGGGTGACTGTGTCGTTGACTGGTTGGTAAGGATATCTAATGTATGTATGACTCATGGTGAGGTGCCTGAGGATTGGCGGAATGCATGCATAGTGCCATTGTACAAAGGCAAAGGGGATAAAGGTGAGTGCTCAAATTACAGAGGTATAAGTTTGTTGAGTATTCCTGGTAAATTATATGGGATGGTATTGATTGAGAGGGTGAAGGCATGTACAGAGCATCATATTGGGGAAGAGCAGTCTGGTTTCAGAAGTGGTAGAGGATGTGTGGATCAGGTGTTTGCTTTGAAGAATGTATGTGAGAAATACTTAGAAAAGCAAATGGATTTGTATGTAGCATTTATGGATCTGGAAAAAACATATGATAGAGTTGATAGAGATGCTCTGTGGAAGGTATTAAGAATATATGGTGTGGGAGGCAAGTTGTTAGAAGCAGTGAAAAGTTTTTATCGAGGATGTAAGGCATGAGTACGAGTAGGAAAAGAGGAAAGTGATTAGTTCTCAGTGAATGTCGGTTTGCTGCAGGGGTGCGTGATGTCTCCATGGTTGTTTAATTTGTTTATGGATGGGGTTGTTAGGGAGGTGAATGTAAGAGTTTTGGAGAGAGGGGCAGGTATGCAGTCTGTTGTGGATGAGAGACCTTAAGAAGTGAGTCAGTTGTTGTTCGCTGATGATACAGCGCTAGTGGCTGATTCCGGTGAGAAACTGCAGAAGCTGGTGACTGAGTTTGGTAAAGTATGTGAAAGAAGAAAGCTGAGAGTAAATGTGAATAAGAGCAAGGTTATTAGGTACAGTAGGGTGAGGGACAAGTCAATTGGGAGATAAGTTTGAATGGAGAAAAACTGGAGGAAGAGAAGTGTTTTAGATATCTGGGAGTGGATTTGGCAGCGGATGGAACCATGGAAGTGGAAGTGAGTCACAGGGTGGGGGGAGGGGACGAAAGTTCTGGGAGCATTGAAAAATGTATGGAAGGCGAGAACATTATCTCGGAAAGCAAAATTGGGTATGTTGAAGGAATAGTAGTTCCAACAATGTTATATGGTTGCGAGGCGTGGGCTATAGATAGAGTTGTGCGGAGGAGGGTGGATGTGTTGGAAATGAGATGTTTGAGGACAATATGTGGTGTGAGGTGGTTTGATCAAGTAAGTAATGAAAGGGTACGAGAGATGTGTGGTAATAAAAAGAGTGTGGTTGAGAGAGCAGAAGAGGGTGTGTTGAAATGGTTTGGTCACATGGAGAGAACGAGTGAGGAAAGATTGACAAAGAGGATATATGTGTCAGAGGTGGAGGAAACGAAGAGAAGTGGGAGACCAAATTGGAGGTGGAAAGATGGAGTGAAAAAGATTTTGAGTGATCGGGGCCTGAACATGCAGGAGGGTGAAAGGCGTGCAAGGGATAGAGTGAATTGGAACGATGTGGTATAACGGGGTATACCACAATGGATTGAACCGGAGCATATGAAGCGTCTGGGGTGGCCATTGAAAGTTTTGTGGGGCCTGGATGTGGAAAGGGAGCTGTGGTTTCGGTGCATTATACATGACAGCTAGAGACTGAGTGTGAACGAATGTGGCCTTTGTTGTCTTTTGATAGCGCTACCTCGCGGTCATGTGGAGGGAGGGGGTCGTCATTTCATGTGTGGCAGGGGTGGCGACGGAAATGAATAAAGGCAGCAAGTATGAATTATGTACATGTGTATATATGTATATCTCTGTGTATGAATATATATGTATGTGTTGAAATGTATAGGTCGGTATATGTGCGTGTGTGGATGTGTATGTATATACATGTATATGTGGGTGGGTTGGGCCATTCTTTCGTCTGTTTCCTTGCGCTACCTCGCTATGAAAAATACCTAGAAAAAGATCGATTTGTATGTAGCATTTATGGATCTGGAGAAGGCAAATATAGGGTTGATAGAGATGCTTTGTGGAAGATATTAAGAGTATATGGTGTGGGAGACAAGTTGCTAGAAACAGTGAAAAGTTTCTATCAAGGATGTAAGGCATGTGTACGTGTAGGAAGAGAGGAAAGTGACTGGTTCCCAATGAATGTCGGTGTGCGGCAGAGATGCGTGATGTCTCCATGGTTGTTTAATTTTTGGGGGGTTAGGGTTGTTGGGGAGGTGAATGCAAGAGTTTTGGAGAGAGGGGCAAGTATGCAGTCTGTTGTGGATGAGAGAGCTTGGGAAGTGAGTCAGTTGTTGTTCGCTGATGATAAAGCGCTGGTGGGTGATTCGTGTGAGAAACTGCAGAAGTTGGTGACTGAGTTTGGTAAAGTGTGTGAAAGAAGAAAGTTGAGAGTAAATGTGAATAAGAGCAAGGTTATTAGGTACTGTAGGGTTGAAGAGCAAGGCCATTAGGTACTGTAGGGTTGAAGAGCAAGTTAAGTGGGAGGTAAGTCTGGAGAAAAAACTGGAGGAAGTGAAGTGTTTTAGATATCTGGGAGTGGATTTAGCAGTGGATTGAACCATGGAAGCGGAAGTGAGTCACAGGGTGGGGGAGGGGGCGAAAGTTCTGGGAGCGTTGAAGAATGTGTGGAAGGCGAGAACGTTATCTCGGAGAGCAAAAATGGTTATGTTCGAAGGAGTAGTGGTTCTAACAATGTTATATGGTTGCGAGGCGTGGGATATAGATAGGCTTGTGCGGTGGAGGGTGGATGTGTTGGAAATGAAATGATTGAGGACAATATGTGGCGTGAGGTGGTTTGATCGGAAGAATGAGCGAGGAAAGATTGACAAAGAGGATATATGTGTCAGAGATGGAGGAAACAAGGAGAAGCGGGAGACCAGATTGGAGGTGGAAGGATGGAATGAAAAAGATTTTGAGCGATCAGTTTTGTGAGGCCTGGATGTGGAAAGGGAGCTGTGGTTTCGGTGCATTACACATAACAGGTAGAGACCGAGTGTAAACGAATGTGGCCTTTTTTTTTTTTTTTCCTAGCGCTACCTCGCAGGGGGGGGGGGGGATGCTATTTCATGTGTGGCGGGGTGGCGACGAGAATGGATGAGGGCAGCAAGTATGAATAATTACATGTGTATATATGTATATGTCTGTGTATGTATATGTTCAAATGTATAGGTATGTATATGTGCGTGTGCGGTCGTTTATGTATATACATGTGTATATTAATAATAATAATAATATATATATATATATATATATATATATATATATATATATATATATATATATATATATGTATATATATATATATATATATATATATATATATATATATATATATATATATATATATATATATATATATATATATATATGAGCTCCGCTAAATAAGAACCAGCCGCTAGGGAGAGCCATGAAGAGGAGGGGCGCTTAATGCTTATCCTAGGTTCTCCATTGTCAGATAGGACCACGCCCTGCAGCTGCTGTCCCTCTCCTAAAGGAACCCACGTTCCCCTGCTCCTGGGGCAGGAAGGTGTCAGACTCCTTTGCTCCCTGTCGAAAACAAATGACTTGAGCCTTGAAGGAATTAATCCTCACTTGGATCCTTCCTCTGGTCCTGGGTCTGGACAACAATAGTGACTCCTGTTCAAAGACATCCTTCTGTGGAGTGGCCCACCCGCAGCGCACAGGAAGAAGGCCACGCCCACCGGGCGGGAGCACAGGTCAAAATGTGTGGTGCTGCGCATGTCTGCGTGAAAGGATGGAGTGCAGGTCTGGAGCTCACTGTGTGCAAGATATATGTATTGAGTGTATACAACTAAATATAAATGTGCACAGAGTCGCCAACCTTGTCAAAAAATAAATGAAAAATAAATGATTAAAAATAGATAAAATAAATAAAAAACATGGCAAATACAAGGAATTTTTATTAAAAAAACAAAGGGTGGAATTTTGCAAAATGAAACTTACACCCACGCGCAGCACAGCAGGCTGGACGTACACCCACGCGCAGCACAGCAGGCTGGACTTACACCCACGCGCAGCACAGCAGGTTGGACTTACACTCACGCGCAGCACAGCAGGCTGGACTTACACCCACGCGCAGCACAGCAGGCTGGACTTACACTCACGCGCAGCACAGCAGGCTGGACTTACACCCACGCGCAGCACAGCAGGCTGGACTTACACCCACGCGCAGCACAGCAGGCTGGACGTACACCCACGCGCAGCACAGCAGGCTGGACTTACACCCACGAGCAGCACAGCAGGCTGGACGTACACCCACGCGCAGCACAGCAGGCTGGACTTACACCCACGCGCAGCACAGCAGGCTGGACTTACACCCACGCGCAGCACAGCAGGCTGGACTTACACCCACGCGCAGCACAGCAGGCTGGACTTACACCCACGCGCAGCACAGCAGGTTGGACTTACACCCACGCGCAGCACAGCAGGTTAGACTTACACCCACGCGCAGCACAGCAGGTTGGACTTACACCCACGCGCAGCACAGCAGGCTGGACTTACACCCACGCGCAGCACAGCAGGCTGGACTTACACCCACGCGCAGCACAGCAGGCTGGACGTACACCCACGCGCAGCACAGCAGGCTGGACGTACACCCACGCGCAGCACAGCAGGCTGGACTTCCAGTACAGAATATTGTGATGTCGTGTGTTCAACATGTTATCTCCATCCGTTTATCTACATGAGGACAGTCCATAATGGTTCACGGTCAAACCAGCAAAGTAACTAGTCCGTCGTGTTTCATTTTCGGTCTTCGAACTCAGTCAACTGAAGTCAACTGAGTTTCTTAATGTTTGTTTGTCCAAACATTTATATTGCTGGCTAGAACACTTTTCGGAACAAGCAGTGGTTGCCTGCAGGCACTTCTCCACTAGCCTTTCACTGAACTTCACTTAATGACAGCTATCTTTTTTTCTTCTTTGTTAGCACTGCTATACACTTGGTGTGTGTGAGGAAATCTGAGAATGTCTGTGTGCCAAGACTTGGACGAAAATTCAGTGTAGTCTTTCCTTACCAGACGCAACATTCTCTCATCTTCAACACTGTTGTGAGCAGCTGGCGGGATAGCAAACGTGATCATAGCAAGACGTATGTACATACTTTTCCTCAGCACCTGACTTGCCTCTTGGTTGTGAAATGGTTATCCACAACTTTTCCTCATCAGCTGACTTGCCTCTTGGTTGTGAAATGGTCGCCCACAACTCCTCATCATCTCTTTGGTCAAGATATACACTTAGGATGCCATATGAACAACAGCAAGCCAAAACATCAACACATGAGGTGCGATAAGACCCTGTGTGACCCCTGTAATCCTTTTGCGCTACTGCGCAGCTGAGCATGGGCGGCAAAATCAACTTGTCGGGGACACTGGCACAATTCAGATGAATCAAGTTTCCTCCCACATGGCAGACGACTGTAACATTCTGACTACTTCAAACTCTTCCATTACGAATTGGTCATTGTCTAAATCAACTTTCCTTATCATATATCGTTTTTTTAATCTTTTACACACACACGATTTGGCATTTGCATTGGTAATGTGAGCATCTCACTGGTTTGTGAGATATTAGCCGTATTAAATTGTGCAGGGGAGGATCAGGGTTTGTACACTGTAGGCCATTTCATCCTCGTAAATTACTGGATCAAATAAACTGATGTGATGACGCAGCTTACGTGTTCAACATGTGGTTTTTCTCGCCAAAGTTTTCGTCGCTCCTCTTCATCTGTCAGTGCTAGAACATCTGAGTAAATGAAATTTTACAATTTTGGAAAACATCAATACATGGAAGGCATCTAGTCATTTCTCATCCACTCACACATATGATAATCTGGCGCGACTTTCTGAGGTCTCAGTGGGGCCCGGTCTGGGGTCAGGACCAGCCTGGTTGGTGACACAAACTCAAGATATCATCACACGGTAAGGCCGACCGTACAACAATGTGTGTGGTCGTTACCGCGAAATGGTCGGAAATTGACTGATGTCCGACTATTATTTTGTAGACTACATCAGTACTTTATGTGCGCGATGATGACAACGTACGCTATACATATTGATCACTGCAACCCCCCCCCCCCCACTGACCTTCCCAAACATGACAGACACAATACATGTCCAGTACAGGAACATACGACCAGAAGTTCAATAAAACGTATTTTACCCAGAAAAAAATCGTACTGCCGTATTTAGCAAAAAAAAAAGTAATAAATACGGCATAAACGTAATCATTGTCACTATATACAAACATCGTAAGTGTTAACGGTTGAGATAGCTATGGACAAAAGTACACATCTGTAGAGTCAAAAATACTGTAGGTAAAGTGGACGACTGTGTGTGTGTGTGTGTGTGTGTGTGTGTGTGTGTGTGTGTGTGTGTGTGTGTGATTCATCCTTAAAATCTGTTGTACGTGTGAGAGTGAGGTGTGTGTGGAGAGGCAAGCGTACTTGAAGACTCGTACCCTAACGCTCCCAAGCCTCGCTTATAAATGGTCGCAGGGTACAACAGTCGTCGACTCAGCACACCCTCACGAACACAGGTCAAGGCAACGCTCGTCCCCACGTCTTCTTATACATCATTCAAGAGAGAAATAATCTTTAACAGTAATTAAGGAAGGCTAATCCTATCACCATATATGGTACAACCCCAACATTATTATCGTGTAAGTTGTAACCAAACTTAGGTTGTAGCGTAGATGCTAATGGTACGTCCTTTATATATATATATATATATATATATATATATATATATATATATATATATATATATATATATATATATATATCCTGGGGCTTGCTCCACTGGGGCCAGCTGGATGATACCCTACGATCTAAGCGACCGGATGTGATGGCAAGTAGCGGTATGGTGACAGTGGTCATGTGGTTGTGTCTGGAGATACCAGGAGGCAACACGGATGGTGGTGTGGGTGGTGTTAGTGGCCATGTTGAAGGTATAACTACAACATGGTTGGAGAGTGGTGGAGGCGGAGGGTGGGAGGCTGCTGGTGGCGCCAATGGCAGTGTTGCCAGACTGACGAGTCGCCCCCAACCACACCTCGCCAAGTGAGACCCGCTACTGTTGCTTACTGATGCACATGTTTTATTTAATCTTAAGCTTCCTCTTACACTTGGCAGGAAGTCTGAGATATCCTCCATCTGCAGGATAGTTATGTGAGCCCTAAATGACTGTACATAGATGTGGGGTCTACAAGTAACAGGTTTTCACCCATTCTTCCAGCGGTCAAGCGATGGTTCACCATCACCCTCTACAGCACAGCGGGACGAACGCTGGGTGTCATGACCCAGCGTTGGACCTGCCACTCGACGGGTCAACTCAAAGGCCACGAAAGGTCGGGTCAAACGTTGGGCCGTCATAATCAAAGGCTCGTACTCAAGGGTCGTAACGGCATGCTCAAGGGTCGTAGACGACGCGCTCAATGGCTGTATCGTCGTAATCAAGGGTCGTAACTCTGGAGGTTGTACCGTCATGCTCAAGGGACGTAACGATGTGCTCAAGGGTTGTTCCGTCGTGCTCCAGGGTCGTAATGACGTCCTCAGGAATGGTACCGCCGTGCACCAGGGTCGTAACGACGTGCTCAAGGGTTGTACTGTTGTGCTGTAGGGTCGTAAAGACGAGTTCAAAAATCGTAACGTCCTGCTTTCGAGTCAAGGAACATGTGAAGCTATAGAGAAGTGTTGACTCCATGATGTAACGAAGGATACAGACTTACAGTACTGGTCCCGTCACTAATGTCAAGTTTATAGGCCAGTCCCTCACCTTGGTCCAGCTGACATTCACTTTTGTTACGCTTTTCGGCAAAGGCAAGGAACTCTACTGCTTCTAACACGTACCGCAGACCGAAGAAGGATATGGCAAGCTGTCTTCCTCCTTTGTTTCTTATCGGTTATCTGGACGAGGCGCAACACACGGCTTCTTCACAAAGAGAGAGAGAGAGAGAGAGAGAGAGAGAGAGAGAGAGAGAGAGAGAGAGAGAGAGAGAGAGAGAGAGAGAGAGAGAGGGAGAGAGAGAGGGGGGGGGGGGATAGTGCTTATCAGTCTTGGAAATCAAAGCCTGAAGCAACCTCGAACCTTCCTTCGCGTGACCACAAATTCTTTTAGCCCAACGAACTTGATATCAGCACATTTTTCATCTATGTAAAAGACTATTTTTTTTTTCCCTGGCCTTTCCCAGCTCGATGTTCAGGCGTGCGCTGGGGCTCGTGTGCCGTCGAGGAGGAGAAGAGTCCCTGGACAAACTCCTTCCATCTCTCACGATCATGACTCAGTTCATGAGGTGTGTTCCCCTCCATACTGAGTCCACTCTTCCTCCACCAGATGGCTGACTGTGCTTCTCCACTCAGTTCTCGGCCGTCCCGCTGTTGGTCGTCTGGTCTCAAGTATCCAGTCAGGTATTCTTCGGGGGATCTCGTGGCAACAATCTTGTATAACCTTCCTACCGCAGCTGAGCTTACCCGTCAGCTCGAATAACGTCACACATCAATCCCTTCCTCTGAGAACGCCATGTCTTATTCTGATGTCGCTCCTTCTTCTCCTCCTTCTCCTCTCGGTTAGTTTGAGAACCGTCCACGTCCCTCGCGTGTATCTGGCTCAGTCTTACTTGCCAACAGAGACTGACTGTACTAAGAACACATGACAGCCAGAGGCAGACGGGGGTCAGTAAACGAGGCGAGCGAGGAGTTACACTGAAAGAGTAGCCAAGGTCAGGGGCACCTCCGCCCTACCACAGCCAAGACTCGAGATGATCCACACACACACACACACACACACACACACACACACACACACACACACACACACACACACACACACATGCCAAAAGCCCTTTGATGTTCTTGCAGTGAATATCTGGTGGGAGTCACTGGTCGCTCAGGGCCTGCATCATAGTGGCGATCACAGTTTCATCTTAATGTCTCACTTCCTCATGATGGAGTATATTGCCTCATAAATCACATTTCACAACATGACTCACTGTATTTCCCCTTACCAACGTTACGGGATGGATGAAGGCAACATTTTAAGGGGGAGACGCATCTACACACTAGCCAAAAACCTCATCTCATCCACATCGCAGGCTGCGTCTGGAGTAAACTATGTACTCCTTTTGCGCTACCACTCACAGGATGAGCATTGGCGGCACAGTAGATCAGCCAGGGACACCGGCACAAACCTGTCGCTGGAGGGCTGAGGTAGGAAATCAAGCTGGACCACTGGAGGCCTGGGGTTGGAGACCAGGCTGGACCACTGGAGGGCTGGGGTTGGGGAGCAGGTTGGACAACTGGAGGGCTGGGGTTGGGGACCAGGCTGGACCACTGGAGGGCTGGGGTTGGGGACCAGGCTGGACCACTGGAGGGCTGGGGTTGGGGACCAGGCTGGACCACTGGAGGGCTGGAGTTGGGGAGCAGGCTGGACCACTGGAGGGCTGGGGTTGGAGACCAGGCTGGACCACTGGAGGGCTGGGGTTGGAGACCAGGCTGGACCACTGGAGGGCTGGGGTTGGAGACCAGGCTGGACCACTGGAGGGCTGGGGTTGGGGAGCAGGTTGGACCACTGGAGGGCTGGGGTTGGAGACCAGGCTGGACCACTGGAGGGCTGGGGTTGGAGACCAGGCTGGACCACTGGAGGGCTGGGGTTGGAGACCAGGCTGGACCACTGGAGGGCTGGGGTTGGGGAGCAGGCTGGACCACTGGAGGGCTGGGGTTGGAGACCAGGCTGGACCACTGGAGGGCTGGGGTTGGAGACCAGGCTGGACCACTGGAGGGCTGGGGTTGGGGAGCAGGTTGGACAACTGGAGGGCTGGGGTTGGGGACGAGGCTGGACCACTGGAGGGCTGGGAAATATGGTAATAATAAATTAGATCCAGATGGTAGAAAATGGGTAGCGCAAAGGGATGGTAAAGGTCCCATTAGCTTGAAGATGTCGAGTTAAATACCATTAGGATAAAGGTCATATCAGCCAGAAGACATGAAGGATATACTCTCAGGTTTCTGTAAGACGTAGTCAACATCGATCTAACTTCGTCATGACGTGCACGGTGTTGCCTTGTCAGATTTCTTCCCACATCAGCAGGTCTCCCGACGTGGCAACTACGATTCATGGCCCAAAGAAGTAACTCGCAGCGGAGGACAAGAGTCTTATAAAAACCAGCTGTCATTCTAGGATTCCGATGAAGGCAGGGCGGGCGTTCCCTGGTCGACGAGCTACAGGTTTACATGCGTGTACGTAGATGCTGACCTTTATATTACTTGCTGAGACTTGTGACACAGGAGAGCTCATAGCAACGAATAAAACATCCCTGAACTCGACGGTGCGACCAATCACGCACGTCCTGATGCCTTAGCCTTTTGACCTAACACTCATGGTTATCGTACCCAAGGGAGTCGTGCCGTCGTATTCAAGTGTCGTACTGTCGTGCTCCCAGATCGTACCACAGTGTTCAGGAGAGTTCCCGATGATACACTTTGTACTGACGTAGATTCAGGACACTGATGTGATGCAGAGAAAAAATATATCACAGTCGATAAGACGACGAGAACCACAGAGCTGTGGAGGCCACACGGAACGGATGAAGCTCTGGCAAGGCGTCGGTACCTGGAGGATGTCTGAAGGTAAGGTTATACGAACAAGTTGCACGTGTG
This sequence comes from Panulirus ornatus, assembly GCF_036320965.1. Lineage (NCBI taxonomy): Eukaryota > Metazoa > Arthropoda > Malacostraca > Decapoda > Palinuridae > Panulirus > Panulirus ornatus. Next base: position 53,282,497 of record NC_092224.1, on the reverse strand, counting down.
TTACAAGCAAGGCAACCGTTGCTGCTGCTGCTGTAAAAACAGAGGCAGACCCGACTCCACATCAACTCACTAGCCTCCTGCCTCCCTCAGAAAGTTTTCTCGCTGATCAAGTACACGTGTGTGTGTGTGTGTGGGCGCGCGCCTCTGTGCATGTATAGGTGTGCATGTAAGCAAGCTTGTGTCATTACCGGTATGTATATGCGGGTGGCAAATTATGCACTCATGCGGATCCCACTTCCAAACTTCTCTTATGTATGTCACGCATTCTTTTTCTTGATGACTTGATTTACGGTTTCCTCATTCACCTTCTTCCATTTCGACCAATACTGTCTTACTGAAGCATCATTTCCTCGCTTTCTCCTCTTGCCTAGGGTTCCGCTCTGTCCTCTAGAAATCTAGGTAATCGGGTCCTCCCATTTCCAGAGATCAGCTTGATAGCATGATCATCATCATCATCATCATGATCATCATCATCATCATTATCATCATCATCATCATCATCATCATCACCTCCGAGATACCAGAAGTCATGATCGTCTTTGTTCACCACCGTTGAAGCCTCACGTGAAAACCTGCATTCAATGCGTCCTCAAGTTATATAACTAAAGTAGCGGACGTATCCTGAAACTTGCGCTCAACAGGTGCTGTGAGTGTCTCTCTCAGCACCTCCCATTCTGCGTCCTTGAGGAAGAATTATAAACCAACTGGTGAGCGAGACACAGCCTCTACAGCTCTCTTGGTGTGGTTGTCAGGCGACAAACCAGGTACTGTGTCAGCTCCCTCACACGACGATTCCTGTGACTTGCTGTCTGTAAGATGAGCGTCTTCGTCATGGCCCACCTTCATCACATTCACTTGGTTAGGTTAGGCTTCATTAACCGCATATGTGAACAGAGCCGAACCCACCTTAAACTTTCTTCGTAGATCATGATACCGGTGAATATTCCTCACTTTCCTCACAATACTCGTCCCGTCAACAGACATAATCAGCTGTGACTCGAAGTCCTCTTTCAAGTTAAATACATACACTAGGAACAGCTGCGGCCCTAAAACTGAACCCTGCAGGACACCACAGATAGCTTTTTACCTCTGAACTATGCCCTTCGTTCCTCCCCCTAACACTCCCAAGTTACTTGAAACCGATCAGAAAATACCTCTTTCAGGTGTTCTTTATTGTCACTACAGTATTTTCCCATTCTCATTGTTCGCTCAGCCTCGGAGATCTGACCTTCCGTGTCTACTGCCTCTTGTAGTTTTTACTGTAATTCCTTCCCTTTTTGCCCTTCCTCCTTCATACGAACGCGGTGCTCAACTGTTGTAAACATTATCATCCTCGGTCTGCAGCCCAGCCCTCCACCTTCCATATCATGTCTCTGATGGACCACGACGATGGACCACGGAGGTGTAGCTGTTAGCGATGCCGACCGTTAGCGCATTCACGGGCCGTCCCGGGTCGAGCCCGCATAGGTTCGAAACCTGGTCTTGGAAGGCGGTTCGCAGTTCATCCTCCATTACAGGTTGGTTAGTGACTTGGACACCTGGTTCGCGCATATATATATATATATATATATATATATATATATATATATATATATATATATATATATATATATATATATATATCTTTAAAGAGATGGCCTTGATTAGAACATTCAGTTGCCTGTGCTGTCTCAGCAAACATTAAAAAAAAAGCTGCTAGTTGCTAGCTTACTCATGGAGACTACTGTCATCCACCTCGGGCAGTCAGGTCCTGTTCAACAGCTTTCGCTCCTGCTCCACACGGCGCCTACCCCGCCACACTGCCATCAACTTCCTCAGTTCACAGATCATTTTTCCTTGAGTCTGTTTACGGTTTCCTCAGTCTCATCACTCTCAGGCTTTCCCAGGGGCAAGTCTGTCCGTATTTCTTTCTGTACCACAACCACAGCCTAGTCCCTCAGCTGGGCCACCCCTGGGTCAACCACAGCCTAGTCCCTCAGCTGGGCCACCCCTGGGTCAACCACAGCCTAGTCCCTCAGCTGGGCCACCCCTGGGTCAACCACAGCCTTGTCCCTCAGGTGTCCCACCCCTGGGTCAACCACAGCCTAGTCCCTCAGCTGGGCCACCCCTGGGTCAACCACAGCCTAGTCCCTCAGCTGGGCCACCCCTGGGTCAACCACAGCCTTGTCCCTCAGGTGTCCCACCCCTGGGTCAACCACAGCCTAGTCCCTCAGCTGGGCCACCCCTGGGTCAACCACAGCCTAGTCCCTCAGCTGGGCCACCCCTGGGTCAACCACAGCCTTGTCCCTCAGCTGTCCCACCCCTGGGTCAACCACAGCCTAGTCCCTCAGCTGGGCCACCCCTGGGTCAACCACAACCTAGTCCCTCAGCTGGGCCACCCCTGGGTCAACCACAGCCTTGTCCCTCAGCTGTCCCACCCCTGGGTCAACCACAGCCTAGTCCCTCAGCTGGGCCACCCCTGGGTCAACCACAGCCTTGTCCCTCAGGTGTCCCACCCCTGGGTCAACCACAGCCTTATCCCACAGCTGTTTCCACCCCTGGGTTAGTTATACTGGCTCCACCACCTGATCATTCATCATTACATCAGTTCCTGAAGCGACATGTGATCTTACATGCCAGGCACAACTCACCCATTAGTTTTCTTTTCAGGCAACACCATTCATCTTCGTGAGTGCATGACCATACCCTCAGCTGACGTACGGTGTCACGCAACTCGTGTATCGTTTGTTCTTGTTTCTGTAAGACTCGTCTACAGTCATTCTCAGCCTCTGAATAAATCTGGTCTTTGGTTGAACTTTTCGTTTGATCGTCTCTAGTGTCTGTTCCTGGCCCCTGGAAACCTTCAAACGTATCTGATGTGCTCAGTTTCCTCGCCACTTTAGTTTCCAGCTTCATACTGGCATCGGTTATATCACATTCTCTCTGCAATTGCACCACTTCGTCTTACGTTGTCAGTATACGACGTTTTTCAATCTACCTTCGTAGTAATGTGTTCAGCCAACCACAAACCCTTCTCCCCCACCACCTTCCTGCATCTAATCTATCTTTAGTCTAAGTTCTGTTATCTTTATCGTAAAATCATTCATGCTGGTTAGTTTCCCCCATGTATGTCCTCAGCTTTTAGTGCTGTGTGTGGGACCATGTGTGTACGGGTTAGCGTGTGGGTAAACAGGTGTATCCAAACTTCAACTAAGTAGCAGAATAAAGTCCAAGCGTCAAATATTCTGGTTGTGAAACAATGCATCACCAATGTTGTTGATTCGTAGAAAAGGTAAAGACTGTATCTGTTTCACGACGACACATTACTAGCGCAGTAAACCTCCTCTGGCGGGAGGATCCTTGTTCCACCACTCGCTGACAACACCAGCAGACACCTGCAGCAGTTACGTAAGCTGCCTCAAGGATAGCTTAAAGATTCATCATTATGAAGAAATGGAGCCGCACGAGTGTAAAAACTCCTCTCCCTCGGACAGTACAAATAGGCAAATCACACACACACACACACACACACACACACACACACACCTAAGCAATGACCAAAAGGTCACCACTACATGACCAGCGCCTCCCCTACTGTATTGCAACCAACAGGATCACAATAACAATATCCACACCACCCAAAGTCAAGCCCACACGATCAAGACCTCCTCCACCAGCGTATGTGATATTCGTCATGCAGGGAAGTCATGACTACAGCCACGTCAACAGAGCTAGAGCCATGCTGACGTGGGCGCAACCTTGCCAGCAGGTTGGTCCAGAGCCATGTCTTCGGAGGAGGAACCAAGTCTACAGCCACGCCTACTGAATTGGAACCACGCCCATATGACAAAGCCACGCCAGAGGGCACAAGAACCAAGACCGTACACTTGCCCCATCATCATTCACTATTTATATATTCATCTCACGATATATATAATATATTATATATATATATATATATATATATATATATATATTATATATATATATATTATATATATATATATATATATATATATATATATATATATATATATATATATATATATATATATATATATGTGTGTGTGTGTGTGTGTGTGTGTGAGTAATGCGACGGGAATGGATGCAGGCAGCAAGTATGAATATGTATATGTGTATGTATGTACATGTCTGTGTATATACATGTATGTATACGTTGAAATGTATAGGTATGTATATGTGCGTGTGTCTGCGTCTATGTATATACATGTGTATGTGGGTGGCTTGGGCCATTCTTTCGTTTATTTCCTTGCGCTACCTCGCTAACGCGGGAGACAGCGACTAAGTATAATAAAATTATATATATATATATATATATATATATATATATATATATATATATATATATATATATATATATATATATATATATATATATATATATATTCTGTTGTGGATGAGAGGGCTTGAGAAGTGAGTCAGTTGTTGTTCGTCGATGATACAGCCCTGGTGGCTGATTCGGGTGAGAAACTGCAGAAGTTGGTGACTGAGTTTGATAAAGTGTGTGAAAGAAGAAAGCTGAGAGTAAATGTGAATATTTCATGCGTGGCGGGGTGGCGACGAGAATGGATGAAGGCAGCATATATGAATATGTACATGTGTATATATGTATATGTCTGTGAATGTATTCCTATAAGTCCATGGGGAAATGAAATGTATGTATATGTATGTATACGATGAAATTTATATGTACGTATATTTGCGTGTGTGGGCGTCTATGTATATACATGTGTATGTAGGTGGGTTGGGCCATTCTTACGTCTGTTTCCTTGCGTTACCTTGCTAACGCGGGAGACGGCGATTAAATAATATATATATTATATATATATATATATATATATATATATATATATATATATATATATATATATATATATATATATATATATATAAATCCAGAAATCTATATAGCTGCCTATTTGTAGAAAACAAACACAACCTTACACACAGAATCATTACAAATACCTAAGTTCCTGACACACGTATGAGGCAGTACTATATGATATATGAGACGCAAGTGTTAATGTCTGCCATTCTCAAGATTATGAGAGAGCCACGAGGTGAATCGAATTCCCTGTCGCCGGCCGGTCGCCAGCCACGGACCGTGTGGGTGTGAGGGCTGAGCGTCTCCCGGGGAAGCAGACATGCTGACGGTCAGCCCCGCGGGTAGGTGTATGCGCGCCCTCGGTCCGGGCCTGGCCGACCTTGGCGGCCAGATCTTCATGTGTGCCGGTAGCCCAGGCAAGTCTGTTGTGCCGCCCATGGTCATCGTGTGTGCGGTAGCGCAAATGGATTACAAGGGTCACAAAGGGTCTTAGTCAGACCCCAGTGGGTTGATGTTACATGTCACAATTCGTATTTCAGTTACATACATTAGGTAGTTTCATTTGGTAAGTTTGACCGACTAGATACATAAAGTGGATACAAACTTAAAATTTCAGGTATGTTGTTATTAACAATAAGGTGTTGTGACATTTCTTGCAGGGTTGGTTTAGATCTATCCCTAAAAGGCTCAATTTCTTCACATTCTAAGACACAGTGTTTTAGTTTGCGTCCAAATCTTTGACCACAAACTTTACAATTCACACGATTAACATCTCCAGTTTGGTCATATCGCCAATAGTAAGTATGAACTAACTTTACTATAACGCTAATCATAGTAATTACGTCATCTTGGCATCTGCTGATCTTATTACTTTCTCCACATACATGTTTTAATTTACACATTTCACTGTGATGGAAAATGTTTCTACTTATGCTTATCTGAACTCGTCTTCGTGCTTCAATGAGGTCACTTAGTTCCTTTCTAATTCCAATGTTAAAGCTTCTAAGTGACAACCCAACGTTGTTTTCAACATGACCTTTACTACGTGCAAGTTTGGCTAAAGCATCAGCGTTGTTATGCTCACGGTGGCCTATATGAGAGGGAGTCCATAACAACTTGATTTGAATCCCTTGAATAACAATGAATGTTTGTTTTGGTTTCAGAGACCAGCATGTTACTTTCTGATCTCAGGGTATTAAGGGCAAGTAGTGAAGATAAAGGATCAGAGATAATTATACTGTCTGTGGCAGTAATTTATTCGTCAGTTTTCAGTTTAGAATGTCCGTTCCTACCGTCACCAATTCGTGTATTAAAGATCTTGTTTTTATCTGGAGAAATGATAAGCTCAAGGTTTCCACAGACTGTTTGTGTGCGGTTATGAACAGTTTGCATTAAATGATATGTTTTGGTGTGGACAATAATATCATCCCAACCAGAAGTGATGTTCCCGGGAATTTCTGGAATTGATTTTAGGAATGCATTTATTAGTACACTGAACAAGTGCCAAGTAGCGTGTCTTTAACTTCAATTTTGAAGCCTTGAAACGATACAGCAGATTCTCTGTTGGAAGGAGAACCAAGTATCCAGTGCAGGAGTCGCTCACCAATGTATCCTTCCGTGGCTAACTCACACAAAATAACTTGTCCATTGGCAATATCAAATGCAGCTTTTGAGTCAAAAAATGTGGTGTAATTATGCCATCTGTTCCCATGAACTGTTAGAAAAGTAGTAATACAATTGTTGACACGTTTGATTGTGTGTAGCAGTCCGCTGAGCAACATCCACTCAAATGTTTTGCATTGGCAAAGCGACAGGGAGATTGGTCGATACTCATCAGGTTGATTGAGTTTAGGTATTGATACAATTAGGCTGTTGGTCCATGAGGAGGGTAAACGACCCTTGGCATAACTCTTATTACACAGCTTAAATGATAGTTTACCAGGTACACGTCTCAACCTCCCCGGGGCCACTGCACCTTGACCCTTAGTAATGGTTGCATCAAGTTCAAACTCCGTAAATGACACATCACATTCATCATGTTGCTTGTTTAACATGAACTGGGTAAGTGCTTCTCTTTCCTTGGAGTGCTTGTACAGAATAGCCTAGTCTCTGTGGCAGCATGTTATAGCTAGAATTATGAGCCCATTACGTGACGATTTCGTTTGCCTTTTACAGCGGGTTGGGATGAGATATTTGTGTGTTTTCCTTCCAATGATTCTGTTTAGTTTTAAACTTTCCAGGACAAGAAAGACGAATAGAATCTGGTAAAGAAAGGAATGACATCTACTGCTCCCTTTGTCTTCCTCATCGAGAATAATATGGCAAACTATGCATATCTCCAGCAGAAATTTACATCAATGAAATAATAATAACATAAGAGGATGTCAATTTGTGTTTATGAAGCTCAGAAATGGCAACAAGACACGCGACACATGAGCATTCATAGCCTCCGGGCAGACCAAGCGAGTCGCTTCAGATATTAATTGCTCGTCAAACCCACGCCGAACTCATCACATTAACTACAGTCATCCCGTTCTCATATCCCACAAGAGAGAGATTATATTAATCAAAGACACGCATTTCTCATTAACATTCGGGCCAACATAAACTGACATACTATATTCTCTATGTTAAAGAGAATAACCAGCTTGCTGGACGACATGAACCTAACACTGCAAAGCAGAAAAAAAAAAAAAAAAAAAAAAAAAAATATATATATATATATATATATATATATATATATATATATATATATATATATATATATATATATATATATATATATGATAAAAACATTTCAGGAGCCGCTCGTGTACCACACATGATAACCTGTCAGTTAAGAGTTCCATCACATTCCAGCTTCACCCACTTCCCACCGCCGAACACACACACCGCACCAATAAAATATTTTACTTCCACTCTGATAAAAATCTTATCACTCCTTTGGGTCAGTATATTCATCACTGTAATAACGTTCATATAATATCGCCTGCCACTACAACTATGATCGAGTTCTGAACTTGCCTGAACAAGGCCCTATCAACAAAGGTCTACCACTTCAACTCTGGTAGCGTTCTGAACGTGCCTTAACGGTCAAGTCGATCAATACATCACCATTATTCAGAATCTATAAGTCATCTTCTGTGCTACACATCCACCATATATATATATATATATATATATATATATATATATATATATATATATCACATAATGCCCTCCAACAGCAAAGACTCGAACCCGGTACCTTTGCGTGGTAGCTGGGAACGCTACCGCTTGGCTATGGTCGCCGATCATAGTCTAGCTGTTGTTACCGTTCACAACTACCACGCAAAGGTCCCGGGTTCGAGTACTTGCTGTTGGAGGGCATTATGTGTTCTACGTTACGTTGCAACTAAGGCTTAACCATACTGCATAATAGCAAATACACAAGATATATATGAAAGCTCAAACAGACTTTCTTGATAGCCAATAGACTCTTCTTCTTCTTCTTCTTCTTCTTCTTCTTATTATTATTATTATTATTATTATTATTATTATTATCATTATTACCATCATCATCATTATTATCATCATCATCATCATTATTATTATTATTATTATTATTATTATTATTATTATTATTATAGGTGCACCGACAGAGTAAGGTACAATTAATAACTAAAATCGACACAAGACATTTGTTCGCCAAATTCCATATAACATATACGACGATATGCTGGTAAACATCCACACAGGGAAGCACTAGGAACCAGAGCATGCTGGGACCAGGTATGGAGATGACGAGGTGACATACATAGTCACACACATACATAAATTGACAAATATTATATATATATATATATATATATATATATATATATATATATATATATATATATATATATATATATATATATATATGTGAAAAAAGGAGAGATAGGTAGTATGTTTGAGGAAAGGAACCTGGATGTTTTGGCTCTGAGTGAAACGAAGCTCAAGGGTAAAGGGGAAGAGTGGTTTGGGAATGTCTGGGGAGTAAAGTCAGGGGTTAGTGAGAGGACAAGAGCAAGGGAAGGAGTAGCAATACTCCTGAAACAGGAGTTGTGGGAGTATGTGATAGAGTGTAAGAAAGTAAATTCTCGATTAATATGGGTAAAACTGAAAGTTGATGGAGAGAGGTGGGTGATTATTGGTGCATATGCACCTGGGCATGAGAAGAAAGATCAAGAGAGGCAAGTGTTTTGGGAGCAGCTGAATGAGTGTGTTAGTGGTTTTGATGCACGAGACCGGGTTATAGTGATGGGTGATTTGAATGCAAAGGTGAGTAATGTGGCAGTTGAGGGAATAATTGGTATACATGGGGTGTTCAGTGTTGTAAATGGAAATGGTGAAGAGCTTGTAGATTTATGTGCTGAAAAAGGACTGATGATTGGGAATACCTGGTTTAAAAAGCGAGATATACATAAGTATACTTATGTAAGTAGGAGAGATGGCCAGAGAGCGTTATTGGATTACGTGTTAATTGACAGGCGTGCGAAGGAGAGACTTTTGGATGTTAATGTGCTGAGAGGTGCAACTGGAGGGATGTCTGATCATTATCTTGTGGAGGCTAAGGTGAAGATCTGTATGGGTTTTCAGAAAAGAAGAGTGAATGTTGGGGTGAAGAGGGTGGTGAGAGTAAGTGAGCTTGAGAAGGAGACCTGTGTGAGGAAGTACCAGGAGAGACTGAGTACAGAATGGAAAAAGGTGAGAACAATGGAAGCAAGGGGAGTGGGGGAGGAATGGGATGTATTTAGGGAATCAGTGATGGATTGCGCAAAAGATGCTTGTGGCATGAGAAGAGTGGGAGGTGGGTTGATTAGAAAGGGTAGTGAGTGGTGGGATGAAGAAGTAAGAGTATTAGTGAAAGAGAAGACAGAGGCATTTGGACGATTTTTGCAGGGAAAAAATGCAATTGAGTGGGAGATGTATAAAAGAAAGAGACAGGAGGTCAAGAGAAAGGTGCAAGAGGTGAAAAAAAAGGGCAAATGAGAGTTGGGGTGAGAGAGTATCATTAAATTTTAGGGAGAATAAAAAGATGTTCTGGAAGGAGGTAAATAAAGTGCGTAAGACAAGGGAGCAAATGGGAACTTCAGTGAAGGGCGCAAATGGGGAGGTGATAACAAGTAGTGGTGATGTGAGAAGGAGATGGAGTGAGTATTTTGAAGGTTTGTTGAATGTGTTTGATGATAGAGTGGCAGATATAGGGTGTTTTGGTCGAGGTGGTGTGCAAAGTGAGAGGGTTAGGGAAAATGATTTGGTAAACAGAGAAGAGGTAGTGAAAGCTTTGCGGAAGATGAAAGCCGGCAAGGCAGCAGGTTTGGATGGTATTGCAGTGGAATTTATTAAAAAAGGGGGTGACTGTATTGTTGACTGGTTGGTAAGGTTATTTAATGTATGTATGACTCATGGTGAGGTGCCTGAGGATTGGCGGAATGCGTGCATAGTGCCATTGTACAAAGGCAAAGGGGATAAGAGTGAATGCTCAAATTACAGAGGTATAAGTTTGTTGAGTATTCCTGGTAAATTATATGGGAGGGTATTGATTGAGAGGGTGAAGGCATGTACAGAGCATCAGATTGGGGAAGAGCAGTGTGGTTTCAGAAGTGGTAGAGGATGTGTGGATCAGGTGTTTGCTTTGAAGAATGTATGTGAGAAATACTTAGAAAAGCAAATGGATTTGTATGTAGCATTTATGGATCTGGAGAAGGCATATGATAGAGTTGATAGAGATGCTCTGTGGAAGGTATTAAGAATATATGGTGTGGGAGGAAAGTTGTTAGAAGCAGTGAAAAGTTTTTATCGAGGATGTAAGGCATGTGTACGTGTAGGAAGAGAGGAAAGTGATTGGTTCTCAGTGAATGTAGGTTTGCGGCAGGGGTGTGTGATGTCTCCATGGTTGTTTAATTTGTTTATGGATGGGGTTGTTAGGGAGGTGAATGCAAGAGTTTTGGAAAGAGGGGCAAGTATGAAGTCTGTTGGGGATGAGAGAGCTTGGGAAGTGAGTCAGTTGTTGTTCGCTGATGATACAGCGCTGGTGGCTGATTCATGTGAGAAACTGCAGAAGCTGGTGACTGAGTTTGGTAAAGTGTATGGAAGAAGAAAGTTAAGAGTAAATGTGAATAAGAGCAAGGTTATTAGGTACAGTAGGGTTGAGGGTCAAGTCAATTGGGAGGTGAGTTTGAATGGAGAAAAACTGGAGGAAGTGAAGTGTTTTAGATATCTGGGAGTGGATCTGGCAGCGGATGGAACCATGGAAGCGGAAGTGGATCATAGGGTGGGGGAGGGGGCGAAAATTCTGGGGGCCTTGAAGAATGTGTGGAAGTCGAGAACATTATCTCGGAAAGCAAAAATGGGTATGTTTGAAGGAATAGTGGTTCCAACAATGTTGTATGGTTGCGAGGCGTGGGCTATGGATAGAGTTGTGCGCAGGAGGATGGATGTGCTGGAAATGAGATGTTTGAGGACAATGTGTGGTGTGAGGTGGTTTGATCGAGTGAGTAACGTAAGGGTAAGAGAGATGTGTGGAAATAAAAAGAGCGTGGTTGAGAGAGCAGAAGAGGGTGTTTTGAAGTGGTTTGGGCACATGGAGAGAATGAGTGAGGAAAGATTGACCAAGAGGATATATGTGTCGGAGGTGGAGGGAACGAGGAGAAGAGGGAGACCAAATTGGAGGTGGAAAGATGGAGTGAAAAAGATTTTGTGTGATCGGGGCCTGAACATGCAGGAGGGTGAAAGGAGGGCAAGGAATAGAGTGAATTGGAGCGATGTGGTATACCGGGGTTGACGTGCTGTCAGTGGATTGAATCAAGGCATGTGAAGCGTCTGGGGTAAACCATGGAAAGCTGTGTAGGTATGTATATTTGCGTGTGTGGACGTATGTATATACATGTGTATGGGGGGGGGGGTTGGGCCATTTCTTTCGTCTGTTTCCTTGCGCTACCTCGCAAACGCGGGAGACAGCGACAAAGTATAAAAAAAAAAAAAAATATATATATATATACACTACCACTAGTACTACTACTACTACTACTTCTTTTACTACTACAACTACTATCCTGTGAGGCTCTTCCAGCATTCAGGTATCTGGCCATTTCCACCGGTAGAGAACACATGGTCATAAAGCCAGCGTTGCAGTGTTACGTGTGTGTGTGTGTGTGTGTGTGTGTGTGAGCAGAGTGCAGGACAGCTGGACAGTAAGTAATCTTCTTAATGATGTACCGCATCGTGAACATGAAGGGTCTTGGGACAAGTTAAAACGGTACGCTACTACAGGCTAGCGAGTCTACCTACCTAAGGTTAAGCGTCCCTACCCTTTTGCCGCCCTATTGGCTTAGGGTTGGAGACGCCCACCTGCGTTCAGCGAGCCGATTCTCGGAAAAGAAAAGGTACAAAAAAATTCCTTGCGTACCCTTGATCTATCCACTGATCACTGGACGATAGGAATACAAGATAACGCTGTTTCAAATTGAAATATAGCGAAATCATTTCGTATTTTGCGTTTATTTACATACAGTACAGTATATCTTTGCCTTAAAGGCACACACACACACACACACACACACACACACACACACACACTAAAGTTAGCACAGAATTTGCAAATTATGAAACAGACAAACGTAAAATAGAGATGATAGTAAATGTATGAATAGTTCCATGAGACAGTTGTTGCCGGATCTCACCAGAGGCTAGTTTTCATACCTGGATCCGAGACCTACACCGCTACCCCCCAGTCTGCCATACCTGGAAAAGAAAATCAACAGTTAGTGTTCCAGTAATATTTCAACTTTTAGACTGTTGTGTAAATCAGTGTGTAGTTCAAGAAATACAATCATGATCTTTGGCATACGTGGCATATCAATAATCATCAAGAAACACATTAAATCATTGCTCACTACAATATGTTCTGAATACCCGGAAAATTCGTTCGAGTGATCATCCGACGTGGAATAAGGGGTTAACAAGCCTTTTGTGTCTTCATACAAGGGAAAAATGGATCACGTGGGAAAGACTGTAAGTTGTTCCATGGTGGTAGATGAGAGTCGCTATCCCGCCACATGCCAGCGGGCAGGCGGCCACACCTACACTCACACACACACACACACACACACACAAACATTAGTCCTTTGACCATCACAAAAAGTAATCACACATTTCTCTGAATTCTGAAGTCACCTGAAGCTTCCTCTATGATAATAAAGTACATATATGGACCGACTGAATCATGAGATGATTTTTTCTTTCATCATTAGTCTTGTAAACAAATACCTCCGGCATGTAGCATGATTTGGTCAGCGGTACTGCCATTGTCAACAAACTGGTTGCATATGCTTCGCTTTCATGAAACTGGGGCTGGTGATCAATGTAGCGTCGTTTCACCATGATACTCTTAAACAGTAGATTTCCAACTATATGGCCGGTTAGTACAACCATGAACTGTATCGTCTGTGGATGGTGAACCTCTGAATACGTTGATGGGAATAAAACTCTCAAATGACATCCTAGCCAGACATGCATGTGGCTCACCTTACTGTTAACGTGTCGAACTGGACAGTCAGGCTCCTCCATCACATGCCTCACCCAAGACTGGATGTCATCAGATTGCCAGTAGTAAAATGGTTATATTTCTCCCTCATATAAGATTATACCTATTGAGGATTAAGATTCCATAAACCATAAGAAATGAAGGGTTATAATAGATCAGAAGCAACCTACAACCTTAATAGCGAGCTCACGTACCTTAGATCAAACTAGGCTCGCTAGGCAACTTCAAGGCCAACCACCCGTCTCCAAGGACACCACACCCAGTTCATGTGATCACTGATGTACGATTTGAAAGTTTGCATCCATAATCCCAGGCATTACATGCGTGTTTACAAATGTATTTTGAATTATGATGAAGTATTACTACTGTGTGCTCTTACCTTTAATATAACTACAGTGAAGGACAGATCCATAACATTGCCAAATTATGAAAAAAAAAAATACTGTATTGAATATAGCTTCCACCAGGAAGATTAAAATCTCACAAACGAGCACCGAAGGCTTCAAATTTTCTGATTAATTCTATTTGTGCTGCTGTCAGAGAGGGAGTTCATTGTGCACCCCAGCCTCATCCTGTTAGCGGTAGCATAAGAGGATAACACGACACAAAGAGTCTCCGTCAGTTTAACGCAGTAGGACACAGTCGCAGAACTGTAGGCATCTTGTTATCAACAATGTGTTGTGCTGTCTCTAGATGGGTTTATTTAGACCTATCCTTGAAAAGCTCTATTCAATCACAATCGAAGACATAGTGCTCTAGTTTATGTCCATATCTTTGACCACAAACCTTACAGTTCACATGATTAACATCTCCAGATACGGCGAAGGGCCAATAGTACCTATACCCCAGACTTTGTCTAGCAATCACGCGTTGTGATCTGATCGAATTAGTTTCTCCATAAACGTTTTCCTTTACAAATGTCAGTGATCTATAATGTTTCTACCTGTGCCTAAATGTACTCGACCATCTGCTTCAAACATCTGCTTCAAACATGTCTATTAGTCTGCTTCAAGGCAAATAAGATTTTCTTGAGTAGCCTACTGCATTATAAATCTAAAGAACAAAATAACTAATTAAGTCTCTCTTCGCAAGAGGAAGAACATACTGTTTCTGCTCAGATTATTAGTTTCTGTATATTTCATTTCAACAATCAGCACCCTAACCCTGGGGCTTTGCTCTTAGCCATAAGGATCACATCAAAGACCTATGGTGTAGATGGTGCACGAGGCATTTGACGTGGGTGAAGTAGGTATAGGAGCAGCGATGATGTACTGTGCATGCGTTTGGTGGTGTCTCCCTCCGTCGTGAACATGTGTGATAGTGAGGCAGGACACATCCCGCATTCGCCTCCAGATGTTGCCTTTTCTGGTCACATTACGATTCATCTTCATATGAACACTTCACACAGTCTGAGATGAAATGATGAATTTCCTTCAACGGTTAGAAGTTGAATGGAACGGGCAGAAGAACAAAAAATATATGCTTTGGCATAAAGCGTCAACCATGAAAGATTATTAACGACAGAAGGTAGAGAGGAAAAACTGGTTCTGCCACTATAGAGGAGTGTGGGGTAAAAAAAATATGCGACGACCTTGGGGAGGACGATGGTTCTGGCGCACACTAGGATGCTCAAGGTCGTCTGCCAAGATTTCCATTTTTCTTGCAAGTTGTGAGAGAATAAGATTAATATAATCCATACCAGATGATGAAACTGATCAAATTATTACTGACCCGACCGACAATTTGGATCATAAACATTCGTGCGTCTGATTTAGCGACAGAAAACTGTCTAGATTCAAAAGGATAAAGTCATTTACTCGTCAAATGAGGAGTGGCGAATTTAGGAATGCGCGCCAGAGCTCGAACGCTGTAAGAATAAATGAAACAGGATTATGTTATTGATATTAATATAGAGTTGAAACGAGGCAACACCAGTAGCTCCTGCATCATCGACTTACAAAGACAAAGTCGCCCTTTGTTTACTTATTTTCCAATAAATAATTCCTCAAGAATTACACAACCGTTGATGGCGACTCTAGACAGACAGCTGTATCTAAACACAGCGCGACACGGCCACAACACTCCTACCTAAGATGTTACACTCCACCATTCTTGGAGGATGAAATGACACTCATAGTGCCGGCCCGCGCCTAGCCACTGTAATTTACGTATGGAGCAACTGACAGCTTATATCACAATGATCGAGGCGACTACTCATATCACTGCACAAAACCAGCCACCTGCGACCTTGACGATCGTACTCCCGCTACTCTCTTCTCCAGACAATCGTGTACTTAACTCCTCTCGTTTCACTAGCCAGTCTAAAGCTTTCACAAGCCAGTCTACAAGCTTTCACTAGCCAGTCTACAAGCTTTCACTAGCCAGTCTAGAGACTTTTACAATTCCCTAAATCCGCCTTGGTGTTCTGACCTAGTTGTCCCACATATTCCCGAGCATTATCGGAGGCAAATCAGTCAGGTGGTCACTGGCTTTGCCCGAAAAGTGCGCTAACCAACGTATGAGGTCTTCTGTCACGATGCTCCGAATCTATAAGGCCGTGAGGTCTTCTCCTCCGTCGGTAGCAGTCCTCTATGTGACCCTTTATTCTCTTTGATGTCTTATCCCCTCCTGCTGGAGGAACACTGTGTTATAAGCCATTTCTCCTGCATCTTTATCTGCTGCCTCTGCACCACCGGCGACCTCTTGCCACTGAGCCATACTACTCTGTCCAGTTTAATAAGCTACTGTAGTGTTTCCCGTTTGACCACAGCGCTCTCTCGGTCCTTATCAGTCACAGAGGCTCCTAACCTGGTGATCCCCCTCTCAGGAGTTGACTGATGGAGACATTGGGACACAGCAGCCCTTAGTGGCCCTGATCCTCTCCTCTGCCGACAAGGGCCCAGAGAACATCTACAGGGTTGTCTTCTACCGCAACTCATACAGGGTTTCAGGTACATCTCTATCCCCTGCAGTGAACGCTTTCCATCTCCGTCGGCACCACCGCGACAGAACTCGGCGTCTCCTCTTTCATTCTGGTGCAGAATCTCTCTCGGGGTCATTGGTACCTGAGTGATCTGGCCTCCAGCTGCTGCACTCTCGGACGACCAGCCAACTGCCACCACCTGCCGCATCACCATCCAAGTGTAACAACAACAACAACAACAACAACAACAACAACAACAACGGGGAAAAGACGCTACAATCCACGAGATCTGAGCAATGAAATCACACTCACAGCGCCTGTCACATTCAGAAACTGTGAGACGAGAGACTGTTTGTGGAGTGTGAACCAGCATCCCCACATGTGGGTGAGGCAGAGAGAAGAGACAGCAACCTAGGCCAAAGGAGTGACACTTGACAACCAACTGTGCAGCCCTCATGATGCAGAACGTGTATATGGAGGAAGTAATACGATCAACAGATTACAACCTGCCACAGTAAGGCTAGGCTACAGGTACTATTGCCGCTCTGGAGATGTTAATCATGTGAATTGTAAAGTTTGTGGTCAAAGATTTGGACACATACTTGAACACTATGTCTTAGAATGTGAAAAAAATAGAGCCTTTTAGGAATAGATCTAAACAAACCCTGGAAGAAATGTCACAACACCTTATTGTTAATAACAACATACCTGAAATTTTAAGTTTGTATCCACTTTATGTATCTAGTCGGTAAAACTTACCATATGAAACTATGTAATGTATGTAACTGAAATACGAATTGTAACATCTTATGTAACATCAACCCGCTGGGGTCTGAGTAAGACCTTTTGTGACCCTTGTAATCCTATTGCGCTATCGCTCACAGGATGAGCATGGGCGGCACAATAAACTTGCTGGGACACAAGCACAAATCAATCGGTGGCTGCCCACCAACAGAGATGTGGCGATGTTGGTGTCCTCTCTCTCTTCTACAGGTATCATTTGGGCCAGGGCTCTCATGAGCTGTCCTACGTTTCTAAGTGGAGACCGACCACACAAGCATTGGCCGTTGTGATACCATCTCCTCCTTCTCTGGAATAGCGTGGAATAACGACGCTGTGGAATCCTCTTCCTCGTCTCATCTCTCCCTCGTCCTATATCCATTTTCTCCCTCGAGTCACGTCTATAAGCACCCGCACAACCCTGAATAATTAGCTGTTTTTTTCGTCCTCTCTCTCAACGGAGAGGCCTTTCATGGGGGTATGTTTTCACCGTGTCATGTCGATTACTGTTTACTACAAAAAAAAAAACCTTCAGTGTGAGGAAAATCAGACCACCACAGAGAGAGAGAGAGAGAGAGAGAGAGAGAGAGAGAGAGAGAGAGAGAGAGAGAGAGAGAGAGAGAGAGAGAGAGAGAGAGAGAGAAGCACTGCTGGCAGCCTGTCATTAGCCTCACGTCCCTCCCCCAAATAGACTGTGGTGTTAAGTCACTTGAGAAGTCATCATCGTCACTTCACCGTGTTCAGTTGGTCGGAATGCTCGATAACATACTCCATCCTGGTCTATACTCCATCTATACTCCATCCTGGTCTATACTCCATCCTGGTCTATACTCCATCATGATCTATACTAAATCCTGGTCTATACTCCATCCTGGTCTATACTCCATCCTGGTCTATACTCCATCATGATCTAAGCTCCATCATGGTCTATACTCCATCATGGTCTATACTCCGTCATGATCTATGCTCCATCATGGTCTATACTCCATTTCTACTCCATCCTGGTCTATACTCCATCTATACTCCATCCTGGTCTATACTCCATTATGGTCTATACTCCATCCTGGTCTATACTCCATCCTGGTCTATACTCCATCGTGATCTATGCTCCATCATGGCCTATACTCCATCATGGTCTATACTCCGTCATGATCTATGCTCCATCATGGTCTATACTCCGTCATGATCTATGCTCCATCATGGTCTATACTCCATCATGGTCTATACTCCGTCATGGTCTATACTCCATCATGATCTATGCTCCATCATGGTCTATACTCCATCATGGTCTATACTCCAACCTGGTCTATACTCCATCATGATCTATGCTCCATCACAGTCTATACTTCATCATGGTCTATACTCCAACCTGGTCTATGCTCCATCATGGTCTATACTCCAACCTGATCTATACTCCATCATGATCTATGCTCCATCATGGTCTATACTCCATCATGGTCTATACTCCATCATGGTCTTTACTCCATCATGGTCTATACTCCATCATGGTCTATACTCCATCATTGTATACATTCCCACATGGTCTGGCGTGTATAATTCAGGTGCAACTGTCGGCAAACTTGTGCCACTTTTCGCCCATATTCAAAGGTTTATGTGTCTGTAATCATCATTATCAGGTTTAGAGTAAATGTCATGAACCATAACAGACGAGGAACCACAACAGACGAGGAACCACAACAGACGAGGAACCACAACAGACGAGGAACCACGACAGACGAGGAACCACAACAGACGAGGAACGACAACAGACGAGGAACCACAACAGACGAGGAACCATAACAGACGAGGAACCACAACAGATGAAGAACCACAACAGATGAGGAACCACAACAGATGAGGAACCACAACAGATGGGGAACCACAACAGACGAGGAACCACAACAGACGAGGAACCACAACAGATGAGGAACCACAACAGACGAGGAACCACAACAGACGAGGAACCACAACAGACGAGGAACCACGACAGACGAGGAACCACAACAGACGAGGAACCACAACAGACGAGGAACAACAGACGAGGAACCATAACAGACGAGGAACCACAACAGATGAAGAACCACAACAGATGAGGAACCACAACAGACGAGGAACCACAACAGACGAGGAACCATAACAGACGAGGAACCACAACAGATGAAGAACCACAACAGATGAGGAACCACAACAGATGAGGAACCACAACAGATGGGGAACCACAACAGACGAGGAACCACAACAGACGAGGAACCACAACAGACGAGGAACCACAACAGACGAGGAACCACAACAGACGAGGAACAACAGACGAGGAACCATAACAGACGAGGAACCACAACAGATGAAGAACCACAACAGATGAGGAACCACAACAGATGAGGAACCACAACAGACGAGGAACCATAACAGACGAGGAACCACAACAGATGAAGAACCACAAAAGATGAGGAACCACAACAGATGAGGAACCACAACAGACGAGGAACAACAGACGAGGAACCATAACAGACGAGGAACCACAACAGATGAAGAACCACAACAGATGAGGAACCACAACAGACGAGGAACAATAACAGACGAGGAACCACAACAGATGAAGAACCACAACAGATGAGGAACCACAACAGATGAGGAACCACAACAGATGAGGAACCACAACAGACGAGGAACCACAACAGACGAGGAACCACAACAGATGAGGAACCACAACAGATGAGGAACCACGACAGATGAGGAACCACAACAGACGAGGAACCATAACAGACGAGGAACCACAACAGATGAGGAACCACAACAGATGAGGAACCACAACAGATGAGGAACCACAACAGACGAGGAACAACAGACGAGGAACCATAACAGACGAGGAACCACAACAGATGAAGAACCACAACAGATGAGGAACCACAACAGACGAGGAACAATAACAGACGAGGAACCACAACAGATGAAGAACCACAACAGATGAGGAACCACAACAGACGAGGAACAATAACAGACGAGGAACCACAACAGATGAAGAACCACAACAGATGAGGAACCACAACAGACGAGGAACAATAACAGACGAGGAACCACAACAGATGAAGAACCACAACAGATGAGGAACCACAACAGATGAGGAACCACAACAGACGAGGAACCACAACAGACGAGGAACCACAACAGATGAGGCGACGCCAGCACGAGCGAGGCGCGTGACACCTGGCCTGCCATGACCGCCTCAGCGTCTCCTGCTCGCCACCAACCTCACAGGATTACTTGACTCGCCCGCCTGGTCTTGCTCCTGGCATTACGTGACCTCCAATGTGAACACTGTCTTTTCATTCTTTTGTGCGGTAAGCTAATTCCTCGGACGAAGAAGAAGAAGAAGAAGAAGAAGAAGAAGAAGAAGAAGAAGAAGAAGAGGAAGAAGAAGAGGAAGAGTGAACGACTCTGAGTACTGGCTGTGATGAATGGTTGATGTGGGAGGTGAGTCTGATGCGGTATATCCCACATAGTTTTGTGCGGACACATACGCGCACACTCCACCTGCCTATCACTCTCATTAATATCATCAGATGTTTGGGGTCTGCTCGCTCCTGTAGAGGGCCACCAAACCTGCCACCATCATTCCCGCCCTCCCTCCCAGGCTAACCACAGTCTCCCTCACCACAACCGCGCCCTCCCTCCCTGGCTACCACAGTCTCCCTCACCACAACCGCGCCCTCCCTCCCAGGCTAACCACAGTCTCCCTCACCACAACCGCGCCCTCCCTCCCTGGCTACCACAGTCTCCCTCACCACAACCGCGCCCTCCATCCCTGGCTACCACAGTCTCCCTTACCACAACTGCGCCCTCCCTCCCTGGCTACCACAGTCTCCCTCACCACAACTGCGCCCTCCCTCCCAGGCTAACCACAGTCTCCCTCACCACAACTGCGCCCTCCCTCCCAGGCTAACCACTGTCTCCCTCACCACAACTGCGCCCTCCCTCCCAGGCTAACCACAGTCTCCCTCACCACAACTGCGCCCTCCCTCCCAGGCTAACCACAGTCTCCCTCACCACAACTGCGCCCTACCTCCCAGGCTACCACAGTCTCCCTCACCACAACCGCGCCCTCCCTCCCATGCTAACCACAGTCTCCCTCACCACAACTGAGCCCTCCCTCCCAGGCTAACCACAGTCTCCCTCACCACAACCGCGCCCTCCCTCCCTGGCTACCACAGTCTCCCTCACCACATCTGCGCCTTCCCTCCCAGGCTACCACAGTCTCCCTCACCACAACTGAGCCCTCCCTCCCAGGCCAACCACAGTCTCCCTCACCACAACCGCGCCCTCCCTCCCATGCTAACCACAGTCTCCCTCACCACAACTGCGCCCTCCCTCCCTGGCTACCACAGTCTCCCTCACCACAACTATGCCCTCCCTCCCTGGCTACCACAGTCTCCCTCACCACAACTGCGCCCTCCCTCCCAGGCCAACCACAGTCTCCCTCACCACAACTGCGCCCTCCGTCCCATGCTAACCACAGTCTCCCTCACCACAACTGCGCCCTCCCTCCCAGGCTAACCACAGTCTCCCTTACCACAACTGCGCCTTCCCTCCCTGGCTACCACAGTCTCCCTCACCACAACTGCGCCCTCCCTCCCTGGCTACCACAGTCTCCCTCACCACAACTGCGCCCTCCCTCCCTGGCTACCATAGTCTCCCTCACCACAACTGCGACCTCCCTCCCTGGCTACCACAGTCTCCCTCACCACAACTGCGCCCTCCCTCCCTGGCTACCACAGTCTCCCTCACCACAACTGCGCCATCCCTCCCTGGCTACCACAGTCTCCCTCACCACAACTGCGCCATCCCTCCCTGGCTACCACAGTCTCCCTCACCACAACTATGCCCTCCCTCCCTGGCTACCACAGTCTCCCTCACCACAACTGCGCCCTCCCTCCCATGCTAACCACAGTCTCCCTCACCACAACTGCGCCCTCCCTCCCAGGCCAACCACAGTCTCCCTCACCACAACTGCGCCTTCCCTCCCTGGCTACCACAGTCTCCCTCACCACAACCTCCTCCTTCCTCTCTGGCTACCACATCCATCCCCACCACCACTCCCTCCCTCCCTAGCTACCACACACTGAACGGTAGAATGGCATTATTCAGTGGTATAGCCAATCACTCCCGCCATTCTCCCTCTTCATACCTATAGTACATCCAAAACAACCTTCCTCCTAACAACAAAATATTTTGCCGAGATCATATCCACCGACCAGCCAGCAATTTCTACCCTGCCAAGGTCATGGATAAATTATTGCAACTATGTATTGGAACCTGCCGTCACCCGCCAGGCACCACCCTCGGGGTCATTACAGACAGAAGATAAGACTACCTTTATGTATATATATCATTTATCTATTTATTCATTAAACTTAATCGCTGTCTCACGCGTTAGCGAGGTAGCGCAAGGAAACAGGCGAAAGAATGGCCCAACCCACCCACATACACATTTCTATACATAAACGCCCAAACACGAACAAATACATACCTATACATTTCAACGTATACATACATATATGTACACATGTACACATCCACATCCACACTTGATGCCTTCATCAATTCTCGTCGCCACCCCGCCAAACATGAAATGGCACCTCCTCCCCCCTACATACAAATCCATCTGTTTTTCCAAGTATTTCTCACATATATTCTTCAAAGCAAACACGTGATTTATGGATCTGGAGAAGGCATGTCATAATGTTGATAGAGATGCTTTGTGGAAGGTATTACGAGTATATGGTGTGGGAGGTAAGTTGACAAAAGCAGTGAAAAGTTTTTACCAAGGATGTAAGGCATGTGTACGAGTAGGAAGAGAGGAAAGTGACTGGTTCCCAATGAATGTCGGTTTGCGGCAGGGGTGCGTGATGTCTCCATGGTTGTTCAATTTGTTTATGGATGGGGTCGTTAGGGAGGTGAATGCAAGTTTTGGAGAGGGGCAAGTATGCAGGCTTTTGTGGATGAGAGGGCTTGGGAAGTGAGTCAGTTGTTGC
Source organism: Panulirus ornatus (assembly GCF_036320965.1). Lineage (NCBI taxonomy): Eukaryota > Metazoa > Arthropoda > Malacostraca > Decapoda > Palinuridae > Panulirus > Panulirus ornatus. The sequence continues at coordinate 53,259,371 of NC_092224.1, read as the reverse complement.
TCGCTGACGATACAGTGCTGGTGGCTGATTTGGGTGAGAAATTGCAGAAGTTGGGGACTGAGTTTGGTAAAGTTTGTTAAAGAAGAAAGCTGAGAGTAAATGTGAATAAGAGCAAGGCTATTAGGTTCAGTAGGGTTGAGGGACAAGTTAATTGGAAGGTAAGTTTGAATGAAAAAAACTGGAGGAAGTAAAGTGTTTTAGATATCTGGGAGTGAAATTAGCAGCGGATGGATCCATAGGAGTGAGTCATAGGGTTGGGGAGGGGGCGAAGATTCTTGGGAGCGTTGAAGAATGTGTGGAAGGTGAGAACATTATCTCGGAGCGTAAAAATGGGTATACTTGAAGGAATAGCGGTTCCAACAATGTTATATGCTTGCGAGGCATGTTTCATACATAGGGTTAAGCGGAGGAGGGTGGATCTGTTGGAAATGAAATGTTTGAGGACAATATGTGGTGTGAGCTGGCTTGATCGAGTAGGTAATGAAAGGGTAAGAGAAATGTGTGGTAATAAAAAGAGCGTGGTTGAGAGAGCAGAAGAGGATGTGTTGAAATGGTTTGGTCACATGGAGAGAATGATTGAGGAAAGATTGACCAAGAGGATATATGCGTCAGAGGTGGAGGGAACGAGAAGTGGGAGACCAAATTGGAGGTGGAAGGATGGAGTGAAAAAGATTTTGAGCGATCGGGGCCTGAACATATAGGAGAGTGAAAGGCGTGCAAGGAATAGAGTGAATTGACCGATGTGGTATACCGGGGTCGACGTGCTGTCAATGGATTGAACCAGGGCATGTGAAGCGTCTGGGGTAAACAATGGAAAGTTTTGTGAGGTCTGGAAATGGAAAGGGAGCTGTGGTTTCGGTGCAGTACACAAGACAGCTAAAGACTAAGTATGAACTAATGTGGCCTTTGTTGTCTTTTCCTAGCGCTACCTCGCGGGGTAGGGTAGGGAGAGAGGGGTGTTATTTCATGTGTGGCGGGGTGGGGACGAGAATGGACGAAGGCAGCAAGTATGAATATGTACATGTGTATATATGTATACGTTTGTGTATGTATATGTATGTAAACGTTGAAATGTAAAGGTATGTATATGTGCTTGTGTGGGCGTTTATGTATATACATGTGTATGTGGGCGGGTTAGGCCATTCTTTCGTCTGTTTCCTTGCGCTAACTCACTAATGCAAAAGACGGCGATTAAGTATAATAATAGTATATATATATATATATATATATATATATATATATATATATATATATATATATATAGATAGATAGATAGATAGATAGATAGATAGATAGATAGATACTCCCTCACACATTTCCCGGGTTAACGAGAAATCTCCAGAACTGATAAGAAAAATAAAATACTTCAGTTTATCATTTACTGGTGGTACATCAATCCTGCAAGCTGAACACTTGGCTCACTGATTTCCAAGTCAGTCCAGATTATGATGTGCTGCGCTGATGTTCGGTACGCGGTTAGACGTTAGTTAGACTCTCGCCAGGAGGCGGTTCCGAGAAATAGAAAGGAATGAAAACAGCATCAGGTCACTGGGTTCTGTCAAGACTCTTGGTGACGGTAGACGTCTTGACGTCCAATACGGAGAGCTTAGTGTTAAGGTAACCGGAGGGCAAGTTAGGTAGATCATTTACGGTGAAACTAACAATCCAACATAGTTAACTGTGGAGGTGAATGTAACACTTATGTGGCCTGGACTTTAACCGCCCGATACCTTAGGCTTCGAGCGTTTTTAGCCAATTTTTTTTTTTTCATCTTTTTTTCTCCAGTACTGATAATGGTCGTACTAGCTTATCTTGTTCGAAGTCATTCCATACACAAACAGTCGTGATGAATACAAAAAAATGTAGAGTAATTTGCCACCTATGAAGCAAAAAGTTTACCAACGAGTTTTTATATATTGCTACGGGTTTGAAAAGGTATGATTTAATCTTAAACACCTGCTAAGTTCTAGACAGTTAAGGATTAAGATAATTTCAAATACGTTTCTTTCATCATCACGAGCCACATACATAAAGTTTATGTGGTCATGGAGTCATTTTCACAACCTGGAAATGATCCTGAGGATTTTTCAATTGGCGCTAAATATGTCGACACAGACCGTCTTATTGACCCTGAAGTTGATAGGCCTAATATTATACCCCTAACTAACTAACCAACCAGTTAACCATCACAACAACCAATACCTTTCAACTAATTTTTTTTGGTCAACGTTAAAAACGTTTAAGGTCATGTAGACCTGGTCACTAACAGACTTTACTGCCATGTCCACGAATCATATTGGTAGTTCGCCAGTGTTCTGCCATCTCCGTGGTTAGTTTTTCTTTTCCATGTTGTGTGATCAAAACTAAACGCAATGTTTAAGGTGGTAACGCATTAGTTAATCATGATACTTAAGGATTGCTTTCGTAGACCGAAATTCAAAAGCCCGCACTACTGCTTCCACGCACGGCTAGGGTTTAGGTTATCACATGACTCCACTTAGCATGATTACGCTTTAGGTAATCAGCTTATTCCACAACTAATTTTCCTCATTTACGTTTAGGTAATCAGCTTATTCAACAACTAATTTTCCTCATGTACGTTTAGGTAATCAGCTTATTCCACAACTAATCTTCCTCATTTACGATATGTATCTCAAGATCGCTCTTCCCCTATTTCTTTCTTTGTTTCCACATTATAATATTTCACCAGACAAGATTACAACTTATTCACCAATTTGTGAGCCCAGTCCTGAAGGTCCACACATTCTGTTCACTTACCAGCTCTAGTTCTGTATACAAATTTTGATATCTTGCAACTGCCCACGGTTCATGTCATCACTATATATCAAAGAGAATATGATCCTTGCGGTACCCACACATTCTACGTCTAATCAACCTGAAGCTTGACCGCCAATCATAACTCTAAATTTACCAATTATTAAACAATATTCGAACCAAAGAAGTACACCGCGGGGGATGAAGGACCTAATGTGGGGTCTAGTCATGAACAGATTCAGCAAACTGAAGGAGTGGTAAGTGCTGCCCTGTGGTACTACAGTAGAGAACAATGTCGAAAATAGATATCTGAACATCTACTTTACATACTGAATTGATCGCTATATACTCATCGCTTTGATCTTGTAGAAATCAAAGCCACTGAGCGTTCATCTCTGAATCTTCATCCTCACTTAATTGTTCTAAATATCCTAAGACTGAAGCCACAGTACAGAGATGCGCATCTTCCTAGTAATGGGATTAAACTGAAGAGGATTCCCTCTCACACAGGTCACTGAATACAAGTTAATTTTGATACCTCGTCCAACCTGCACCAACTGTCAAACAAGTAAAAAAATATACATATATTCGTGTGTTCTCCGAAACAAATGGAAGAATGTAAATTGACCCAAGCAAACGTATTTTAGAATAATGTGAACTGGCACCAGCAAACTTTTTCCAACGCTATAAAAATATATCAAGTAAAACAGCTTGGACGTGAGGCATTTGTCTGGCTGCTGCTTCTCACAGTTTGTGTGTGGAGACCAGCCTCTCGATCACTGACCGTTATATCTCCTCTCCAACAGATATACTTTTTTCATTCTCTTCCTTCATTTGCCTTCTGTACCAGTGATAGTCAGGTCTACAAATACCTACAAAGCCCTGAATAATTTCTTCTCTCTCGTCCTTTCACTTTATTTCTTTGACCCGAGATGGCCTCTAAATGGGAATGTTTTACCAGAGCCATGTTGGCCAGTGTAAGATGGAAATGAGTTACTTATCATATGCCTGAGGTTTGAAACATCCAATGTTATTAAACATTGAGCCACCGAAGCCTAACAAAGACCCTGTGGTACATGACGACCCTGTGGTAATCTCTCGCACTGCCGCTCGCAGCCTGGACCCAACTGGCACAAAATCCATGCTACTTTTGACAGCAACACTGGAACTGTAGCGTAAACTTATCCTTGAGGAAGAGTGGCACTCGCCTGGATCCTGAGACTCTGCAAGCTGAGGGAAGAACATACAAGGCTCTGGAGGAGTAACAGGTGTTCATGTTTAGCGTGGAGTGCAGATGTGTTGGGGTTACGTACACACAGCAGTTACTGCTGAAAGTCATGTACTCAAATGTCACGAATAATGTCACTGATGATGTACTAAATGTTGAACAAGTGACAAGTGTGTGTCTACGGCCGTGTGCACCAGGCGACATATAACTGCTTGTCTGTACGACTCATTATACTAATACATAAAGTGGTATATGGCTTTGTATGTACTAATGATAATTGGCGTGAAGCTCCGTGACTGTATATATTCTGTATATATTCGGCATTCCACAACTGTGTGACTGTTGCCGCACATATATTCTTGAGTAAGAAAAAGAAATACAAAAAGTCAAATAATCTACCCCTTGAATACTGCTGTTCATCTAATGGATTCTCATAACCCATTATCATGACATTGCAGATACTTATCCTGATAATACTGCTTCAGATAAACGTGATCGTAGCTGGAACCTCGGAAATTAAACAAGATGCAACATACATGCATCATTTTCATACAGGAGGATAAAAATTGCCTGTGCCAAACCTGGATCGTGTTTTCATGAAGGTCCAGATTAAGCCCAGATCGACCTGGTGTGTGTGTGTGTGTGGTGTGTGTGGAGCAGATGTGAAGGCTAGAGGGAGGAGTCAGTGGTGGTGGCCACCTGAGCCTCACCGCGCGTTAAGTATGGGTTTTTTGTTGCCTCCTCCAGCAGTGAGTTTAGCTGCCTCCCTGGAAGGCTGCTAGACGTGTTTAATGGCCATCAGAAGGCTTTGGGGAAGTGGCCTAATGATACGCCTGGTTCACCTCTCCAGTACAGCCTTCGTACGACACCTGAGTACTAGGGTACGACCACTACCAGCACGACGGTACGACCCGTGTGAGTACTGTGGCTTGGCCTATGGCTTGATCCTGAAGCTTCGGTCAGGGTAAAGGCTAGCACACGTTTATACCCCCGGGTCGTACCGTTGTGCTCACGGGGTTAAGTAACAGGACCTTGATAACAATCACTGTGTAACTTCTATAACTTTTTTTTTCTTTCGTAATACCGTGACATTTTGTCTGCCAAATACAAAAGGATTAAGAAGAAAAAATGTCTAGGAAATCTTAATGCAAGAACGTCAGGTTTAATAATTCTGTGAAGCATGCACGAAAGGGGGCGTTCCTGGCTAGTTTCTGATTGGCCCTCTCGGAGGCAAAAGAGACACACACAAGCCCACAAGTCTCCTGATTGGCTGGAACATAAAATGCTGACAAGCGTTTCATGGACACTTGCACAATCTGCGTTTCTCCGAATGCTGGAGCTGAGTAAGTCGACACGCAAACCCAGAAGAGAGACACTGGATATTTTACTTAGAATCATCGAGGTTGTAAACAGTAAACATTTTGCTTACATGATTCCAAGATGACAACAAAAGTACAAAGTTAATACTATGGAAAATTTCCCCAGACACATCCCACACGACACAAGTGGTGGAATGAATTGCGCCATTTTTCTGGTGTCGTATACCTCTATCTGACCCCACAGCAATGTCACCCGAGCTTACAAACTAACCAGCTCTTAAGGGTCGCAACACACGGGTCTCTCTGAGGATCATGACCCTAATGAAGACGAGGGCAACTTGACTAAGAGCTTTTTATGTTCTGTGTATCGTATCCTAGTGCAACGTAGGATTCCTGTATAGGTCAACGATTTTCTTATCTATATACTTGTAAAAAATCATTGTAAATATATATATATATATATATATATATATATATATATATATATATATATATATATATATATATTTTATCGCTGTCTCCCGCGTTTGCGATATAGCGCAAGGAAACAGACGAAAGAAGTGGCCCAACCCCCCCCATACACATGTATATACATAGGTCCACACACGCAAATATACATACCTACACAGCTTTCCATGGTTCACCCCAGACGCTTCACATGCCTTGATTCAATCCACTGACAGCACGTCAACCCCGGTATACCACATCGATCCAATTCACTCTATTCCTTGCCCGCCTTTCACCCTCCTGCATGTTCAGGCCCCGATCACTCAAAATCTTTTTCACTCCATCTTTCCATCTCCAATTTGGTCTCCCTCTTCTCCTTGTTCCCTCCACCTCCGACACATATATCCTCTTGGTCAATCTTTCCTCACTCATTCTCTCCATGTGCCCAAACCACTTCAAAACACCCTCTTCTGCTCTCTCAACCACGCTCTTTTTATTTCCACACATCTCTCTTACCCTTACATTACTTACTCGATCAAACCACCTCACACCACACATTGTCCTCAAACATCTCATTTCCATCACATCCACCCTCCTGCGCACAGCTCTATCCATAGCCCACGCCTCGCAACCATACAACATTGTTGGAACCACTATTCCTTCAAACATACCCCTTTTTGCTTTCCGAGATAATGTTCTCGACTTCCACACATTCTTCAAGGCTCCCAGGATTTTCGCCCCCCTCCCCCACCCTATGATTCACTTCCGCTTCCATGGTTCCATCCGCTGCCTGATCCACTCCCAGATATCTAAAACACTTTACTTCCTCCAGTTTTTCTCCATTCAAACTTACCTCCCAATTGACTTGACCCTCAACCCTACGGTACCTAATAACCTTGCTCTTATTCACATTTACTCTTATATATATATATATATATATATATATATATATATATATATATATATATATATATATATATATATATATACGTAAATGGTGCATATGAACGTGCACAATCATATAACATACTAACCTTCAACAGTCAGGATCGAACCCGGGTCCCTTGCGTAGGAGATGGGAGTATTATGCTACTCTCTCTCTCTCTCTCTCTCTCTCTCTCTCTCTCTCTCTCTCTCTCTCTCTCTCTCTCTCTCTATCTATCTATCTTTCTATCTATCTCTCTAACACAAATATCTCCTATAATGTTTTCTCATCGAATATTTGATGGAACGGTCCTTTGACACAAGTGACTGACGTAATGGAAGAAATGAAAGGAAAAAAATATAAGTAATCAGACGCACTGGACCAAGTACTTGTCCCTGTCAGTCAAGTTCCAGAGTCATCGACCAAGAAGATAAGGAGTGAGAATGAATAAACATGAAGACCATGTTTGCCTCCCTCCAGCTCGTGGGAAATCATTTAAACTGGACTGTTCTAAATGCTACCATAAACAGTAGGGACTACGAACGCATTACCAATAAGGTGGAGTGCTGAATATGCAATGCACTATGTTGCCATATGGTCGACCCGGGTGATAGGCTCCTATGATTTCACAGGTCGTCAAGACGCCAGCCAACAGACGCCGGAGCCCTGGCCAACCGGTTTTCTACATACGGTTCTTACACACACACACACACACACACACACCAGTTCCGTCCCCAGTGATGTCTTATACTTTCCAGCTGTCACAAATCTATCGTTAGGACCCATCTCTAAACATCCCAAGTTCATCTACTACTTTCTTATTACCATCTTCCACACCAAATTTACCGCGACGTGCAAAGCAGTGTGTGGCCGGCCTCAACATCCCCCAGGAAAAGCTCAAGTAAACTGTGAGTGACTGCTTCTCCTTGCGTCCGTCATTAGCCTCACGCACTCAGTAAACCCGTGTGGAGACTGAAGGAAGAACCTTACACAGGGATGATTCATTAAATCTTGTTGCCGACCATTCAGAACACATTGTTGTATCTCCGCGATGAAGGCCAACATTAACGGTCGTGATTATTTGTGTGTTTTATTTTGCTTCAAGTGGACGACCAGCCTCGCCCAGCGGCAAGACGAACACTGACTGGCTCCGGGAGGGAGAGAAGTGTCCAATCACAACACGTGGATGAATCAGTTTTATCCGGAAGGTAGTTTTGATGACGTTTACCACTACCGTCCAACTGATCTTGTGTTAATACAAACACATGTCACTCTACTCCCCGCGAACGCTTAACACACAAACACCTGTAACTTTACTCCCTTCGAACGCTTCCGTACACATCTATGATACCCGGTCCAGTCCAGGTGTCCTCGCTAGTAACATCGCCTTTTCGTTATCAGTGTAAACGACGTTGTCTGGAGTTATTTCCAGATATTTTTCGTCTGCACCAAAAGTAAGACACTAAAAGCATTCGGATGTGGATAACTTTAATACGGTTACTTAGTTTCTCGGTAAAACGAAAAAAAAAAAATCACATCATGGAAGGGCACTTTAAATTTTTTCGCTAATCATTCCGATGAATTACAAAGTTTTGACATTACTGATAACTGCATCAAAAGATAACATCAAAAGAATGAGTTACTCGATTATTTATCATACCTCGCCACTTCAGTTAACGATTAAGACAAGATACTATACATACCCTGAGGCCCAGACCATAGACCTTTTGCGCATTCTTTATCTTCTTTCGCGCCACAACCCCCAGGGTGAGCAGCAGTGCACCATAAATTCGCCGATCTCCAGGCAAGAATCAGTCACAACCCAGTTTTACATTCTACTCCACTAGTCATGCTACCAGCTGAAACTACGCCCCCCTGACATGTATGAGTGACATTTTTTCGTCTACTTTATAAACGCTACTCATTCCGTTGTAAAACAAACACAGATTTAACATATAATGTGACCCGTCATGCCCAACACGTAACCTTTATAATGAAGACAACGAACAATTACTCTTCACCCGTCCTTCATTCACCTGATCGAGAAAAAAAACATCTTTATTCGTGACCATTGGTCCCGCTGGCTGGTGGATGTGGCCAGCTTCCTGTACGTTGTCGAAGATGCACAGAGGACTTGTTTGGGACACACACACACACACACACACACACAGTGAAGAAGAGGTAACTCGACTGTTTTCTTTTCCAAACAAAACTGGGAGTAACCCAACTTACAGCACAGTGTACAACAAGCGACAGTATAGCCTAGCCCGTCCATGATCCCCGCACAATAACATTGCTGACGAGTGACGCCTAACTGACAAAGGACCAGACTTGCTCATTGTCTCACTAGCGACGCGGTTCTTGTCTTCATTGTTCTCATTATAACGTTATTATCCGATGCAGAGAAAACCGATTTTTTTTATTGATAGTACGATCGGCCCCACAATATCGCAAATTTTACTGATTCGTAAGGTATGATTTTCTTTTTTTTTTCGACTAGCGAGATTCATTTAAAATATGCCTCCATAGTATCAATGTGGTTTAAGGTACGAAACAAATGCTGGAATTTCAGATGTAAGATTTCTTAGTGTTCCCACAGGATGGGTGTCTAACTAGTAAGGTTCTACTGAATATATCATAGTGTAACGTTCCATTATGTTTCCCAGCGCCTTACGTGAATGTCGTCCTTGTATCCTGAGAGACCCGAGCATATACACGGAAACAGACACACAAATAAATAAATGAACTGATGAATAAACATAACATGCTCAAGGAACCTCTTAATTACTTCACAGTGATTACTTTTCCCTTTCAACTATAATTAAACAAGTGTGGCTCATACCAGATGCTGCGTGGTGGTGGTGATGATGATGATTACTAAGCCTAATCACTGTCATAACACACTCCTGCTTAATTAACGTCGTCTTCCACACTCAGAGTTCGTACTGCCACGGTAGCAGTTTCGGACACTCATCTGCCCACTACAACAACGGACTGGGAGTGTGGTATAACTGGTCATCTCTACCTTTTCTTCTTCATACATCACACATTGCTGGTATTACCTTCCCACTAACAGTAACATAATCTTCCGATATTATATCACACCATCAGTCAGCCATTTGTATCTTGCGTCTGGCAACTAACTTCCTCAGAGCGTTTACAGTCCGCTTTATTACAGTATGGAAATAATATGGTCGATCATGATAGTCTCTTGTTATCTTGAGAACCGAGTACAGTTTGACATGACTATAAGAAAAAGAAATCATTCAAATTTCTAGACTTATCATCGTAAACTTTAACTTATCCTAGATGCGGAAAAAGAGAATAAAACGAAACCGTTACTATGGACGGAATCTGATCTGCGCTTCTGAAAATAACGCACTTCATCTTTTCTTCTCATGTTCACTTTCTCTGCATAAGCCATGGTGACATTCATGTGAAGGCCTTGCCAAGCGACCGTGCTAAATCTAGGTACATCACACCACCGCCGCCGGCAGCCAGTAGAGGGAAGGGACAAATGATTTACGTATTTGACAACCGTAGCGTAGCATTACTACCTCCTCCATGAAAATGTTGAGAGCATTATCGCTCTCAACACTAGTGTCCATACACAATACCTGGCACGGGCATACACATCAGACTGGGCTACTGTCTACAGTACGATTTAGCTTTTGGGACATACATGAGAGTTTTCGTAAATATATTTAACTTGCAAGATTTACAATGAGTCAAATCTTCGTAAACATCTTAACTTACATGGTTTACAATGAGTTAAGCCTTCGTAAATAGCTTACATGGTTTACATACAGTGAGTGAAGTCTTCGGGACACACAACTGATGGAGTGCTGTGTACACTTGCACGTCTTCTGTTCGGTCTTGTCTGGAACAAGTAGAGTAACGCCACTACTAGACGCGATAATCACAGAATACAGAGTTACTACATCCATCACCCTATATAAATCTACAAGATTTTACGCAAGTGGAAAAAAAAAAAAGATCGAAACGATGGTACGCACAGGCTAGTATAACTAAACACTGCGATCTGCTGGATACTGAGACAAATCATTTGGAAGCTAATAACGATTACCAGCGAAGGCTATCTATGGAAGAGGTAACATGGATCCGACTTCAGACGTCGTGTATAACATTTCCGTTATGGTCATATTGAGCGATACTTTACAAAAAAATGGATGTATTGACTTTATGTTCTTTGAATGTCAGAAATATATGACACTTCCTGAAGAGAGATTGACAGAATAACAGGAATTTCAAACAGACTTAAGAAGACTCTTTGGATTAATCAAAACTTACTTGGGTGGATAGGAGGAACAGATGCCAATTGTCAGGGCCAATATTTACATAACATCTTGCCAAGAGGACTAAGATCATACCTAAACATGTCTGCGGGTATGCTGAATATCTGAGAAACCCAAGGTTGCTACATTATACAGACAGACCAAAACTGCTTCCAGCTTCAGTCAGCTACTTGGTTAACGAAATTCATCTCAAATATAGACGGGTGAGACTGGGGCCGCAGTGTAATGATGCCAGCTATTCATCATCTACACTGCAAGCAGTCATTCTCTAGTTCTAAACCCCGAGGTCCTACGGCTGAACCTTCACTTACATTCCCCTGTGGTTCTGAAGACTTCAGGGGAAGTAATGATATGACCTAAAGTCAATCGTCTCAGCTCACGGATCTCAATCCCTGCCGTCCATAAACACCCACCCCTCCCAGGTCTTCCCTCACCCACATGTTCCTCTTCCCTCCCTTGTATGGCCCTCCTCTCGCCCAAACAGCCCTCCTCTCCCCCATACAGGTCTCTCCCCACCCATGTATAACGCCCCTACTCCCACCTATACAGTCCCTTGCCCAGTTTATACACATCCTTACTTCCACCTGAAACAGCCCCTCCTGTTCATACACAGCCCATTCACCTACACATACAGTCCTCCGCCCAGCTCATACATAGTCCCTTTCCCCTCTCCTACATAGCCACCCCTTCCTCACCCAAACTCCTGCAAGCAGTCCCCTAGCCACGTCTCTAGAGACTTCTCAGCCCCCTACACCCAGCCCCCAGTAACTCATGCCTAGATCACTATACTCATACTCCCTCCCCTCCTGCCAGCCATCCATAGGTATCCTAAGATCCCGCCCATACACGCCCTCTTACGTACCTTCATCATTTCCTCGTACAGTACACAGCCAGTCATCCTACTCCCATACAGCGGCATCATTTTGATTGGTGTCTGTAACCCTGGCCAGTATATCGTGCCGCCCCATGTTCATACTGTGAGCGGTAGCATCAAAGGATTACAGAGGTCACAAAGGGTCATAGTCAGACCCTAATGGGTTGATATTCATCAAATAAATTATCGTACCTTCATTACATACACCAGATAGTCTTTCAAATGGTAAGTTTGATCGACTAGATACAAAAATGGATACAAACTTAAAATTTCAGGTATCTTGTTGTTAACAATAAGGTGTTGTGACATTTCTTGCCAAGTTTGTTTCGATCTATCGCTGAAAGGCTCTATTATTTCACATTCTAATACATAGTGTTCTAGTTTGTGTTCAGATCTCTGGCCACAAACTTGCCAAAGCGCCAAAGGTCTAGTCTAGCAATCACCACATCATGTAATCTGCTGACCTTATTACTTCCTCCACATACATGTTGTACTTTACACATTTCATTGTGATGGAAAATGTTTCTACTTATATTAACCAGAACTCATCTGCTTGCTTGAAAGAGGTCCGTTAGTTCCTTTCTGGTTACAGTTTTGAGGTTTCTGATTGACAACCTAATCATGTTTTCAACAGCTTTTACTTAGTGCAAGTTTGGCTAAAGTATCAACTGTGTCATGCTCACGGTGGCCTATATGAGAAGTAATCCATAACTATTCGATTTGAGTAACTTGATCAACAACTGATTATTTGTCTCTGGCTTCAGAGAACAAACAGTTATGAGGGAAAGAATCAGAGATGATCAAACTGTCTGCTGCAGTGATGTCTACAACCACAAGAGAGATGAATATAGCAGAGAATTTAGTTTGTAGAGCAGAGGCCCAGTTGTTCTGCTGGCATCATGCACAATCCTCCCCTCCGCCGCCATCCGTCTCTCCATCATGTTCATGTTATCAGTTATATTGAACTGAAGGTAGAAGCCTCAGCGTGCCATCCCAAGCCTTGGGCAGCCTCGTTACATGACCCAGTCCAAGCTCACCTGAACCCTGGGTTGTTTTGACACACTTCCAGTGTTGTTGTGTTCAGGCGAGTCTGGCAACGAAATTATGTGCACCACGCCGGTGGCTGCGGGTAAATACCTCCAGTGGAATGGAGTTACGAGGTTGACGTAACCTCTTGTTTACTTACTGAACACTGACTTGGCCAGACTAAGGGCCTAGCCGGCCTGTTGGCACGTCCTGACGAGGGACAAGCGCTGGGCTGCCTCCTGCCACGAGTGTAGCAGGTGAACATTGCGTCAACCAGAGCTCAAGAATATATACGTGACCTCACAGCGACGTCAGCCAGGCCTATGAATGCCAGAGAGAGAGATGCAGACGGACTCCCGGCAGAAGAACCCGGTGAGGGTAAATATATAGTGATATTTGGATGGTAGCAACAATGTGTCTGGTCTGTCTGCAATCGTCAAACACACCACGGACTATGTTTAACTGGGCTGGTATTTTTCTCGCGCTCCTCCAAGCTGGATTCATTTTCACGTCTCAGCTCTCGAGGACACAGACACTGCAACTGGTACATTACTGTGAAACCTTTAATGTCTTAAGCACGACGGTACTAGTCTTCATATAAGGGTCTGGCCTTTGGCCTTTAGGGATCAGTTGTAAGGCCAGGCAATCATACCTAAAGTTCGTGCCGTCGTGTTAAAGTGGACACGATATAAGATGAGGAAGGTCGAGGGCGTGGCGGTGTGGTGCGAGGGAGACGGGACACATGAGGCTGCCGGCGGCGTGGCAGGCAGGTTGCCTGGGTAACGACCTTACTCCAGCCACCCAACCACCTACCCTGGCTCGTCCCTGACGCCCACCACCCACCACCCATTCTCTGGGGATCGCTACAGAACAATGGCTCTCGACTGTAATGTGTCCCGACGTCCGGGATAGACGAGTGTGCACCAGGGAAGGTGTGTTGGGTGAACCAGCTGTAGACAACCTTGGGACATCCTGCCCAGCCGCTCTGTACCGGTGTCCCCGCCTCAGGATCACCATACGCACACCCCGGGACATAAACCCACGTCCTGATCCTATTAGAGGTGATACATAAGAAGTGTAACAGACCACTGGGTCTTAACGAGGCTGTTAGGAAGGGAACAGAAACTTATGGTTTAGTGCAGCAACAGCAGGAAGACTATCAGACAACTAGAAAGATACACAGACATCTAGAAAGACATACAAACAACTAGAAAGACATACAGACATCTAGGAAGCCATACGAGGATTGATTCTAGTCTGGCTCAGTCGTGTTTGTCTTGACGCGGCCCCGCCGTGGTGGAAGATATGGAAAAAAGGTTATAAACAGAAACATAATAATTAGAATAGCGTATAATTCATCGCCATGACGCCCGAGGAAGAAATAAAGTCATGACTTGACCAGGGTAGTCTCCTGAGAGGCTGGGACGAGGCAGACACCGGAGAAGGTGGTGCCGGGAGGCGGCAGGAGCCATGGCAACTGGTGAGGCCACACAACCCCGCCTTGACCACTGGGTCTTCGGCCGCCCACTCTCAAGGCCTTTCCAGCGTAGCGCTCAGGACAAGGGGTTCCTCCCCTACCCACAACTGCCAGACATATGTCACCCCACCAGACTCCAGAGGGAGGGCATACAACTGGTCTTCTGTTTAAACCTACGAACTGGAGTAGAGTGAGCGCAGTTTTTCAGACCTCCTCTTAATGTTTGTATTTCTCTCAGGAGATGAGACAAGTGGGTGAGGGAAGACCAGTGTGAACTCGCTCATCTCTAATCCCAATTTTCGCTGTCAATGTGGGATTAAAGACAGAGCCTCAAATGGCTCTTCCCAAATCCCTTAAAAATACCCGAGTATCAGCGACATGAAACTAGGTGAGCCAGGAGCTCGGTATGATATATACAAGTGTTTTACATCAGGGTTCCTCTCTGGCTCCATTTGTGATTTACAGTACTTGTTTCTCACATGCGCTTCATTCACCTTTGTATTTACAAGATTTATGTATATCTACAGTAAGAGGCTAATGCCTTCAGCATGACAGTACGACCCTTGAGCATGAGGGCACGACCCTTCTGAGCATGATGGTACAACCCTTGAGTATGAAGGCACGAACCTTGAGTATGATAGTACGACCCTTAAGCATAATGGTACAACCCTTAAGCATAATGGTACGACCCTAAAAGTATGATGGTAAGACCCTTGAGTATAATGGTACGACTCTCGTATGACAGTATGACCCTTTATTATGATGGTACGACCCTTTATTATGATGGTACGACCCTTTATTATGATGGTACGACCCTTGAGTATGATGGTACGACCCTGAAGCACAATGGAACGACCCTAGAGTATGATGGTACGACCCTTGTGTATGACAGAATGACCCTTGAGCATGATGGTACGACCCTTGTGTATGACAGAATGACCCTTGAGTATGATGGTACGACCCTTGTGTATGACAGAATGACCCTTGAGCATGATGATACGACCCTTGTGTATGACAGAATGACCCTTGAGTATGATGGTACGACCCTTGTGTATGACAGTATGGCCCTTGAGCAAGATGGTACGACACTTTGAGCATGATGGTACGACCCTTGAGTATGATGGTACGACCCTTGTGTATGACGGTATAACCCTTGAATATGAAGACATGACCTTTGTGTATGATGGTACGACCCTTGAGCATGATGGTACGACCCTTGTGTATGATGGTGCAACCCTTGAGCATGATGGTACGACCGTTATGTATGATGGTACGACCCTTGAGCATGATGGTACGACCCTTATGTATGATGGTACGACCCCTGAGCATGATGGTACGACCCTTATGTATGATGGTACGACCCTTGAGCATGAAGGTTCGACCCTTGTGTATGATGGTGCGTCCCTTGAGCATGATGGTACGACCCTTATGTATGATGATACGACCCCTGACTATGATGGTCCGATCTTTGATAATGATGGTACGACCCTTGAGCATGATGGTACGACCCTTGTGTATGAAAGTACGATCCTTCTGTATGGAATCCTGGCCTCTGACGTAACTTAAGAAAAAGTCAATGGCCAGTTCATACTGTCGTGTCCAAGCGTCGTACTGTCGTGTCCAAGCGTCGTACTGTCGTGTCCAAGCGTCGTACTGTCGTGTCCAAGCGTCGTACTGTCGTGTTCACGCATCATGCCGTCGTGCTCAAGCGTCGTCCTATCGTGCTCAAGAGACGTATAGGAAAGCTGGAGCGTCGCATCGTTGTGCTTAAGTATCGTACCATCGTGCTCACTCGTCGTACCATAGTGCTCAAGAATCGTAACGTCGTACTCAGGCGTCGTACCGTTGCGCTCAGGCGTCGCATCACCCGTGTTCAAGGTGGTAAAACGACATTTCTATCCACTGGATAAGGACTTATGATAACACGTTCATACAAACGTTTACGATCATGAGAACCGGCGTCAGGACGTGAGGGAGCGGGGACCGAACCCTGGGTGGGTCAGGTCAAAGACCAGGTCATCATGACCAGCTTCCTCCATGTGCTCAACACCACTGCTCAATAACTCCACAATAATATGCCATCTTGCGATGATAACAGGCGATTCATGAAGATAACAGTAGTTTTACGAAGATAACAGGAACTGTACGTAGATTACAGATAAGGATGTGTTTATCGGTATGTCTTAAGACTTTATGCCACTGGGTAACACAGGTGCAAAGGTTTAACGTGTTTTGTTCTTTCTTGAGACGACACCAAACACTTGGACTCAAAGGAACGCGTGGAGAGTGTGGGAGAGATGGTGAGTGCGTCTCCACACTCCTCCTCCTCCTCCTAAAGGACTCCAGCAGGTGGTGATGTCTGGGTGAGGAGGTGTTCCGTAGAGGCCTGACGTAGTCCACCATGATGGCTCCTGATGTGACCAAGATCAACAACCAACCTGAACTGACCCACAACTACAACTTGGCCTATGAAAACTTGTGTGTGATACGTCTTGAACTTATTATTATTATTATTATTATTATTATGCTTATCATTATTATTATTATTATTATTAGTATTATTATGCTTATCATTATTATTATTATTATTAGTATTATTATGCTTATCATTATTATTATTATTATTAGTATTATTATGCTTATCATTATTATTATTATTATTAGTATTATTATGCTTATCATTATCATTATTATTATTATTATTAGTATTATTATTATGCTTATCATTATTTTCATTATTATTATTATCATTATTATCATTATCATTATTACTATTATTACTATTATTATCATTATTATTATTATCATTATTATCATTATTACTATCATTATCATTATTATTATCATCATTATCATGCTTATAATTATTATTATTATTATTATTATTATTATTATTATTATTATTATTATTATGATTATTATTATCATTATTATTATTAATATTATCGTTATCAAGTACATATTATTCTTCGACCTTCATTATACGATAAGTTATTATTATTATTATCATTATTATTATTTCTATTATTATTATTATTATTATTATTAATATTAATATCATCATTATCAAGTACATATTATTCTTCGACCTTCATTATACGATAAGTTATTATTATTATTATCATTATTATTATTTCTATTATTATTATTATTATTATTATTATTATTAATATTAATATCATCATTATCAAGTACATATTATTCTTCGACCTTCATTCTAGGATAAGTTGTCAGTGTCATATTTTGTATCAGAAACAGATCTGAAGACGACTGTAAGCTGAAGTACTCCTGAAGGGCGGGCCGTGCTCAAAGATCGTACTGTCGTGCTCAAAGATCGTACCGTCGTACTCAAGGATCGTAACGTCGTGCTCAAGGATCGTACCGTCGTACTCAAGGGTCGTAACGTAGTGCTCAATGGGTTATCCTTTAAGGACAGGGTTACTAGTCCTTATTCTCTTCATCTTTAGGTACATCAGATTCTTCAGAATGATTGCCATGACCTTATATATACTACAAGTGCAACCTTACATTATGCAGAGGTTATTAGTTTCTTATTATTATCATGACCACTCACAGAGTCCAACTCCACCACAACACATGGTCTACACAACTGCTTGTGTGTGTGTGTGTGTGTGTGTGTGTGTGTGTGTGTGTGTGTCGGGAAGGAGAGGGTTGACCAGTTATAAAGTTTCTTCCATAAAAAGCTGGGCAAATCTTGGTGTGTTTCTTACGTGTATGGAAATCAGCAGAAAAGTCCGGTGCTGATTTGCACAGTCGTAATTCTTGATCCTGGACTACAACTCTCTTTTTTTAATTCCTAGTATGTGTGCATACTGCAGGAGCTGCATCATGTGTGCATACTGCAGGAGCTGCATCATTTCTCTCTAGTTATTTCGAACCAAGTCTGGTGGCCTTGATGCGTGGACCTACTACCGTTCAGGGTGAGGGTGTCTGTGTACTGCGTCTGTGCCTGGAACCATCTCTACAGACACTCTCTTCCTCTCAGTGGGAGGCAGTAAGTTGTAGGCAGGCATCAACCAGGAGAGTCAATTCTCGGCAGCACCCACCTAGGTATCGGCAGGGTTAGCGATAGCTGCGCGACAACGCCAGCATTTAAGTGACTGTCAAGTGACACTCCTTTGTCCCAGGTGGCTATCTTAACTTTCTGCCTCTCACCCAGGCGTGGGTTACTGGCATTCAGTCCACAGACCTACTATCTCTCCATCACACATGACACTTGCCCACACGCAACTCATGCAACACGTTCTTGGTAAGTCTATATTTTTTCCTGCGCCACCCAACCACTTTGCCATGTAGCCTACTCTCGTCGTAATTACTCGTAAGTACTCATGAAAAATATAATTTCGTCGTAAGTACTAGTAAGTAGGTAGATAATCACACACGTAACATTATTCCCAGATAAAAAAAAAAAAAACATCAGTGGAGTCCAGTAGTCAGGCTATACCTTCGTCAGGTAGGTATTGCCACTGTCCAGCCTTCCTCTGGACGTCTCCAAGTTACCCACCTAACACACTACGAGGCAGCAGGAGAAAGACTACACAAGTGACGATGTAGAAGATATGTGTGTGTGATGTATCAGGAAAATATCTGAGAAAAACTACAGCTATCGTTCCATATAATTTGCATTTCTATGTTATAACTAGAGCCAGGATGTTTAGGCATTTAAAATCCTTAAAAATGGCAGGCAAATAGGCAAGACAAACCACTGAAATAGGCGAAAATAAGCAAAAACCGAAAAAAAATAATTTTACCTCAAAGAACATTCATACAAATAGTATACATAATATAACAACACTTAATAAGATAAATTACTGTCAACCAATCAATTCGCTGCAAAATTAGTTCATTCTCTTAATTTTCTCAAGAAAAACTATTCAAGTAGTAATCATAGGAAAGATAAAAATACAGTTACGGGTGCACTACAGCAAAACCATTTTGTAACCAACTTGTCGTCGTCTTCCATGTTAAGACCTTTTCTTATGTCTGAAAATACAGTAAATAATCGGCGGTTTCTTTACACATACAGAAATTATCCCAACGAAAACTGCATCTCTTCTCAGAGGGAACGCGACCAATAGTGCATTTATGGGTTTATGAGCATAATTTCATCATCAAATTTTTACAGTTTACACTTTGTTCTCTTGTAAAATATCAAGCAATAACTATTTTTTTTCTTTTACATGACGAAAACAAATTCAGCTTCTGAGAACATAAACCTTATTTCCTTCCCAACAAAAATCGAGACTGCCCACCGGAAGCCGTTGTATATGACGTCACACCAGTTGACCAATGTTGCCATCACCGGCAGTCGTGTGCAAAGACGACCATTAAGTGTTGAGAAATAAGTACTTCTCGTTGTTTACTACTGCCCCATGTATAGGGACAACACAAACTCCTTAACCAAACTGTCAAGTACTGACGAACAACTCAGTTTAAACTTTGTAGGTTTAAATGCGTCCAGCAGAGTTTGAACGAGAACTGACCGACTCACACGGTAGGGTGCACGGCGTGGAGGTAGGGGCTCCACCCTGCCAGTATACAAGTACTCACACGGACGTACGTACGTGCGTGGTCCTCCCTCATACACACAGGTCCAGTATCCGTCACAACTGGGCCGTAGGGACAATGTCCCATTTCGTCATTGAGAAATGTGCTGTGTAGAAAGGAACGTATTCTATCTTCTATATGAAAAGCCAAAAAGAAATTTAAAAACATTTAAGAGTTTCTCTACACAGCAGAATAGTACAAAAATAAGTGAAAATAGGCATATTAATAAAAAATAATGGTATGCCATTTTGTAAGAAATTAAAAAAAATTGACATGTATGGCGTCTTGCCTGAGCATGTGGCTACTGTAATCAGTACATACAAGCTGACGTAACACTTCATCACTCACGTGAAGATAACACCTTCGCTGTGGGTTAACCTCATGACCCAGAACAGAATCAGAAGCCATAGGGAGTCAGTACCTCCTCGCTGGTGGAATAATATGAAGAAACACATTTGAAAAGTAACGTTACTCATCTATATTTGTTTTGCCTGCCAGTGAACACCGCTTGCTGGGACCGTATAATATGACTCCACCGTTGCGCGTGTCCCTCGTACATCTAATCAGTAATACCCAGTCCAGATGGATCTTATCACCAGCCACCTTACTTCTTATCTGGTTCCTCGACATTGCTGTACAAGAACGCCACTATCTCCTGAGGCATGACGGTACGACCCTTGACCACTTTACGACCCTTAGATATGATGGCCTAAATTTTGAACATGCCATATCTATCTCTCTCTAGATCTAATCTATAAATCGAGTTTCATTTTCCTCGTGGTTAACAACACACACACACACACTCATATATATATATATATATATATATATATATATATATATATATATATATATATATATATATGTATATGTATATATATATATATATATATATATATATATATATATATATATATATATATATATATATACTGTCTTTTCCCAGGGCCAGCCCGCGCGCTTGCTGGGGGAGGGGCCGTCACCTCACGTGTGGCGGGGCGGCGACGGGAATGAATAAGGCAGCAAGCATGAATCATGTACATGTGCACATAGGAATGTATATATATATATATATATATATATATATATATATATATATATATATATATATATATATATATATATGTATGTATTGTTACGAACCTGCGTGTTCGTTGTGTTTATGACAGAGAATTTGTATGCTTAGTTAAGCCCCGTGGTGACCTGGGAGGTCCTAAGAGATTCCTCGACCGGTCCCACGTGTGCCTGTGATCTCACAAGTCAGGTGGCCAAGGTTAGCGGTGTGTGGCGCAAGCGACAGCTACTTATTTCTCAGGTCCCATGGTCAAGTGAGCCGGGGTTTGGTTTCATCCCATAACGCTAATTAAGATAGCGTTATCCTCTGTGCGTAACAATATATATATATATATATATATATATATATATATATATATATATATATATATATATATATATATATATATATATATTAACTATTCGTCTTTTCACCTGGCCCCCTCTGTTCCTTCTTTTTGAAAAAAAAAAAAAAAAAAAACGAGAGGGGAGGATTTCCAGCCCCCCGCTCCCTCCCCTTTTAGTCGCCTTCTACGACACGCAGGGAATACGTGGGAAGTATTCTTAATCCCCTATCCCCAGGGATAATATATATATATATATATATATATATATATATATATATATATATATATATAGCACAAGGAAACACAAGGAAAGCACATATATATATATATATAGCACAAGGTAGCACAAGGAAACAGACGAAAGAAATGGCCCAACCCACCCACATACACATGTATATACATACACGCCCACACACGCAAATATACATACCTATACATCTCAATGTACACACATATATATATATACACACACAGACATATACATATATACACATGTACATAATTCATACTGTCTGCCTTTATCTATTCCCATCGCCACCTCGCAACATATGGAATAACAACACCCTCCCCCCTCATGTGTACGAGGTAGCGCTAGGAAAAGACAACAAAGGCCCAATTCGTTCACACTCAGTCTCTAGCTGTCATATAATAATGCACCGAAACCACAGCTATATATATATATTTTTTTTTTTTTTTTGCTTTGTCGCTGTCTCCCGCGTTTGCGAGGTAGCGCAAGGAAACAGACGAAAGAAATGGCCCAACCCACCCCCATACACATGTATATACATACGTCCACACACGCAAATATACATACCTACACAGCTTTCCATGGTTTACCCCAGACGCTTCGCATGTCCTGATTCAATCCACTGACAGCACGTCAACCCCGGTATACCACATCGCTCCAATTCAATCTATTCCTTGCCCTCCTTTCACCCTCCTGCATGTTCAGGCCCCGATCACACAAAATCTTTTTCACTCCATCTTTCCACCTCCAATTTGGTCTCCCTCTTCTCCTCGTTCCCTCCACCTCCGACACATATATCCTCTTGGTCAATCTTTCCTCACTTATTCTCTCCATGTGCCCAAACCATTTCAAAACACCCTCTTCTGCTCTCTCAACCACGCTCTTTTTATTTCCACACATCTCTCTTACCCTTACGTTACTTACTCGATCAAACCACCTCACACCACACATTGTCCTCAAACATCTCATTTCCAGCACATCCATCCTCCTGCGCACCACTCTATCCATAGCCCACACCTCGCAACCATACAACATTGCTGGAACCACTATTCCTTCAAACATACCCATTTTTGCTTTCCGAGATAATGTTCTCGACTTCCACACATTCTTCAAGGCTCCCAGAATTTTCGCCCCCTCCCCCACCCTATGATCCACTTCCGCTTCCATGGTTCCATCCGTTGCCAGATCCACTCCCAGATATCTAAAACATATATAGATATATATATATATATATATATATATATATATATATATATATATATATATATATATATATATATATATATATATATATATATATATATTCCTATGAGTCCACGGGGAAAATGAAACACGAAAAGTTCTCAAGTGCACTTTCGTGTAATAATCACATCATCAGGGGAGATACAAGAGAGGTATATAACAGTCAGTTGATATACATCGAAGAGACGAAGCTAGGACGCCATTAGGTAAACATGTGATTGTCCAAAAAAAAGTGGTAGAGGATGTGTGGATCAGGTGTTTGCTTTGAAGAATGTATGTGAGAAATACTTAGAAAAGCAAATGGATTTGTATGTAGCATTTATGGATCTGGAGAAGGCATATGATAGAGTTGATAGAGATGCTCTGTGGAAGGTATTAAGAATATATGGTGTGGGAGGCAAGTTGTTAGAAGCAGTGAAAAGTTTTTATCGAGGATGTAAGGCATGTGTACGTGTAGGAAGAGAGGAAAGTGATTGGTTCTCAGTGAATGTAGGTTTGCGGCAGGGGTGTGTGATGTCTCCATGGTTGTTTAATTTGTTTATGGATGGGGTTGTAAGGGAGGTAAATGCAAGAGTCCTGGAAAGAGGGGCAAGTATGAAGTCTGTTGGGGATGAGAGAGCTTGGGAAGTGAGTCAGTTGTTGTTCGCTGATGATACAGCGCTGGTGGCTGATTCATGTGAGAAACTGCAGAAGCTGGTGACTGAGTTTGGTAAAGTGTGTGGAAGAAGAAAGTTGAGAGTAAATGTGAATAAGAGCAAGGTTATTAGGTACAGTAGGGGTGAGGGTCAAGTCAATTGGGAGGTGAGTTTGAATGGAGAAAAACTGGAGGAAGTGAAGTGTTTTAGATATCTGGGAGTGGATCTGTCAGCGGATGGAACCATGGAAGCGGAAGTGGATCATAGGGTGGGGGAGGGGGCGAAAATTTTGGGAGCCTTGAAAAATGTGTGGAAGTCGAGAACACTATCTCGGAAAGCAAAAATGGGTATGTTTGAGGGAATAGTGGTTCCAACAATGTTGTATGGTTGCGAGGCGTGGGCTATGGATAGAGATGTGCGCAGGAGGATGGATGTGCTGGAAATGAGATGTTTGAGGACAATGTGTGGTGTGAGGTGGTTTGATCGAGTAAGTAACGTAAGGGTAAGAGAGATGTGTGGAAATAAAAAGAGCGTGGTTGAGAGAGCAGAAGAGGGTGTTTTGAAATGGTTTGGGCACATGGAGAGAATGAGTGAGGAGAGATTGACCAAGAGGATATATGTGTCGGAGGTGGAGGGAACGAGGAGAAGAGGGAGACCAAATTGGAGGTGGAAAGATGGAGTGAAAAAGATTTTGTGTGATCGGGGCCTGAACATGCAGGAGGGTGAAAGGAGGGCAAGAAATAGAGTGAATTGGAGTCATGTGGTATACAGGGGTTGACGTGCTGTCAGTGGATTGAAGCAAGGCATGTGAAGCGTCTGAAGTAAACCATGGAAAGCTGTGTAGGTATGTATATTTGCGTGTGTGGACGTGTGTATGTACATGTGTATGGGGGGGGGGGGCATTTCTTTCGTCTGTTTCCTTGCGCTACCTCGCAAACGCGGGAGACAGCGACAAAGTATAAAAAAAAAAAAAAAAAAAAAAAAAAAAAAAAAAAAAAATATATATATATATATATATTGGATATATTGGATATATTGGATTACGTGTTAATTGACAGGCGTGCGAAAGAGAGACTTTTGGATGTTAATGTGCTGAGAGGTGCAACTGGAGGGATGTCTGATCATTATCTTGTGGAGGCTAAGGTGAAGATTAGTATGGGTTTTCAGAAAAGAGGAGTGAATGTTGGGGTGAAGAAGGTGGTGAGAGTAAGGGAGCTTGGGAAGGAGACCTGTGTGGGGAAGTACCAGGAGAGACTGTGTACAGAATGGAAAAAGGTGAGAACAATGGAAGTAAGGGGAGTGGGGGAGGAATGGGATGTATTTAGGGAATCAGTGATGGATTGCGCAAAAGATGCTTGTGGCATGAGAAGAGTGGGAGGTGGGTTGTTTAGAAAGGGTAGTGAGTGGTGGGATGAAGAAGTAAGAGTATTAGTGAAAGAGAAGAGAGAGGCATTTGGACGATGTTTGCAGGGAAAAAATGCAATTGAGTGGGAGAAGTATAAAAGAAAGAGACAGGAGGTCAAGAGAAAGGTGCAAGAGGTGAAAAAAGGGCAAATGAGAGTTGGGGTGAGAGACTATCAGTGAATTTTAGGGAGAATAAAAAGATGTTCTGGAAGGAGGTAAATAGGGTGCGTAAGACAAGGGAGCAAATGGGAACTTCAGTGAAGGGCGTAAATGGGGAGGTGAAAACAAGTAGCGGTGATGTGAGAAGGAGATGGAATGAGTATTTTGAAGGTTTGTTGAATGTGTCTGATGACAGAGTGGCAGATATAGGGTGTTTTGGTCGAGGTGGTGTGCAAAGTGAGAGGGTTAGGGAAAATGATTTGGTAAACAGAGAAGAGGTAGTAAAAGCTTTGCGGAAGATGAAAGCCGGCAAGGCAGCAGGTTTGGATGGTATTGCAGTGGAATTTATTAAGAAAGGGGGTGACTGTATTGTTGACTGGTTGGTAAGGTTATTTAATGTATGTATGACTCATGGTGAGGTGCCTGAGGATTGGCGGAATGCGTGCATAGTGCCATTGTACAAAGGCAAAGGGGATAAGAGTGAGTGCTCAAATTACAGAGGTATAAGTTTGTTGAGTATTCCTGGTAAATTATATGGGAGGGTATTGATTGAGAGGGTGAAGGCATGTACAGAGCATCAGATTGGGGAAGAGCAGTGTGGTTTCAGAAGTGGTAGAGGATGTGTGGATCAGGTGTTTGCTTTGAAGAATGTATGTGAGAAATACTTAGAAAAGCAAATGGATTTGTATGTAGCATTTATGGATCTGGAGAAGGCATATGATAGAGTTGATAGAGATGCTCTGTGGAAGGTATTAAGAATATATGGTGTGGGAGGAAAGTTGTTAGAAGCAGTGAAAAGTTTTTATCGAGGATGTAAGGCATGTGTACGTGTAGGAAGAGAGGAAAGTGATTGGTTCTCAGTGAATGTAGGTTTGCGGCAGGGGTGTGTGATGTCTCCATGGTTGTTTAATTTGTTTATGGATGGGGTTGTAAGGGAGGTAAATGCAAGAGTCCTGGAAAGAGGGGCAAGTATGAAGTCTGTTGGGGATGAGAGAGCTTGGGAAGTGAGTCAGTTGTTGTTCGCTGATGATACAGCGCTGGTGGCTGATTCATGTGAGAAACTGCAGAAGCTGGTGACTGAGTTTGGTAAAGTGTGTGGAAGAAGAAAGTTGAGAGTAAATGTGAATAAGAGCAAGGTTATTAGGTACAGTAGGGGTGAGGGTCAAGTCAATTGGGAGGTGAGTTTGAATGGAGAAAAACTGGAGGAAGTGAAGTGTTTTAGATATCTGGGAGTGGATCTGTCAGCGGATGGAACCATGGAAGCGGAAGTGGATCATAGGGTGGGGGAGGGGGCGAAAATTTTGGGAGCCTTGAAAAATGTGTGGAAGTCGAGAACATTATCTCGGAAAGCAAAAATGGGTATGTTTGAGGGAATAGTGGTTCCAACAATGTTGTATGGTTGCGAGGCGTGGGCTATGGATAGAGATGTGCGCAGGAGGATGGATGTGCTGGAAATGAGATGTTTGAGGACAATGTGTGGTGTGAGGTGGTTTGATCGAGTAAGTAACGTAAGGGTAAGAGAGATGTGTGGAAATAAAAAGAGCGTGGTTGAGAGAGCAGAAGAGGGTGTTTTGAAATGGTTTGGGCACATGGAGAGAATGAGTGAGGAGAGATTGACCAAGAGGATATATGTGTCGGAGGTGGAGGGAACGAGGAGAAGAGGGAGACCAAATTGGAGGTGGAAAGATGGAGTGAAAAAGATTTTGTGTGATCGGGGCCTGAACATGCAGGAGGGTGAAAGGAGGGCAAGGAATAGAGTGAATTGGAGCGATGTGGTATACCGGGGTTGACGTGCTGTCAGTGGATTGAATCAAGGCATGTGAAGCGTCTGGGGTAAACCATGGAAAGCTGTGTAGGTATGTATATTTGCGTGTGTGGACGTATGTATATACATGTGTATGGGGGGGGGGGGTTGGGCCATTTCTTTCGTCTGTTTCCTTGCGCTACCTCGCAAACGCGGGAGACAGCGACAAAGTATAAGAAAAAAAAAAAAAAAAAAAAAAAAAAAAAATATATATATATATATATATATATATATATATATATATATATATATATATATATATATATATATATATATGCTTTATGAACACAAATGATATCTGCCATAATCAATTCAAGATGTACATGTTTCACAACAACTCATCTTTGCGGGAAAAGTGTTAAAAGTAAACTGTAAACATAGCGTGGTACTGCAGTACCCTCTTCAGAGACATGACGGAGTAACCAGCCCTCCGCCTGGCTGCTACCATTACCGCCGCCCGGCACAAACACATTTTGAAGACTTATCTGAAATGCTTACGAGGACGGCACTAGCCTTCAACTTTCCTCCCACTCGGCCTAAGTTTATGAAATTGAGATGCGAGTCGCGTATGCCAGGGTGGTGGCAGCCAGGGATGTTGTCTGCTGCTGGTGTGTGACTCTGGTCGGGCCCTCCTGGTGGTGGTGGTCTGTGGTTCGCAAGTGTTCTCAAGACCATAATGATGAAGGAGGGTTTCAGTGAGCCCCCCCGAGCACGACGGCCGGACCAGGCGAGTGCAAGCTCACTACCAACACTTAAGCTCGGGTTATAGACCCGGTTATCATACCCAAGGGTCGTAGCGTCATGTTCAAGGGTCGTACCGTCATGTTCAAGGGTCGTAGCGTCATGTTCAAGGGTCGTAACGTCATGTTCAAGGGTCGTACCATCATGTTCAAGGGTCGTAACGTCATGTTCAAGAGTCGTACCGTCATGTCCAAGGGTCGTACCGTCATGTTCAAGGGTCGTACCGTCATGTTTAAGGGTCGTACCGTCATGTTCAAGGGTCGTACCGTCATGTTCAAGGGTCGTACCGTCATGTTCAAGGATCGCACCGTCATGTTCAAGGGTCGTACCGTCATGTTCAAGGGTCGCACCGTCATGTTCAAGGGTCGTACCGTCATGTTCAAGAGTCGCACCGTCATGTTCAAGGGTCGTACCGTCATGTTCAAGGGTCGCACCGTCATGTTCAAGGGTCGCACCGTCATGTTCAAGGGTCGTGCCGTCATGTTCAAGGGTCGCACCGTCATGTTCAAGGGTCGCGCCGTCATGTTTAAGGGTCGTGCCGTCATGTTCAAGGGTCGTACCGTCACGTTCAAGGGTCGCACCGTCATGTTCAAGGGTCGCACCGTCATGTTCAAGGGTCGTACCGTCATGTTCAAGGGTCGTACCATCATGTTCAAGGGTCGCACCGTCATGTTCAAGGGTCGCACCGACATGTTCAAGGGTCGCACCGTCATGTTCAAGGGTCGCACCGTCATGTTCAAGGGTCGTACCGTCATGTTCAAGGGTCGCACCGTCATGTTCAAGGGTCGCACCGTCATGTTCAAGGGTCGTGCCGTCATGTTCAAGGGTCGTACCGTCATGTTCAAGGGTCGTACCGTCATGTTCAAGGGTCGTAACGTCATGTTCAAGGGTCGTACCGTCATGTTCAAGAGTCGTACCGTCATGCTCAAGGGTCGTAACGTCACGTTCAAGAGTCGTACCGTCATGTTCAAGGGTCGTACCGTCATGTTCAAGGGTCGTACCGTCATGTTCAAGGGTCGTAACGTCATGTTCAAGGGTCGTACCGTCATGTTCAAGAGTCGTACCGTCATGCTCAAGGGTCGTAACGTCACGTTCAAGAGTCGTACGTCATGTTCAAGGGTCGTACGTCATGTTCAAGGGTCGTAACGTCATGTTCAAGGGTCGTAGTGGGGTGTTCACTATGGGTTTCATGAACAAACTTGGAAAAAAAATGAATCATGTCAGTACCATGTGTGTGTGTGTGTGTGTGTGTGTGTGTGTGTGTGTGTTCCTCATGGTGTCGTAGGCAGGTCATGCACATCAGGTCAGGCAGGTTCAGGCCGTCACAGGCTGTAAGCGTCGCAGGCGGGTCAGGTCAGGTCAGGTGAGGCTGGCAGAGAGAGCGACAAGCGGCGTCCTGGCAGGCGGCCAGGGAGGCACACACAGCCCAGGCCTGCAATGCACAGTGGGTGGTGCAGGAGGAGGAGGAGGAGGAGGAGAGAGGCATGTGCCCTCCTGACGTCACAGGTATGCATGCCAAGTGGCAATCCACATAGCCAGCGTTATGTCATGTGGCCCTCACGTGCACAGCACACGCCCACGTACTCACCACTTTGGCAGGTGCTGCCACGTACTCATGACCTTCATGCCAGCGACGCACTCATACAGCAGGCCTTACATCTTCCTCCCACCACACTTTGATGTTATGATCAACCACACTGGTCGTCCCGAGGTGGTGGACAGATATTAATTGTCCGCACATACAATGTCTTTCAAAGTATTGAATATAATATTCCAAAGGTGATAATTAGCTGTAGATTGTTGCCATGGGTAGCAGTATCAGTAGGATCATCAATATAATAAGCACATCATTAACTACACAGGCAGAAAGGTCACCGACCGTTAAACCCAACGAGCCATTAACTATTAATACCCAGAGACTCGTGTCACACTATCACAGTTCTGTGTATATTCAACCCCAAGCGCAGTACAATATGGCCATTACGCATACCATTACGTCACGTGGGTATAATGACCTGGCCTCTAACTTGAGTCTTAAATCAGTCAGTTCAATAGTCACGCCATCGTACCGTGGGTTGTAGTAACCTTGCAATCAGGAGGTCAAGAATAGTCACGCCATCGTACCGTGGGTTGTAGTAACCTTGCAATCAGGAGGTCAAGAATAGTCACGCCATCGTACCGTGGGTTGCAACCTTGCAATCAGGAGGTCAAGAATAGTCACGCCATCGTACCGTGGGTTTTAGTAACCTTGCACTCAGGGGGTCAAGAATGCTATCTTGTTTTTCGTATCATCACTGATACTTGGTGGTACATGTGACCAACGTAACGTTATCAGCATAAATACGAGCCCCACATTACCCTGAGGTTATGAAGGACGCTTGCATCATCACAAACCAAACCTTGCACCAACAAAGCTCACTTTATCTGGCTTACACCAGCTTCAGTGGCTCGACTTGCAACTAACTCGTCTGATTTTCGCAGTTGAAACCAAAGCTGTGTGAACGTTTCCTCCTCCTGTACCGAGTTTTCATAAGAATGACGATATGTCTTCATTCAATTCATCAATAAATATTAATGAAGTTTTGTTAACAAACCCAACGAACGAGTGCGTTGTTATTCAATAGTGTGTACTGATGCTGGACCTGGAGAATCATTAACAACAGACTATTGCGAATTGATAATACTGATATATATATATATATATATTTTTTTTTTTTTTTTTTTTTTTTTTAATTTTCCAAAACAAGGAACAGAGAAGGGGGCCAGGTGAGGATGTTCCCTCCGGGGCCCGGTCCTCTGTTCTTGGCGCTACCTCGCTGACGCGGGAAATGGCGAATAGTTTGAAAGAAAAAAAAAAAAAAAAATATATATATATATATATATATATATATATATATATATATATATATATATATATATATATATATATATGAGTGGCAACGATGTGGGAGAGGTGTGTTTAGTTTTTTTTGGTCTCATGAAAAGTACGCTCCTGGGGAAATCCCGACTTCACGGAAAACGAACTCCATCAAGGAATATCGTACAAGTGAGAGGTGCTCAACTCTGGATAACAACACCCAGATTTCTGTTTCTAGGGAGGTACCGCCTCTTGTATGGAAGATCATAGATTTTTAAAAGGAAAATCCTTAAATCTAGACTTCCGTAGAACTTATCAGTGAAGTTCTTACGCTTATACGAAGTTACGACAAAAATTTCTTACAATAAACGTGAAACAGAAACATCAGTATGAGCTGATGGCTCAAAGCGTAACATTCTTCACAAGTCTCACAAACAAATACCCGGGTTACTTTGTAGGGAAATTCTAGTTGGTATCATGAAAATTTCACTTTACTGAAAATAACAACTATTTCTTTTTACATAACACACACACACACAAACGCACACACACACACACCACACTCACACACACACACATACACACACACACACCTGCTATACTCTGAGCTACCAAGGAGAAAATTCACCTACTGAGACCAAACCTTTTCTTTTCTTGGGAGAAACTCGTCTTTCCTAGACACCTGACATATTGTGAATAAATTCTCACTTTCTTGCGGTGAAAAGCAAGTCTTTACGAGGCAGCACATTCTCAACGGCTCCTAAGGTCTGAATCAGTACGAAACTTTTCACCGACTTGTCTGACGAAATAAATTCAACGTTTGTTTATGGTACGAAAAACTATGACGGGATCATCATGGAGAAAATGAGTTTACAGTGTTTTGGAATCGAGAAACCCTTATGAGTGTGTTGCAATCTACAGCTGTTGAAAATAATCAACCATTATCATACTTGTTATGGCTTTGTGTTACTTATTTTTATTGTATATTTAATCTTATCCTACTCAGCTCGACCTCTACACCTGACGCTTGCTAGGTTACTCAGCTCAGAAATGGCAGTAATGGCTGGATCCAGGGCCGCCAAGACCTGACGCTGGCCCGGGGTAAAGGATTGGCATATGTCCCCTTAGGAGATGGGACTTGAGGACTCACGTAATAGGGAAGGCATCAAAGACTGCAACAAGTCGCAGTTTATAAGATTTGTTGAAGTATCACAAATGTGTTATAGGATCAGATACCTTAATGATATGGCTGAATTGCATCTCCGCTCATCCGGGCCCAACTCCAGAGCCCAGGGCTTTGGGGGCTCTGCCTCAGCACCCGCCTCCCCGCCCTCTCTCTAGTACTGGACGAGGCCACCGACACTTTGTTCCCTGGCTGGGTAACTGAGCAGTCACAGTGTAAACTCTGCAACATCCTGTACAGTATGGGTTTTGTTTTCCAGCTTTTCAACATCTTACTCTCGTCTTTGTTTAAAGCCTTCCCCGCTTTCCTCTTACTCAAATATACGTTGAAATGTATAGGTAAATGAGCCATGAAATACAACGGTACTTTACAGAACGCAATAATAAGAATTCCATTCCTATACGCACATTCAGTTTCCTGCAGTTCATCTTAGCAACTGTAGCCTATCACGACTGTACACGAGCAGTTACTGGTTCGTTTCTGCTGTGTATACTATTTCCCGACTCTTACCCTACTTGGTAAATTACCATCAACCTGGAACATAATTCCAGCACCTGCTGCGCAAACTGGCAACTTGAAACACGTCGTCACAAAAGGAAAATTCCCGCAATCTTCCGTAAGTGTTCAGGGAATAACCCGACTGCCTGGCTACCTCCTCCTACGCCCCGCCCATCAGCACCTGCCTGGGCTCGATCCCCAAGGCTTTCTTGGCTGTAGAATGTCCAAGATCATTACCATACGATTCCCTCCAACAATAGAAAAATACAGGAAAAGTGATCAAGAGTCAACAGATAAAGATAATCAAAGTGAAATGCGTAATTTGAAAGTGTTAACCATTAATTCGGCTGTCAACTTTAGTGACATGGTCAGCGATTTCTATTGTCCACCGACTCGGCTCAAACTAAACACACTTACGTATGATGGCGCGACCTTCTGACGTGAAATGCATCGTCCTTCGTGTGTTACAAGGTTTTCACCTTCTCACTGCACCATCACTCTTAGTCACTGTCGAAACCCACAAAATCTATTATAACTTCGCCGTGGCTGTATTCCCATGCGCAGTTGCCATCCAGTTCCTCCACTCAGCACGCAGCCCAAACTGTTGCTAGGCAAGGTCACGTGACGGAAGTGACGTAAGTGAATAACAGCCTGTACATACCGTTGGAGGTTTAATTGCCCGCGTCTGGTGAAGCCTCGCCAAAAAAATACCGTACGTCAGTGCCAAGCAGAGAGAAAAAGGGTGCCTCTTACATACCAATACATCTACCACTTCCTATAAGTAACTCCTCCCAGAAACAAGGTATATTTAGAGGAGAAGAAATCGATCATTTGAGATAACAGGAGCTACGTCATCCTAAAGGGAGAACGGGCCTTCTTCGCCGTCAAATGGCAGAAGCAACAGGAACTAGAACAAGAGACCCGAACGGCATGTGACGAACACAAGACCTTGAGCTGCTGCTGCTCCGACTGACTCCCTCCCTCCCTTCCTTCCTGTTACTCGGTCAGCAGGAACTAAACACCAGGAGCGCACACCTGGGAGTACTGATGTAGGTGTGTCGCGGAGAAACTAGTTCAAGGGTAGGAAAGACAAATATGGGAAATGGACCAGTTGCATGATCAGCCTCTCGTAACACGTTTGAGCGGTTCAAACACCTATAAAGATGACTGTTTTATATATATATATATATATATATATATATATATATATATATATATATATATATATATATATATATATATATGAGAGAGAGAGAGAGAGAGAGAGAGAGAGAGAGAGAGAGAGAGAGAGAGAGAGAGAGAGAGGATGTTATCCGACGGGGGAATCTTCAGCTCAGAGCTTCAGACCGACGTTACAAAACCGACTCGAATCTATTTTTTCCTTCTTCCTGGATACTTGTTTTACGTACCATCCGACCTTGATGTAGCAGTGCTCTTCACCTGTAGGGACGCGCATCCTAACCCCTCAGGCAAGATCCAAATTAGAACTTTACGTTTTTATAACAGTAACCACTTCATTTACCTCCTGTGCCTGTGTTAAAGTGTCCTGGTTTTTATGCTGTAGTTAACGTGCATGGTAAGCTGAGTTTAAATCACCTAGTTACACGGGTTTGAACCCACAAGATATGTAGTACTCAGAGCACGAGTGCCTATTAGCCTCCCACCATTCGAACCCCATCCTTTCACCCTCACCAGCACTGTTCCCCTCGTTAGGCAGCCTGGCAGCCTCTGCATCTCTACACGGTGAACATTCCATCAACAGTCTTCATATTTACGACATAGTTATTTCTTTTTTTTCCATCTATTTAACAGGAAATTTAATCTGTGTGAAATTTAAAACCTACAACTGAGAAAGTGTGAGTGACGATGGTTAGACAGTCGTGCGCTCCAACATTTATTTGCATCTCACTTTCCATCAAAATTACAAGTTCCCTAACCCATTCCCCCGGCAGGTGAAGGCAAGCCTGGATGACCACATCAAACACAGCCCCCTCGCACACCCTGAGCCCAGTTAACTCCAGGTGGCTGGAGGTGAGGCTATAAAAATTTTGTTGAATGCAGGCAGAGACGAGTATGATGAAGTCATGAATTCGAGAAGGGTTTATTGTGCGGTGACCAAGAGGAAGTTAGGGAAACAGAAGTTAGGGTAGGAATAAATATATATATATATATATATATATATATATATATATATATATATATATATATATATATATATATATATATAGGGGATATATAGGGGATAGGGGAGAAAGAAAACTTCCCACGTATTCCCTGCGTGTCGTAGAAGGCGACTAAAAGGGGAGGGAGCGGGGGGCTGGAAATCCTCCCCTCTCAATTTTTTTTAATTTTCCAAAAGAAGGAACAGAGAAGGGGGCCAGGTGAGGATATTCCCTCAATGGCCCAGTCCTCAGTTCTTAACGCTACCTCGCTAACGCGGGAAATGGCGAATAGTTTGAAAAAAAAAAAAAAAAAAAAAAAAAAATATATATATATATATATATATATATATATATATATATATATACAAACTTCGGAGTCAGCCCAAGTTTTATGATTTAATGCAGCTTTGCTTTACAAGGACGCGTAGCGTCACGCAAACTTTGTGACAATTTCTCGACGCTCGTCTGCTATTTTCATTAAGCAATTGATCATAATTTATGGTTAATTCTATCCGTCTTTTTCTAATATTTAATACGTATAATCTATGCTATTCTCATTCTCCGTTTTTCCACTGAAAACTTAATTTGTAAATTTCATGCTTCATAACAGTTTCCTTCATAATACCCGCAATGTTATCTACATTCTACTCAAAACTTTTGGAGGATTACCATGAGTCGCTAGGCAATATATGTTCCTCATATCTAATATTTTATGTAGTCAACCAGAAAATATAAAAAGTTCTGAGCCCTTTTACGTTTCATGTTTATTCAATCATTCGACGACACAACGTATCTGCTACTGAACGGAGGGTCAACCACTGAATGACTTATTATTATCATTATCATCATTTTCTTTTTCTTCTTCTTCTTCTTCTTATTATTATTATTATTATTATTATCATTATTATTATTATTATCATCATCATCATGATCATTATTATTACTATTATCATCATTTGTCCTAACCCTAATCCCCAAGAGATTGCATGCCTGTTGCTTTCTCCAAGACCCTTGCATTTACCTCCCTCACCACCCCATCCATAAACCGATCAAAGAGCTATGGTGATATCACACATCCCTACCACAGACCCACCTTCACCTGGAACTACTCTCCTTCCTCTTTCTTCTCGCACACACGCCTTACTCTCTTCAGATAAACTCCCCACTGCTAACAGCTTTCCTTCCACAAAGCATATCTATCACCCCTATCATAGGCTTCTTCCAAATCCATAAATGCTACATACAAATCCCTCTGTGTCTCAAAGTATTTTTCACACACACTCTGCAAAGACAACACAGATCCAAACATTCTCTACCTGAAACCACGTTGTTCCTTCCCTAGTCAGATGCTCTGTGCTTGCCACGACCTTCTTAATCACCAGTCTCCCATACCACTTGGCAAGAACACTCAACAAACACATACCTCTGCAATCTGAACATTCACCCATATCCCCCTTTCTTTTGTACAGGCAATTCGTCAATCCTCAGGTACCTCACCCTGATCCATACCTACAATGAAAGTCCCATCTAAACAATTAATATCACAGTCCCCCACCTGAGGATTTCACCACCTATTCTCTCTTCACCAAACTATTTGCCATGACTCTCACTCTTCGCATACCTCCCCACCCAAATACCCCACATCTGCCACCCCATCATCAAACACATTCAACATTCCTTCAAAGTAATCATTTCAACATCTCATCTCTCCCTGCTGCACTTCCCCCTACACCTCCCCCCCCCCCCCCTTTGCCCCCTTACCGATGGTCCCATTTGTTTTCTAGTTTTTATCAGTTTAATAGCATCCTTTCGAAACATTATATAATCCTTCCTGAAAATGCCTTTTTCAACCCCTGCATCTTCCTCTTCACCTCCTCCTGCTTTCTCTTGTACATCTCCCAATCACTCCCACTCCTTCCTTGTAAATAAGGCTTTTTCTCGAACAACCTAATGTTTTTTTTTTGCCATTATTCACTGCCCTTTATCACATGCTCACCTCCTACCTCCGCATGCTCTACACTTCTATCGCACCTGTCCGCAATGCTTCACGTCCCATTCCTCTCCCACTCTCTTAGCTACGTTTTTACCATTCTGCTTCTTCACACAAGTCCCTTTTTCGAGCTCACTTACTTACACCATTCTCTTCTCACCCACAATATTTCCTGTTTCCCGAAAGCCTTAAAAAAATCTTCACCCTCGCCTCCATCAGGTAATGCTTAGACATCCCACCAGCTTCCCTTCTCAGGATATCCAAGTCTCTCTTCTGCACGCCTATCAATTAGTATGTTATACCCGCTGACAATCTTTCCTCCTCACCCACATATGATTATGTGTGGCTCTCTTTTTAAACCAAGTATTCCCGAAGCACCAGTCCTTTTGCAACACATATTTCCACAAGCTGTTCACTATTTTCAATATTCACATCACTGAATGCACCGTACTCCTGACCCTCAACTGCCACATTACACATTTTCGCCTTCAAATCACCCATCACTGATGGGCGATGTCTCGCATCATAACTGCTGGCTCACTCAGCTCCTGCCCCCCCCCCCCCTCCCCTCAACCTCCCCGCCAAAAAAAAAAAGAATCGTCTCTTTTTTTACTTTTCTTCTTTCCTGGTACATAAGCACTAGTAATCGCCCACCTCTCTTAATCCACTTTCATTTCTACCCTTATCAGTCCTCACACTCTCACACTTTCCTACAACTTCTCTTTCGGCAAAAGTTTTCACACTTCCTCGCTCTCGCCCTCACACTAATCCCTGGCTTTACCCCTATTGCATTTCCAAACCATTCTTCCTTTTCCCATAAGCTTGTTTCACTCAGACCCAGAACATCCACGTTCCCCTCCTCGAACATACTACCAGCTATCTATCATTGTGTCTCATCTTAGTTTCATCCTCACACATTCAGTCACCCCTCTCGTGGCCCCTGCAGCTTCGAGTCTGCACTCCATTAAGGAACAGGGAATTTATGGACTCCTCTAGAATTAGAACGTTCTTGACAACACTGTACTCCATTCCGTCACCTAGCGATGATAAAACCCTGCTGA
Source organism: Panulirus ornatus (assembly GCF_036320965.1). NCBI lineage: Eukaryota > Metazoa > Arthropoda > Malacostraca > Decapoda > Palinuridae > Panulirus > Panulirus ornatus. The sequence continues at coordinate 53,222,033 of NC_092224.1, read as the reverse complement.
AGGTAACCCCTTCTTGTTCGCAGGGTAACCACGAGGAAGGAGACCAAGGCAGCGCTACTTCCAGTATGAGGTTCTTTGTCGACACTAGTCTCAGTGACACAGTCTCACCATCGATGGTCTTTCATTTGAAGTGTAACCTCGAGCAAGCGGAGCCTGGTACGAGCCATATATATATATATATATATATATATATATATATATATATATATATATATATATATATATATATATATATATATATATATTCCTATGAGTTCACGGGAAAAATAAAGCAGGATAAGTTCCCAAGTGCACTTTCGTGTAATAATCACATCATCAGGGGAGAGACAAGAGAGAAATATTACAGTCAGTTGATATACATCGAAGAGACGTAGCTAGGACGCCATTTGGTAAACATGCGATTGTCGAAGACAGACAACGAGCGTATCATAAACTTATTATATGGACAAGATGGTGAATTGTTTACAAATCTTACCAACAATAAAGTTATCCAATTTGTATAGACCATCAATAATATCAAGATTGTAATTCTTTGTGTATTTGATGATATAAGATTCAATGATGTTTCTCGTGGTGCTGGAGTCAGAGTTAATAACTGAGATAGCATTACTCCAGTCAATACAATGATCATAGTTTTTAACGTGATTAAACAAGGCATTTGATTATCGTCCCGTTCTTATAATATATTTATGCTGCTTAAGTCTAACGGAAAGATCCTTACCAGTCTGCCCAACATAAAACTTATCACAATTTCTACATGGCACTTTATAGATGCACCCAGGAGAATTTTCTGGTGAGTTCCTGATTAAGATATTCTTTAGATTATTATTGTTGCTGAAGGCAACATTTACATTAAAGGATTTAAGCAAAATGGGAAGTAAAATCATTATCAAAAGGGAGAACTAAAAGATTCTTGGTATCAATGGGAGGTTTGGGCTCACCTGTATAAAACGATTTCTTTGCTAACTTAAGGGATTTATCAGTTGAAAGATCTAGGGTACTTTGAGTTAGATCCAATAGAATATATCTTCTCAAATCCTCCCCTTTCGTTTTAAATTTTCCAAAAGAACGAACAGAGAAGGGGGGCCAAGAGAGGATATTCCCTCAAAGGCTCTGTCCTCTTTTCTTAACGCTACCTCGCAAACGCGGGAAATGGCAAAAAAGTAAATATATATATTTTATTTTATTTATTATACTTTGTCGCTGTCTCCCGCGTTTGCGAGGTAGCGCAAGGAAACAGACGAAAGAAATGGCCCAACCCCCCCCCCCCCCATACACATGTATATACATACGTCCACACACGCAAATATACATACCTACACAACTTTCCATGGTTTACCCCAGACGCTTCACATGCCTTGATTCAATCCACTGACAGCACGTCAACCCCGGTATACCACATCGCTCCAATTCACTCTGTTCCTTGCCCTCCTTTCACCCTCCTGCATGTTCAGGCCCCGATCACACAAAATCTCTTTCACTCCATCTTTCCACCTCCAATTTGGTCTCCCTCTTCTCCTCGTTCCCTCCACCTCCGAAACATATATCCTCTTGGTCAATCTTTCCTCACTCATTCTCTCCATGTGCCCAAACCACTTCAAAACACCCTCTTCTGCTCTCTCAACCACGCTCTTTTTATTTCCACACATCTCTCTTACCCTTACGTTACTCACTCGATCAAACCACCTCACACCACACATTGTCCTCAAACATCTCATTTCCAGCACATCCATCCTCCTGCGCACAACTCTATCCATAGCCCACGCCTCGCAACCATACAACATTGTTGGAACCACTATTCCTTCAAACATACCCATTTTTGCTTTCCGAGATAATGTTCTCGACTTCCACACATTCTTCAAGGCCCCCAGAATTTTCGCCCCCTCCCCCACCCTATGATCCACTTCCGCTTCCATGGTTCCATCCGCTGCCAGATCCACTCCCAGATATCTAAAACACTTCACTTCCTCCAGTTTTTCTCCATTCAAACTCACCTCCCAATTGACTTGACCCTCAACCCTACTGTACCTAATAACCTTGCTCTTATTCACATTTACTCTTAACTTTCTTCTTCCACACACTTTACCAAACTCAGTCACCAGCTTCTGCAGTTTCTCACATGAATCAGCCACCAGCGCTGTATCATCAGCGAACAACAACTGACTCACTTCCCAAGCTCTCTCATCCCCAACAGACTTCATACTTGCCCCTCTTTCCAGGACTCTTGCATTTACCTCCCTAACAACCCCATCCATAAACAAATTAAACAACCATGGAGACATCACACACCCCTGCCGCAAACCTACATTCACTGAGAACCAATCACTTTCCTCTCTTCCTACACGTACACATGCCTTACATCCTCGATATATATATATATATATATATATATATATATATATATATATATATATATATATATATATATATCAGTCTCTCCTGGAAAAAGGTGAGAACAAAGGAGGTAAGGGGAGTGGGGGAGGAATGGGATGTATTTAGGGAAGCAGTGATGGCTTGCGCAAAAGATGCTTGTGGCATGAGAAGCGTGGGAGGTGGGTTGATTAGAAAAGGTAGTGAGTGGTGGGATGAAGAAGTAAGATTATTAGTGAAAGAGAACAGAGAGGCATTTGAACGATTTTTGCAGGGAAAAAATGCAAATGAGTGGGAGAAGTATAAAAGAAAGAGGCAGGAGGTCAAGAGAAAGGTGCAAGAGGTGAAAAAGAGGGCAAATGAGAGTTGGGTTGAGAGTATCATTAAATTTCAGGGAGAATAAAAAGATGTTTTGGAAGGAGGTAAATAAAGTGCGTAAGACAAGGGAGCAAATGGGAACTTCAGTGAAGGGGGCTAATGGGGAGGTGATAACAAGTAGTGGTGATGTTAGAAGGAGATGGAATGAGTATTTTGAAGGTTTGTTGAATGTGTTTGATGATAGAGTGGCAGATATAGGGTGTCTTGGTCGAGGTGGTGTGCAAAGTGAGAGGGTTAGGGAAAATGATCTGGTAAATAGAGAAGAGGTAGTAAAATCTTTACGGTAGATGAAAGCCGGCAAAGCAGCAGGTTTGGATGGTATTGCAGTGGAATTTATTAAAAAAGGGGGTGACTGTATTGTTGACCGGTTGGTAAGGTTATTTAATGTATGTATGATTCATGGTGAGGTGCCTGAGGATTGGCGGAATGCTTGCATAGTGCCATTGTACAAAGGCGAAGGGGATAAGAGTGAGTGCTCAAATTACAGAGGTATAAGTTTGTTGAGTATTCCTGGTAAATTATATGGTAGGGTATTGATTGAGAGGGTGAAGGCATGTACAGAGCATCAGATTGGGGAAGAGCAGTGTGGTTTCAGAAGTGGTAGAGGATGTGTGGATCAGGTGTTTGCTTTGAAGAATGTATGTGAGAAATACTTAGAAAAACAAATGGATTTGTATGTAGCATTTATGGATATGGAGAAGGCATATGATAGAGTTGATAGAGATGCTCTGTGGAAGGTTTTAAGAATATATGGTGTGGGAGGCAAGTTGTTAGAAGCAGTGAAAAGTTTTTATCGAGGATGTAAGGCATGTGTACGTGTAGGAAGAGGAAAGTGATTGGTTCTCAGTGAATGTAGGTTTGCGGCAGGGGTGTGTGATGTCTCCATGGTTGTTTAATTTGTTTATGGATGGGGTTGTGAGGGAGGTGAATGCAAGAGTTTTGGAAAGAGGGGCAAGTATGCAGTCTGTTCTGGATGAGAGAGCTTGGGAAGCGAGTCAGTTGTTGTTCGCTGATGATACAGCGCTGGTGGCTGATTCATGTAAGAAACTGCAGAAGCTGGTGACTGAGTTTGGTAAAGTGTGTGAAAGAAGAAAGTTAAGAGTAAATGTGAATAAGAGCAAGGTTATTAGGTACAGTAGGGTTGAGGGTCGAGTCAATTGGGAGGTAAGTTTGAATGGAGAAAAACTGGAGGAAGTAAAGTGTTTTAGATATCTGGGAGTGGATTTGGCAGCGGATGGAACCATGGTAGCGGAAGTGAATCATAGGGTGGGGGAGGGGGCGAAAATTCTGGGGGCCTTGAAGAATGTTTGGAAGTCGAGAACATTATCTCGGAAAGCAAAAATGGGTATGTTTGAAGGAATAGTGGTTCCAACAATGTTGTATGGTTGCGAGGCGTGGGCTATGGATAGAGTTGTGCGCAGGAGGGTGGATGTGCTGGAAATGAGATGTTTGAGGACAATATGTGGTGTGAGGTGGTTTGATCGAGTAAGTAATGTAAGGGTGAGAGAGATGTGTGGAAATAAAAAGAGTGTGGTTGAGAGAGCAGAAGAGGGTGTTTTGAAATGGTTTGGTCACATGGAGAGAATGAGTGGGGAAAGATTGACCAAGAGGATATATGTGTCAGAGGTGAAGGGAACGAGGAGAAGTGGGAGACCAAATTGGAGGTGGAAAGATGGAGTGAAAAAGATTTTGAGTGATCGGGGCCTGATCATGCAGGAGGGTGAAAGGCGTGCAAGGAATAGATTGAATTGGAACGATGTGGTATACCGGGGTCGACGTGCTGTCAGTGGATTGAACCAGGGCATGTGAAGCGTCTGGGGTAAACCATGCAAAGTGTGTGGGGCCTGGATGTGGAAAGGGAGCTGTGGTTTCGGTGCATTATTACATGACAGCTAGAGACTGAGTGTGAACGAATGGGGCCTTTGGTGTCTTTCCTAGCGCTACCTCGCACACATGAGGGGGAGGGGGTTGTTATTCCATGTATGGCGAAGTGGCGATGGGAACAAATAAAGGCAGACAGTATGAATTATGTACATGTGTATATATGTATATGTCTGTGTGTGTATATATATATGTGTACATTGAGATGTATTGGTATGTATATTGTGCGTGTGTGGACATGTATGTATATACATGTGTATGTGGGCGGGTTGGGCCATTCTTTCGTCTGTTTCCTTGCGCTACCTCGCTAACGCGGGAGACAGCGACAAAGCAAAATAAATAAAAATAAATATATATATATATATCGAACATACAAACCTCCAACAGCCAGGATCGAACCCGGGACCCCTGTGCAAGAGACGGGAATGCTACCGCTAGGCTATGAGCCTGGCTAATAGGAAATAACTATTCGAATACTATGTACTCGAATACCCTTCGTCTCACGTTGGTGAGCAACGGTCATTGCCCAACACCGGTCATTGCCCAACAGGCGCACATATATATATATATATATATATATATATATATATATATATATATATATATATATATATATATATATATATATATATATATTGGAAAGGATCACAATTTTGCGCGCGATCAAGATATTCCTATGAGTCCACGGGGAAAATGAAACACGATAAGTTCCCAAGTGCACTTTCGTGTAATAATCACATCATCAGGGGAGACACAAGAGAGAAATATAGCAGTCAGTTGATATAAAACGAAGAGACGTAGCTAGGGCGCCACTGGGTAATGTTAACTGAGACGGCATGGGCAGCAGAGGTCCTAATTATGGCCATCTCATTATCGCACTCTCTCTCTCTCTCTCTCTCTCTCTCTCTCTCTCTCTCTCTCTCTCTCTCTCTCTCTCTCTCTCTCTCTGTATATATATATATATATATATATATATATATATATATATATATATATATATATATGTTGACTGGTTGGTAAGGTTATTCAATGTATGTATGACTCATGGTGAGGTGCCTGAGGATTGGCGGAATGCGTGCATAGTGCCATTGTACAAAGGCAAAGGGGATAAGAGTGAGTGCTCAAATTACAGAGGTATAAGTTTGTTGAGTATTCCTGGTAAATTATATGGGAGGGTATTGATTGAGAGGGTGAAGGCATGTACAGAGCATCAGATTGGGGAAGAGCAGTGTGGTTTCAGAAGTGGTAGAGGATGTGTGGATCAGGTGTTTGCTTTGAAGAATGTATGTGAGAAATACTTAGAAAAGCAAATGGATTTGTATGTAGCATTTATGGATCTGGAGAAGGCATATGATAGAGTTGATAGAGATGCTCTGTGGAAGGTATTAAGAATATATGGTGTGGGAGGAAAGTTGTTAGAAGCAGTGAAAAGTTTTTATCGAGGATGTAAGGCATGTGTACGTGTAGGAAGAGAGGAAAGTGATTGGTTCTCAGTGAATGTAGGTTTGCGGCAGGGGTGTGTGATGTCTCCATGGTTGTTTAATTTGTTTATGGATGGGATTGTTAGGGAGGTAAATGCAAGAGTTTTGGAAAGAGGGTCAAGTATGAAGTCTGTTGGGGATGAGAGAGCTTGGGAAGTGAGTCAGTTGTTGTTCGCTGATGATACAGCGCTGGTGGCTGATTCATGTGAGAAACTGCAGAAGCTGGTGACTGAGTTTGGTAAAGTGTGTGGAAGAAGAAAGTTAAGAGTAAATGTGAATAAGAGCAAGGTTATTAGGTACAGTAGGGTTGAGGGTCAAGTCAATTGGGAGGTGAGTTTGAATGGAGAAAAACTGGAGGAAGTGAAGTGTTTTAGATATCTGGGAGTGGATCTGGCAGCGGATGGAACCATGGAAGCGGAAGTGGATCATAGGGTGGGGGAGGGGGCGAAAATTCTGGGGGCCTTGAAGAATGTGTGGAAGTCGAGAACATTATCTCGGAAAGCAAAAATGGGTATGTTTGAAGGAATAGTGGTTCCAACAATGTTGTATGGTTGCGAGGCGTGGGCTATGGATAGAGTTGTGCGCAGGAGGATGGATGTGCTGGAAATGAGATGTTTGAGGACAATGTGTGGTGTGAGGTGGTTTGATCGAGTGAGTAACGTAAGGGTAAGAGAGATGTGTGGAAATAAAAAGAGCGTGGTTGAGAGAGCAGAAGAGGGTGTTTTGAAGTGGTTTGGGCACATGGATAGAATGAGTGAGGAAAGATTGACCAAGAGGATATATGTGTCGGAGGTGGAGGGAACGAGGAGAAGAGGGAGATCAAATTGGAGGTGGAAAGATGGAGTGAAAAAGATTTTGTGTGATCGGGGTCTGAACATGCAGGAGGGTGAAAGGAGGGCAAGGAATAGAGTGAATTGGAGCGATGTGGTATACCGGGGTTGACGTGCTGTCAGTGGATTGAATCAAGGCATGTGAAGCGTCTGGGGTAAACCATGGAAAGCTGTGTAGGTATGTATATTTGCGTGCGTGGACGTATGTATATACATGTGTATGGGGGGGAGGTTGGGCCATTTCTTTCGTCTGTTTCCTTGTGCTACCTCGCAAACGCGGGAGACAGCGACAAAGTATAATAAAAAAAATCAAATAATATATATATATATATATATATATATATATATATATATACACACACCTTAATCTCAGCTAGGTGCCAATTTCATCGACCTACTCCTAGGGATGGGTGAACAGCAAGGTTGACTGTGGGTCGCCTGCCGTAACAAGGATTCGAAATTATGTGCTCGACCCTAGGCGGCCCGTGAAAATGTCATGGTCAGGAACGCTTACCGCTACACCACGAGTCCATAATATATATACATTATACATGCTTGCCATTTCCCACTGAGCGAGGTAGCATCAACAGATGATAGAGACATGGAAAAATCTCACTTGGCTTCTTGCTCTGTTCCTTCGTTTGAAAAGTAATACAGGAGGGAGGATTTCCAGCCACCCACTCCTGCCTCTGCGACACGATGGGAATACGAGGGTAGTATTCTTTCTCCCTTAACGCCAGGGATAATACATACACACACACACACACACACACACACACACACACACATACACACACACACACACATTATGTATATATATATATATATATATATATATATATATATATATATATATATATATATATATATATATATACATAAACGCCCACACACGCACACATTCATACATATACGTACACATACACATTTTACCCTCACGTATGTTCAGGCCCCGATCGCTCAAAATCTTTTTCACTCCATCCTTCCACCTCCAATTTCGTCTCCGCCTCACCTTCTTCCCTCCACATCTGACACATATCCTCTTTGTCAATCTTTCCTCACTCATTCTTCACCTTCGCCTCCACAAGACAGTGATCAGACATCTCTCTAGCTGCCCCTCTCAGCACATTTACATCCAAAAGTCTCTCTTTTACACGCCTATCAATTAACACGTAATCCAATAATGTCCTTTGGCCATCTCTCCTACTCACATACTTATACTTATGTAAATCTCTCTTTTTAAATCAGGTATTCCCAATCACCAGTTTTTTTGTTTTTTTTTTCAGCACACTAATTCACTAGCTCTTCACCATTTCCATTTACAACACTGAACACCCCATGTACACCAATACTCATCTTCGCATTTGTATCATCCATCACTAAGACTCGGTCTCGTGCATCAAAGCTGCTAACACACTCACTCAGCTGCTCCCAAAACACTTGCCTCTCATGATCTTTCTTCTCATGATCAAGTGCATATGCACCAATAATCACCCATCTCTCTCCATCCACTTTGAGTTTTATCCACATCAATCTAGAATTTACTTTCACTCTATCACACACTCCTACAACTCCTACTTCAGGAATAGTGTTACTCCTTCCTTAGCTCTTGTCCTCTCACCAACCCCCGACTTTACTCCTAAGATTTTCCTAAATCACTCTTCTCGTTTACCCTTGAGTTTCGTTTCACTCAGAGCCAAAACATCCAGGTTCCTTTCCTCAAACATACTACCTATCTCTCTTTCTTTCTCATCTTGGTTACATCGACACACATTCAGACATCCTAATCTAAGCCTTCGGGGAGGATGAGCACTCCCCGCGTGACTCCTTCTGTTTCCCTTTTTAGAAATTTAGATACAAGGTGAGGAGGGTTTCCGTCGTCTTTTAGGACGACTAAAGGGGACGGAAGCTGGGAATACGTGGGAAATATTCTTTCTCCCCTATCCCCAGGGATAATATATATATATATATATATATATATATATATATATATATATATATATATATATATATATATATATATATATATATATTATCCCTGGGGATAGGGGACTAAGAATACTTCCCACGTATTCCCTGCGTGTCGTAGAAGGCGACTATAAGGGGAGGGAGCGGGTGGCTGGAAATCCTCCCCTCTCGTTTGTTTGTTTTTTTAGCTTTTTTTTCCAAAACAAGGAACAGAGAAGGGGGCCAGGTGAGGATATTCCCTCTAAGGCCCAGTCCTCTGTTCTTAACGCTACCTCGCTAACGCGGGTAATGGCGAATAGTTTGAAAGAAATATTTATATATATATATATATATATATATATATATATATATATATATATATATATATATATATATATATATATATATATATATTTTTTTTTTCTTTTTGCTTTGTCGCTGTCTCCCGCGTTTGCGAGGTAGCGCAAGGAAACAGACGAAAGAAATGGCCCAACCCACCCCCATACACATGTATATACATACACGTCCACACACGCAAATATACATACCTACACAGCTTTCCATGGTTTACCCCAGACGCTTCACATGCCCTGATTCAATCCACTGACAGCACGTCAACCCCGGTATACCACATCGATCCAATTCACTCTATTCCTTGCCCTCCTTTCACCCTCCTGCATGTTCAGGCCCCGATCACACAAAATCTTTTTCACTCCATCTTTCCACCTCCAATTTGGTCTCCCACTTCTCCTCGTTCCCTCCACCTCCGACACATATATCCTCTTGGTCAATCTTTCCTCACTCATTCTCTCCATGTGCCCAAACCATTTCAAAACACCCTCTTCTGCTCTCTCAACCACGCTCTTTTTATTTCCACACATCTCTCTTACCCTTACGATACTTACTCGATCAAACCACCTCACACCACACATTGTCCTCAAACATCTCATTTCCAGCACATCCACCCTCCTGCGCACAACTCTATCCATAGCCCACGCCTCGCAGCCATATAAAATTGTTGGAACCACTATTCCTTCAAACATACCCATTTTTGCTTTCCGAGATAATGTTCTCGACTTCTACACATTCTTCAAGGCTCCCAGGATTTTCGCCCCCTCCCCCACCCTATGATCCACTTCCGCTTCCATGGTTCCATCCGCTGCCAGATCCACTCCCAGATATCTAAAACACTTTAGTTCCTCCAGTTTTTCTCCATTCAAACTCACCTCCCAATTGACTTGACCCTCAACCCTACTGTACCTAATAACCTTGCTCTTATTCACATTTACTCTTAACTTTCTTCTTTCACACACTTTACCAAACTCAGTCACCAGCTTCTGCAGTTTCTCACATGAATCAGCCACCAGCGCTGTATCATCAGCGAACAACAACTGACTCACTTCCCAAGCTCTCTCATCCCCAACAGACTTCATACTTGCCCCTCTTTCCAAAACTCTTGCATTCACCTCCCTAACAACCCCATCCATAAACAAATTAAACAACCATGGAGACATCACACACCCCTGCCGCAAACCTACATTCACTGAGAACCAATCACTTTCCTCTCTTCCTACACGTACACATGCCTTACATCTGCGATAAAAACTTTTCACTGCTTCTAACAACTTGCCTCCCACACCATATATATATATATATATATATATATATATATATATATATATATATATATATATATATATATATATATATATATCTTTATGACGTCAGGTGTATGCAAATAATCTAGTAAAGTTAAGCAGTGTTGCCAAAATGGGTACAACAAGTTGCTGTGTCGGCAGTGAAGCCAACAACCAAATTATATGCTGTACAGACAGAGTTCTTGTTTTTGTGAGCGACGCTCGCTAAGTCAGCGGGTGCCATGACCGGCTGGATGTACCTGTGCCAATGGCTGCAATCTCCTAGATTCATTCATCTCAGCCTTGCACAGTCGTCGTCCAGCATTCGAGAAAAAAAAGATTATCTAGGAAATGGATGGTTTCCTTACTCGCCCGGAAGTCCTCCGACATTTACTTTATTTAGTTTGCAGTATTATCTAGAATAATGTAATGAACACAATCATCTAACATTGACCTTGTGTGTTCTTGGTAAGGTCACTGCTATACCCCTCTCATCACTCCTCGCTTCCTTAAAGTAGGATATTGTGTTCACTGTGTTGACCCTCTCATCTCTCTACTCTCAACTGATCCTGGAACTTACTGCCACCGTGTCTGTCGTCTCTCCCATTCTCGATACCACTGTATCTCAATGACCTATACAGACTTGAGGCTGACCTTCATTATGGGAGGTCAAACCGCGTTTGATTAGCATCAGTCAATGGTTCTGTGGCATCGCTAGGCCTGCCTGTTATCAGAGACGCAAACAAATCTCATCTTCAAGTGTTGAATTATGAAACTGCCTATGTTTGTGTGCTTCCAAACCCAGTATCGTTTGACGTTAATCAGGTGTGACCTAATGTGATCTGGTTAACGTCATAGGCCAAGGAGAGGTGAACGAAAATGACCTTCACTATGGAAGGTTCACCCACGTTTGATTTCCGCCAACCATTGACCCTCCATAATCTTCCTGGCGTCCAACATTGTTGACGGACTTGGTGTATACATTCGCACAAGAAATGCTATCAGCAAGGCCGACCAATCTTGCCCCATATATGTCCCTGCAACTCTAAAGGCAGTCAGTCGGTCCATAAACTCAAGGACACCACGTTGCGTCTTCTCTCCTGAAGGGATCTTACGTTGTCTTCATTGCTGTGACTCTACTCCTTCGTTAGGACTTTAGCAAGACACTGCCAACGCCCATCTACTGAACCAGCTTGAGCACAGGACATATGGCCACGCCTCCTACAGCGCGAAGGAAAACAAGTCGGCAACTGTCAACACTTCCTCGATTATCCAGAAGCTCCACGAGATCCATCGTCATCCATGTAAGTCTCCACGAGACCCATCATCGTCTATGTAAGTCTCCTACGGAACTGCCTCATCACATCTCACATCTCCCGCATCGACTCCACGCAACGACCGTGCCATCACCTTGGTATAACTGCCTTACCTACAGTACCTGGATCGCGGGAACCCTGCCCATATCGTCCCATCCTGCCCCCAACTCTTATCACCTTAATTCTGCGCCCCTTACAGCTGACCCTGATCTACACTGCTCAGTGATGTTACTCGTGTTTCCGTCTCTCTCTCTCTCTCTCTCTCTCTCTCTCTCTCTCTCTCTCTCTCTCTCTCTCTCTCTCTCTCTCTCTCTCTCTCTCTCTCTCTCTCACACACACATACACACACACTTCTTACCATTACAAAAGAATATAATGACTCTCGCTAAAATCATATAATTCAACCCCTGAGAACGAAGGTACGATCCTCAAGCACGAAGGTACGGCCTTTGAGCAAGACGGTACGATCCTTCAGCACGAAGGTACGGCCCTTGAGCAAGACTGTACGATCCTTAAGCACGAAGGTACGGCCCTTGAGCAAGACGGTACGATCCTTCAGCACGAAGGTACGGCCCTTGAGCAAGACTGTACGATCCTTAAGCACGAAGGTACGGCCCTTGAGCAAGACGGTACGATCCTTCAGCACGAAGGTACGGCCCTTGAGCAAGGTGATGTGTCTCTTTGGTTTTTTGGCTTTCGACATGACCACAGACTGATGCCAAAGGACTCTCTTGTGTTCCGGAAGTTAACCCATGTCTAATATATGAAATAGACAATTGTGTCTTGAGAAATGCCCTCAGGCCATACGATCATAGAACGAATAATCATCTGGGCGGCAAAAATGTACGTATAATCTTTTGTTTAGGGATTCATATCTGTAAAACAGAGCTAGTTTTCCCAAAACGTGACGAAATATTGACTAAACCCACAAAGGAAATCAATGCACTTCCCACATACGTCTGCGTTAGTCATGACAGACAACCTGACATTATAACAACAACCAGTGTATATATATTTCTCGGGGGGAAAAAAGTGTTGAAACTGAAACAGAATCAGAAAAATACAGAAACTGTACAACTCAAGTATTAACTATGTTTTTACTGAGGATAATGTGAAGATCCTACCATCGTGTTCATGGGTCGTACTGTCGTGTTCAGAGGTTAAAGAATCAATTCAAGTACCAATAAAATCAGAAGAGAAAAAAAAAGAAAAGGCATTTCAGAATAGCAGAAATGACGCTGTTGGCGAGGCTGGCTGGCTGGCTGGGTGAGGTGATGACGCCCCACACCAGCCAGCCATTCCCCTCCCACCCACCACCAACCCGACCGCTCAGTAGCTTCTAGAATAACTCGTGAGATGCACAAGAATGACTTTTAAGATTCGTTTACGATTCAAATTCAAAAGACATTATTTGTGTAAGTATAAAAAGCTCTTTTGCATTATAACTGAAGTGAACAACATCAAGTTTAGCTTTCTTAAACAATGGGATCAAGTTACGTTATTGATATATCAAACACCGCTTCAACGCCGAGTCTTTTCATATAAGAATGAACGTATTAACATACCACACCAGAACGAGAAGTTGTTTACCTGGAGACATTTTACACAGGCGTAAAAATAACTTATATGGGCACTTGCCAGACCTCTACCGGTTCGACGTGTAATTTGGCAACGTCCTAATAGGAGCTTCTGAGCCATAAGGAAGATAACTGGGCAGTAATGACCACACCTTCACCATTCAGACTAACATGATAAGGACATTTCCTTGTTGTATCACCGTCAACTTCATTCCCAAGTCCATGGTTAGCGCTACCGGACTCTGCCTGCATGAGGGCACACCGCGAGTGAAAAGACACTACATCTAGCGACGCTGAATCACTGCAAGTAAAGACAGTCTCGTCAAGGAACTTCTCACTCCAAAGCAGTCCAACAATGCCCTGCAACTGGAAGTAGCGCAGCCATGGTCTGCATGGGGCTTCCAAGAAGGAAGTTAACACAAAGAACCTTTCTTAGAAAGGTGTCTTGAGGTGATTATAGATAAATGAATAATGTTATGGTGTGGATCAGATGTTGTAAGTACGTACTTATTGAAAATATAACCAGAGGTCTTAGCCCACTAATGAAGGTGTGTGTGTGTGTGTGTGTGTGTGTGTGTGTGTGTGTGTGTGTGTGTGTGTGTGTGTGTGTAAGTTAAGTCTATTCGTGACTTCAGTTTCCGTCTCAGTCCACGAGATGTAGCTGCAGTACAGCTCTCATGCATCAGTCTAAGGTACGTCCAACTTACTACATATAAACTCATTAACATAAGTTTTAAAACGGATACCGAACACAGGCTAGCCGTATGGACCAGCTAGTACCCGTCCTTGTGTTTTGAATGTGCCTCTGTGAGCTGTCGAACACGACCATGTTCGTTCTATTGTCTCGTTTTCTGTTTGGAAATTTAAAACTAATCCTCAGTCTTGGACACATGTATTGGTAGAGTTCACCTCATAGCAAGGAACCCATTTCAACCCTTCCAGTCATCTCTCTACTGCCTTGTAGAGTCATTCCACTCTCGTTGTGTCTCCCCTCAACGTCCATTCCCATTGGCATCTTGCGTCCACAAGTCTCTCTCTGATCATCAGAATGAATTACACAGGGGAAGATCCACCATCGGTGGGTGATACCCACTCCCATAATATTCAGTGTTGAAGAAGTGGACGAACTAATGAACTGTAAAGCATAATGATGATTTCCCTGGATTTAAACTCGAAGGCCCGACTTATGAATTCAATAACTTTGTTCGCTCTTTCCCTTGCTTCTGTTCACTGCTTACTTGGTTTTAAGTCACCAGAGATCATTACATCTAAGTCCTTTTCCTCATTTACATGTTGCAGCTCAAAAGAATTCGTGTTGTAACTTGCCTTTTCGTTTTTATTACCGAGATATAAAACTTTGCACTTGTCGATATCAAAATTATGTGCCATTTATGAGTCGAGTCCACATTTGTTTATGTCAGTTTGAAGCTGTACATAGACGTTCAGTTTGAAGCTATACATAGACGTTGTTTGAAGCTATAGAAAGACGTTCAGTTCCATTTGTATATCTATTTCCCAGCTTTATGTCATCAACAAATCTAGTATCTTGGAATGCAGCCTATTGTCAATATCAAATGATATATATGAAAATGAGTCGGTTCCACGACTGATCCTTGTGGCACTCCACTTGTGACGTCTAACCATTCTGAGGTTTGACCATTAATCACAACTCTTTGTTTACGGTCAGTCAACCAATTTTCAGTCCACTAATGTACGATCCCATCAATGCCATATGACTTAATTCTTGCTCGTAGTCTTTGATGCGGAACCTTATCGAAAGCATTTTGAAAATCTAGATAGATAACAGGAACTGCTTTACCCTCGTCATACATACCGATCAAAGCACATAAGAAATCAAGCAGATTTGTCAGACACGAATGACATCGTTGCTAACCATGCTGAGAATCGTTTATTAAGTGGTGGTCCTCGAAATAGTGTACAAGCCTATCTCGAATGATGCTTTTCATTAGTTTTCCAACTCCAGACAGTACGATAAATAGGATAATAGTTTCTGGACAGTCAACTGCTACCTTTTTTTTGAATCTCGGTGTTCCACTGGCAAACTTCCACTCATCTGGAACTCTTCCTGGAGTTATATACTGGAAACGGCAGTCAAGGGCATAACAACCTCATTTTTCGCCCTGCTCAGTGTTCTAGGTTACACTTTAGCAGGTTCTGCTCAGTGTTCTCAGTTACACTTTAGCAGGTTCTGCTCAGTGTTCTCGGTTACACCTTAGCAGGTTCTGCTGTTTTATTTACACTCCGTTTCTTGCTGAAAATATGTCTTCAGCTTTTATGTCAGTTTGTTGAAGAACATTCCTCTTTTTTATCAATTAAACTTGATTCGAGACAAAGGTTGTGTCTTTGATAGTAAATACAGATGCAAAAAGGTTATCTCATATTTCTGCCATGGCTTCGTTTTCTTGAGCCATGTTACCGTTTTCTGTAATTGATGAACCGAGTGACTGGGTTATGACTCTTGCTTCTTAACAAAACCGTAAAACTCCTTAGGGTTTCTTTTGCTATTTCAAGCAACATATGTTTCACTTTAACGTATAACTCTCTTACTTTCTCTGCGCAGATTTACATAACTTAATCTATCATGTTGGCTATTGGATTCTCTGAGTTTCTGATGAAACTTACCTTCCTACACAGCAGGCATTTTTTTTTTATATATATATATTTCACAGTTCCACCTACGTCGAGAGTTAACATTAATACGCCGAGCGTTAACACATAAACTCCGAGAGTTAACAAAAATACTTCGAGCGTTAACATCACAGAGAGACTTTGGCCAATCTGATGCTGTAGTCCTTGGAATTTCGAAAGCTTTAACTAAGGTGAGGAACTGGGGTCTAATCTCCAAGCTTACCTCTACAGGCTTTCCTCCTCATCCCCTTTATTTTCTCATGTCGAGTTTCTTCTTTGGTCAATCCTCTTCCATTACTGTTGACCGATCAAACTCTCCCTCTTTCCGTATCCACATCGGTGTCCCTCTGGGTTCTATCCTGTCTCCAATCCTTGTACCATTGTTTCTAGTCATCAATCAACTATGCTGAACAAATAACCAAATACAGTCATGACGACTCAAACACACATTCCTCCACTTTTTACAGACCTACTCTAACATCCACCACGCCCGTAACTACTTGCACTGAGGATTGGAGAGGCTTCCCCAGTAACGTAGACACAACCCATTTCACCAAACGCAAGCAAAACCCAAATCTATCCTGCTTTCATTTTTAAAACTCCTCGACTTTCCCATCTCTTGCGATGGTTCTGTGATTATACCATCCGACGGAGTAACCAGACTTGGTATGAACGTAACATCTACCGGGAAACTTCACATTGTGTAGTTTGCTAAGTCTGCCGATAAGAAACACGAGTTCTGCTAACTTGTAGCAAAGGACTGGTTCGTCCGTGTATAGCGTACTGCTCTGCCATCCAGAGCGGCTCTACCGGTACATCTATACTCGCAGTTCATTCATTCAACAGTAATCCGATGTATCAAAACTTCCAAACTGACCGAAAGCTTGACCCGCTTACCCTCCTCCGCCGCACCGCTAGTTTTCTTTCGCTCTGATAATGACAATACTTTGGTTTCGTTCCCCGAGGTCTGACTGCTTGCGTGCCTCCGCCGTCAGCTAGACCATGTAGCGCTCCGCAAGCTACTGCGTCACATGTGGCCGTGGGCACATCAGGTGGCCGGCCGTCGTGATGTCTATTTCTTCCCTTACACTGACAAGTTTCGGAACGTAAGTACAATGTTTGATTGATTCTAACAGTGCAGCTAGCTCCTCGTTGCATGACCATTAACACAATTAAATCTTCAGAAAATTCAAGAACACGTACGCAACATCGAGTGTATACAATCCATGGTGTACATCAAATCAGAGGAGCTATAACGAAAGGACAATAAGGAAAACCTCTGTGACGTCAGGACAAACAGAAACTCTCATGAAAACACAGCCGCAGTTTTCCTGGGATAATAATCTCAGACACTGACTCGTGCAACAGCTCCCGCACAGAGCCTGCCAGGAAGTGTGTTGATGAAACAAGAGAAGCGACACACATGACTGTGATGAGACACGAGTCGACATGAAGACGACGTGTCAAGCTTTCAAGTAACGAATGATCTATTGGCCCTTAAGAAAGATGAAAGTGTAAAGTATTCATCATTCTTTTTTACTGATCATCATCGTTCAGTTACCTCCTGAAAACTGCGCGTGTTGGTTAACGCTGGAGGACCTGGGGTGCATGACGAAGTGATGCTGTGGCCTGGTACCCGCATCCACACCCCTCTAACCTACTCTCCAGCAGAGGAGGGAGGGAGTGGGAGGGGGAGGGAAGCGAGGTACTCCAGTCCAGTATGGCACATTAGAGGGTCAATTGGTGTGGAATGCGGTGAGTGAGGAGTGAATGGTGGTGTACTTGGGTCCGGCTGCTTTTGCAATATGCTGCCTTCCAAACAGGCCTTCTTCTCCTCACACATCTTGTCATACCCGCCGGCCAACCTTGGTGGCCACCTCCGGGTCAGGTCGCTCCTTCCACCTTCATAATGTCCTAACATCAGCGTCTCTCGTTTACTTCTCCCACTTCTGTCCCCGGTCGTTGCTGTAGTACAATTTGGAACGTCTGAATGATGTATACTGGACTGCAGATTTTTCTTCCTATTTCATACAAGAATTTGGACTGGAAACCTGCAGGTAAGACAGCTTTAGTGGAGGATAACAGTGGCCTGTGTCACTGAGGAAGGCAATCAGGAAAGTCGAAGATCAGAATCGATGAAATACTTCGAGTAGACCATCAGTGTCTGGTGTCTGTCACTGTCCACGACGTCGACATTTCCAGAGCAGCTACTGTTGAAGAGACGAAGGTCGATGTCGTGCAGTTCGACTCTCGAACGAGGCAACCAGCCCTCAGCCAACCCAAGTGTTCATCCTCCCCTCTGAGGTTTGGTCGATCAATGGGTACCATCCGTAAGCTTGGGCGTGCATGCGTTAATGCACGTATACGCACAAGGTTAATGCACGTATACGCACAAGGTTAAGGAACGGCACAACACGAGCGTAAAATTCTCCCCCGCGAAGTACATAAGTAAGAACCACATCGAGGCATTACATGCTGTGTTGCATCAACAAATATTTCTCTCACTCTAAAACCTTTATTGGGCACTTTAAGCCTTACTTAAAATATGGCTTAAGAAAGTATATTCATAAAGGTCCACCAGACTCGAGTTCATGCCATCACCTTACCAGCAACCACCTACAGCCACGCAAATTCCCACCAATAAGAACATTCTGTGATCAACGTACCTCAGAGCCAGCGTCCTCTCCCACCCGCTGTACGTAGAACATGAAATCATTCCTCTGACCATTGTTCCTCACTTGGGTTTAACAAGCGCGACGCCTCTGCTTCAGACGCCACTCCCCTTCCCAGATTATTGGGCAAGTGCGTCAAATCCACCTCACGCCAGAGCCATTTGTGTGCCGCCACCGCTGACGTCGACCTTCCATAAGGTTACCAAGACTAAAGAGAAGCCGGACGGTGTTGCAAGGGAGGAGGCGTTGCTGTGTGGCGGGACTGTACAGCCACCTGATCCCAGACACCGCTAGACGAATCCGCCATACAGCACTTAAGACAACGCTCCAACAACCAGTCAGTCAGTAGCCTAAAGCAGGCCAGCAAGCGCGCAGTATCTTAGCGGGACATACCAGTCGACAGCAACGTGGAACACACAAGCAAATCTCTGAACAGTACACGCCATCATCCAATCAGCGGCAGAGGGGAATACGCCATCAAGCAATCAACGCACTTTCTACAAGCTAACGTCAGTGGTCACTGCCTGAGGAGGAGGTGAAGGATGACGGGCTGGGTCGTCAGGAGCCTGGGTGGGTGTAGGTGAAGGGTGATGACCCGGGTCGTCAGGAGCCTGGGTGGGTGTAGGTGAAGGGTGATGACCTGGGTCGTCAGGAGCCTGGGTGGGTGTAGGTGAAGGGTGATGACCCGGGTCGTCAGGAGCCTGGGTGGGTGTAGGTGAAGGGTGATGACCCGGGTCGTCAGGAGCCTGGGTGGGTGTAGGTGAAGGGTGATGACCCGGGTCGTCAGGAGCCTGGGTGGGTGTAGGTGAAGGGTGATGACCCGGGTCGTCAGGAGCCTGGGTGGGTGTAGGTGAAGGGTGATGACCCGGGTCGTCAGGAGCCTGGGTGGGTGTAGGTGAAGGGTGATGACCCGGGTCGTCAGGAGCCTGGGTGGGTGTAGGTGAAGGGTGATGACCCGGGTCGTCAGGAGCCTGGGTGGGTGTAGGTGAAGGGTGATGACCCGGGTCGTCAGGAGCCTGGGTGGGTGTAGGTGAAGGGTGATGACCCGGGTCGTCAGGAGCCTGGGTGGGTGTAGGTGAAGGGTGATGACCTGGGTCGTCAGTTGAGTGTATGAGACACAGGTCATCATGACAATACGTTCTGACCATCTGCGGTTTCACAACATGTCAGTCACTATTTGACTATTTACAAGTTGTAACTGAATCATAAAAGTTAAGGCCCCTTTTCTGGGGCTACCCTTACAGCTGCGAGGCTGCGCTCCAATCAGGAGCAGGGAAATGATGGACTACCGTGGAGCTAAATGATCCCTGACGAGACTGTACTGCTCACTGTTCACTGGGGGGTGATACAGCTCCGTCGAAGGTGACTTCATTCACGGTGGAACCACATGGAGTCCGGTCTCCTGTCTGCTGGGGGAATGAGCCTGGGAAATGAATCCGCTGCAGTTTGCTGATGGTGCAGTTCTGGTGGCAAACTCAAGTGGGGTAACTCTAGAAAATCGTGTCTAACCTTGGAAGAGAGTTGATATAAATACATGTGAGGTTATAAAGATTAGCAGGGCAGAGAGACAGGTTGGCTGGGATGTGTTTGAATAGAGAGAACCGGGAGGAAATGGAGTGATTGAGTTACCTGGGAGTGGACGTGATAGCGGGTAGAACCATGCAAGCTGAAGTAAGCCACAGAGTGGGGGGAGGGGGGGATAAGGTCCTGGGCGCACGGAAGAATATATGGAGAGAGAGAGAGAGAGAGAGAGAGAGAGAGAGAGAGAGAGAGAGAGAGAGAGAGAGAGAGAGAGAGAGAGAGAGAGAGAGAGAGAGAGAGAAGTGAAGAGGGTGAGCTGCAATGGTTAGGACAGATGTAGGGTTATACGCGTCTGGAATAGAAGAGACAATGAGAAGTAGGAAAGCACATGAGATACTGAACGAGGAAGTGAACGATGCTCTTGAGTGGTTGGGGCCTGAACATGCAGGAGGGCGTGAGAGAAAAGAACGAAGACGTACACACACACGACTTGGAAGAGAGAAGAGTGAGGTGACATGATCACAACCTTTGTTTTCAAAACAGATTGATGAAGCAGAATGTGAAGAATTCTGCGAGTGACGTTGAGATAAAATAACCAGTGGACATCACATGAAATTCAGCTAGAAACTTGTTATGAAATGAAACGAAGTAATTCTATAGTACAGGAGCAGTAAATGAATTGAATGCAGTGCCTGAGAACATGGTCAAGGCAGACAGCACAAATAGATTTAAGAAGTTGCATGACAGAAAATGGTCAAAAGATGAGGTCACACGAATGTAACATTTCCTCTCGTACAGAACAAATGATTTATTACATATAGGTAATTACAAACACACACACACACACACACACACACACACACACACACACACACACACACACACACACACACCTGACAGAACATAAACACGTATTCAGACAGCACCATTCACCATCAGACACAATAGAAAATATTCAAATTCTAAACAACACCAACGGCGATCTAGCCAGTGGACGGCGCGCTGTGCACTCATCCTCTGACACTACGGACGACAACACAGGAGTAATCCACACTGACGACCAAACAAAGAACATCCCCCTCCCACTACAGTGCCCAGTCCCCACACAACACGCACCTGTGACCCCAAACCAACACCCTCGCCACTGCCGAGGAAGATATATAGACGTGCTCATTAACCACAATTAACCACAAACTAACTAATCACATCCATAAACATGAGTGTCATGAAAAGCCCACACCAACCTCACCCCCGAAGCAACTGCAAACCCATCCCTCACTCCAGCTGACACTCAGAACGTAATCAAAACTTAAAGAGCTCCTCTTCCACTGAGTCTCAAAGCATGTCACGCTTCCCCGTACAACTTCTGAGCTAAAAAGCAGTCAAGAACCCACACATATGCTCAACCACTCCTGACAACACAATAAAATCTTAAACACCTGGAAACTTGCCAACATAATATAAAATCCTTCAGCCTTAGCAAGCCGTCGAACTTCTTCACCTGCCATCCTGTATTACTACCTTCATCGACATTCAGGATCCATGAAAAACTGATCCACAACACACACACACAGCACGGCTGGAGACCCAGATACCACACTACTACATATGGACCTCATAAATCACATCCTGGAAGGCTTCAGCCAACCACAGCTTCAGCTCTCGCACTGTACTAGTGGCAATAGATATCAAAAGAGCATTTGACACTTTCCCGAACATACACAAACAAAAGAAGACACTTATGGATATCCTCTAAAAAAAAAGGACAAAAAGTGATTAACCAGTTTCGCAGGAGACCATCAAGGCAGAACCATTCACAAAAGGCTTTTCCCCAGATACCTACGACTGAGTGCCCAAGGAAGCGCTTCTTTCTCCAACCTTCTTCAATCTCTTCTGCAACAACCTCCCACCATCACCTGCAGACCACAATGAAAAAGTCGCCTCACATACAGGTGATCTCGCCGTGACATCACAACACCACGACACCAGCAACATACCACACCACACAGCATCACACAGTTAGAACACTGGCACACTCGGAAGGTCTGCTTCCCCACAAGAATCTACCGTCACCTTCTTAACCCTGAATAGGCCCGAACCCAACCTGTACCCTCACAAAACTCTTAGGGTCACACCCTTCCTCAAAACAGAACTCCAGGCATACTGAAGGCCACACATGACACACATATGACCTTCACTCCCCACACCACATATATCAACAAACGGGCCTCCCTTGGCCACACACACCGGCACCAGTGTTTGAGAAGGAAACCATTCCATTAGCAGATCACCCACACAACGCTAGACTATGCCTCACCTGCCTGGTTAACCAGCCCATCAGAGGGAAAACATAAGAACACCGCAGACCATACAAACACAAGGCTTTCACAACACCCACTACCTGACGAGCAACAGCAAACAGTCAACTTCGGCAGCACAGACGTAGAAGAAAATTACCTCCAGTGCAAACCTTACTTCAGTACCCGTGTGGCACTCAACTCGTTGCACTAGGACTAAACCCCAGACAGAAGCAAAAACTTCATCCCAGTCTCACACTGCAACAACCTATATATAGTCCCATCCCCAACACATGTGACACTGACAAAACATGAACACACGGGAATGACTTGTGGATCTCTAAACAAACGCCATTACGTCTCAGACTTACACACCAAAACATACGTACACTCGTCTGAAACTTCATCCCTCACACTCACCAGTTATACTTTCCTGCCCAAGATACAACTTCCATATTGAAGACGATCAAGTTACTCATCCACTCACAGGTATGATCAACAGTTACTCCTCCACTCACAGGTATGATCAACAGTTACTCCTCCACTCACAGGTATGATCAACAGTTACTCCTCCTCTCACAGATATGATCAACAGTTACTCCTCCACTCACAGGTATGATCAACAGTTACTCCTCCACTCACAGGTATGATCAACAGTTACTCCTCCTCTCACAGGTATGATCAACAGTTACTCCTCCACTCACAGGTATGATCAACAGTTACTCCTCCACTCACAGGTATGATCAACAGTTACTCCTCCTCTCACAGGTATGATCAATAGTTACTCATCCACTCACAGGTATGATCAACAGTTACTCCTCCACTCACAGGTATGATCAACAGTTACTCCTCCTCTCACAGGTATGATCAATAGTTACTCCTCCACTCACAGGTATGATCAACAGTTACTCCTCCACTCACAGGTATGATCAACAGTTACTCCTCCTCTCACAGATATGATCAACAGTTACTCCTCCACTCACAGGTATGATCAACAGTTACTCCTCCACTCACAGGTATGATCAACAGTTACTCCTTCTCTCACAGGTATGATCAACAGTTACTCCTCCTCTCACAGATATGATCAACAGTTACTCCTCCTCTCACAGGTATGATCAATAGTTACTCATCCAATCACAGGTATGATCAACAGTTACTCCTCCACTCACAGTATGATCAATAGTTACTCCTCCACTCACAGGTATGATCAACAGTTACTCCTTCTCTCACAGGTATGATTAACAATTACTCCTCCACTCACAGGTATGATCCGGTTACTCCTCCACTCACATGTATGATCAACAGTTAATCCTCCACTCACAGGTACGATCAACAGTTACTCCTTCTCTCACAGGTATGATCAATAGTTACTCATCCACTCACAGGTATGATCAATAGTTACTCATCCACTCACAGGTAAGATCAACAGTTACTCCTCCTCTCACAGGTATGATCAATAGTTACTCATCCACTCACAGGTATGATCAATAGTTACTCATCCACTCACAGGTAAGATCAACAGTTACTCCTCCACTCACAGGTACGATCAACAGTTACTCCTCCACTTACAGGTACGATCAACAGTTACTCCTCCACTTACAGGTACGATCAACAGTTACTCCTCCACTTACAGGTACGATCAACAGTTACTCCTTCACTCACAATTAAGATCAACAGTTACTCCTTCATTCACAGGTATGAAATTCTCTGATTATATGATGTAACTTCAGCAGCACCAAGATTAAAAAAAAACACCAGCTCTTAGCCCAAGCACATGACACTTGCTTGCGTCAGTGCCAGATACGTGGGAGCTTCAGGAAGAAGTCTGGCATTAGACACAGGCTTAATTCAGAGTTGAGTAAGAGATGTTGTGATTAAGTCGCAGGTAGGGATCAGGCGAGCCACTGAAATAATCACAAGATGCAGAGCAGGTGTTCTTAAGATCTGCCTTATGTAATTCAAAAGAAAACGAGAAAAATCTTGTTTACCAAATGGCGTCCTAGCTACGTCTCTTCGTTGTATATTAACTGACTGTTATATTTCTCTCTTGTGTCTCCCCTGATGTGATTATTACACAAGAGTGCACTTGGGAACTTATCGTGCTTCATTTTCCCCGCGGACTCATAAGAATATACTTGATCACGCGCAAAATTGTGATCCTTTCTTATATGTTTGAAGTAATAGTGGTTCCAACAATGTTATATGGTTGCGAGACGTGGGCTATGGATGGAGTTGTGCGGAGGAGGGTGGATGTGCTGGAAATGAGATGTTTGAGGACAATATGTGGTGTGAGGTGGTTTGATCGAGTTAGTAATGATAGGGTAAGAGAGATGTGTGGTAATAAAGAGAGCGTGGTTAAGAGAGCAGAAGAGGGTGTTTTGAAATGGTTTGGTCACATGGAGAGAATGAGTGAGGAAAGATTGACAAAGAAGATATATGTGTCAGAGATAGAGGGGACGAGGAGAGGTGGGAGACCAAATTGGTGGTGGAAAGATGGAGTGAAAAGGATTTTGAGTGACCGGGGCCTATATATATATATATATATATATATATAGGGTCGTATCTTAGTATCATTTCCTTGCTATGACTGTATGATCTTAGTCAACATGTTGTATATCTGTATCACAAAGAATAAAGTAATGGCCAATAAACATGAAATGTTTGTTTAATAATTTGTTACTAGGAGGTGGTGTGTGGTGGGGGAGGTGTGTGTGTGGTGGGAAAGGTGTATAATGAGAAGTGTGGTGGGGAAAGTGTGTGGTGGGGAAAGTGTGTGGTGGGGAAGGTGTGTGGTGAGGAAGGTGTGTGGTGAGGAAGGTGTGTGGTGAGGAAAATGTGTGGAGAGGAAGGTGTGTGGTGAGGAAGGTGTGTGGTGAGGAAGGTGTGTGGTGAGGAAGGTGTGTGGTGGGGAAGGTGTGTGGTGAGGAAGGTGTGTGGTGAGGAAGGTGTGTGGTGAGGAAGGTGTGTGGTGAGGAAGGTGTGTGGTGAGGAAGGTGTGTGGTGGGGAAGGTGTGTGGTGAGGAAGGTGTGTGGTGAGGAAGGTGTGTGGTGAGGAAGGTGTGTGGTGGGGAAGGTGTGTGGTGAGGAAGGTGTGTGGTGGGGAAGGTGTGTGGTGAGGAAGGTGTGTGGTGAGGAAGGTGTGTGGTGAGGAAGGTGTGTGGTGAGGAAGGTGTGTGGTGAGGAAGGTGTGTGGTGGGGAAGGTGTGTGGTGAGGAAGGTGTGTGGTGGGGAAGGTGTGTGGTGAGGAAGGTGTGTGGTGAGGAAGGTGTGTGGTGGGAACGGTGTGTGGTGAGGAAGGTGTGTGGTGAGGAAGGTGTGTGGTGAGGAAGGTGTGTGGTGAGGAAGGTGTGTGGTGAGGAAGGTGTGTGGTGAGATAGGTGTGGTCGGGGAGGTGTGGCCTGAGAGGTATGGTCGAGGAGATGTAATCCTGGGAGGTGTGGCCTAGGAGGTGTGGTCGGGGAGGTGTATTCCGGGGCAGGTGTGGCCTGGGAGGTGTGGTTGGGGAGAAGTGGCCTGGGAGGTGTGACCTGGGAGATGTGGTCTGGGAGGTGTGGCCTGGGATCTGTCGCCTGGGAGGTGTGGTCGGGCAGATGTGGCCAGGGAGGTGTGTGACCTGGGAGATGTGGTCAGGGAGGTGTGGTCTGGGAGATGTGGTGTGGGAGATGTGGTCTGGGAGGGATGGCCTGGGAGATGTGGTCAGGGAGGTGTGGCCAGGGAGACGTGGTCTGGGAGGTGTGGCCTGGGAGACGTGGTCTGGGAGGTGTGGCCTGGGAGATGTGGTTTGGGAGGTGTGGCCTGGGAGATGTGGTGTGGGAGGTGTGGCCTGGGAGGTGTGGCCTGGGAGATGTGGTGTGGGAGGTGTGGCCTGGGAGATGTGGTGTGGGAGGTGTGGCCTGGGAGATGTGGTTTGGGAGGTGTGGCCTGGGAGATGTGGTCTGGGAGGTGTGGCCTGGGAGATGTGGTCAGGGAGGTGTGGCCTGGGAGGTGTAGTCTGGGAGGTGTGGCCTGGGAGATGTGGTCAGGGAGGTGTGGCCTGGGAGATGTGGTCTGGGAGGTGTGACCTGGGAGATGTGGTCTGGGAGCTGTGGCCTGGGAGATGTGGTCTGGGAGGTGTGGCCTGGGAGATGTAGTCTGGGAGGTGTGGCCTGGGAGATGTGGTCTGGGAGGTGTGGCCTGGCAGACGTGGTCTGGGAGGTGTGGCCTGGGAGATGTGGTCAGGGAGGTGTGGCCTGGGAGATGTGGTCAGGGAGGTGTGGCCTGGGATATGTAGTCTGGGAGGTGTGGCCTGGGAGATGTGGTCTGGGAGGTGTGGCCTGGGAGATGTGGTCTGGGAGGTGTGACCTGGGAGATGTGGTCTGGGAGCTGTGGCCTGGGAGATGTGGTCTGGGAGGTGTGGCCTGGGAGATGTAGTCTGGGAGGTGTGGCCTGGGAGATGTGGTCTGGGAGGTGTGGCCTGGGAGACGTGGTCTGGGAGGTGTGGCCTGGGAGATGTGGTCAGGGAGGTGTGGCCTGGGAGATGTGGTCTGGGAGGTGTGGCCTGGGAGATGTGGTCTGGGAGGTGTGGCCTGGGAGATGTGGTCAGGGAGGTGTGGCCTGGGAGAGGTGGTCTGGGAGGTGTGGCCTGGGAGATGTGGTCTAGGAGGTGTGGCCTGGGAGATGTGGTCTGGGAGGTGTGGCCTGGGAGATGTGGTCTGGGAGGTGTGGCCTGGGAGGAGCGGTGTGTGGAAGGCGCGTCCTTGCTGGTGTGGTGGTGTGGCCTGGGAGATGTGGTCTGGGAGGTGTGGCCTGGGAGGAGCGGTGTGTGGAAGGCGCGTCCTTGCTGGTGTGGTGGTGTGGCCTGGGAGATGTGGTCTGGGAGGTGTGGCCTGGGAGGAGCGGTGTGTGGAAGGCGCGTCCTTGCTGGTGTGGTGGTGTGGCCTGGGAGGAGGCGTCCAGTCTTGAGCTGTGTGCCCGAGCTGGCCATGGCCTAGGGGGAGGCGGAAGCGGGTCGATAATACACCCAGCAAGGTCACAAGGAGGTCACTCGTCACCCTAGCCTCACACCGCCGCCTCCGCCTCCACCCACCTGAGGCACATGCAACAACCCTCACACAACAACAACAAAAACAACAACATGGACAACCTACAAAGTGGCCCATTTTTTTTTAATCTGTTTTTTGTTTGTGCTTCGTCCAACTTGAAAAGAAAAAAGGTTAATTTCCTTTTAATATGTTAATATAAGTTTCTCCTGTATCCTATAATAATAATAATAATAATAATAATAATAATAATAATAATAATAATAATAATACCAGTATTATCATTAATGGCAAAAAAGTACGATTTATTATCATAGTATCTATCTATCTATCTATCTATCTATCTATCTATCTATCTATTTACTGGTCGTTTCATTGACTATATTAACTTTTCCTACGAGATTTAAAACAAGAGTTCCCACCTGCCGAAGGGTTTATGCCTCGTTGTGGCAGTAATGTCATCATGGTAGGTCTACCTCACAGAGCCTCACTTCCCTCTGACCCCCAGGTTGTAATATTCAACACCGCAACACACTGACTGGGTCTGTCTTCCAGCAACACCCCTGACCTTCATCCTCACACCGAGTGTTATCTTCGGTGTTTCTATTCCAGGATTATTATCCAATAGTCAATAGATTATCTCCCTCCTGTGACTCCTGTACGATAACTTCGCCTACCGAGTGTACGATGACTTAGTGTTGCGACAGTTTCCTGAGTACCGGAAGAAAACTTGGAATTACGGCATCCTACACCGCTGAATATTTGTGCACGGCTATTCAATTTCACGTAACTCACCTTACGTACGATATCATTAACGCTTCCCACTGAAATGCTCGGGTTCGATAATCCAAACTTCTGAGTACGAAACCCTGAACACTGCGTTTCCTTATCCACCAAAACTTAACCTACAAGCTTACCAAAACTTTACGTATTGCCAGGAAGGTTATAACTACATCTTATTTACGATAAATATCTATTCAGTACAAGATAGTCCCCTACAGTACGATAACTGCACCTGAGTACGATAATTATCCCTGTGAATATAATAACTACCCTATAAGTACGATAACTACCTTCTTTCAGTGCCATAAGTGTACGATATCCTTATTATAGTACAATAACTAACTCTTGAGTACGATAAACAGCTCGTGAGTACGATTTATACCTTTTAAAAACAATACCTATTCTTAAAGTAACCCTTTAAGCACAATAATTAAGTGAACGATAACCATCCTTTATGCACGATAACTTCCCTCAGTTACAATAATCATCTCCTGAGTACAATAATTATTCCTTAAGTACGATAACTATCCCTTGATAACTCTGTTATTATCATATACCCATCCGCAGTACCATTACCTCAACCCATCAAGTACGATAACTCCCCTTCGAACACGAAAACCCTTCGCCCACGGCGAGTGCCATTGGTGACCCCTGGCATGCGTGACATGACCTAACCTTGCATCAGAGTCAGTCACTTGCCTCCAGAGAGAGAGAGAGAGAGAGAGAGAGAGACTGGGATGATGACCTTGATGAAGGCCTCGGTCGTCCGTGACGTCTTAACTGACATTAAAAAAAAGGGATAATGATTATTGACCTCCCCAGAGGGTAATAATCGAAAGGCTGGGATGATAATAGCCCGGCTGGGTGGAAGGGTGGGGGATAATAAGGTCATGCTAGGTCACAACATACTAGCTAGGGTCATACTGGGATCGAGTCTGCAGCATGTATGGTGTCATTCTGACCTTCATGATTACCAAGACGTTATTATCTTAGGTCACACCAGGTCGGAGGTCACATTACCTTTAACCTTAGATCCCACTAGGTCAAAGGTCATCGAACCTCAAGTCTGCCTTAGTGACTAGCGTTGCGACCAACCAATCTCAGGGACCAGGGTTCGAGTCCAGGAGAGGGCAACTAGCTCACAGCCAAACCCGCTGTTCATCCTCCCTATTCAGGTTAGTCGATGAAAGGGTTACTTAGGGATAAGGTAGTACGTGTACATACGTGTATACATAAGGTTAATACACGGTGTATGTATAAGGTTAATACATGGTGTATACATAAGGTTAATACACGGTGTATGTATAAGGTTAATACATGGTTATACATAAGGTTAATACATGGTTATGTATAAGGTTAATATATAGTGTATGTATAAGGTTAATACATGGTGTGTATATAAGGTTAATATATAGTGTATGTATAAGGTTAACACACGGTCATGTATAAGGTTAATATATAGTGTATGTATAAGGTTAACACATGGTTAGGTTAGGTTAGGTAGGTTAGGTTAGGTTAGGTTAGGTTAGGTTAGGTAGGTTAGGTTAGGTTAGGTAGGTTAGGTTAGGTTAGGTTAGGTTAGGTAGGTTAGGTTAGGTTAGGTTAGGTTAGGTAGGTTAGGTTAGGTTAGGTTAGGTTAGGTTAGGTAGGTTAGGTTAGGTTAGGTTAGGTTAGGTTAGGTAGGTTAGGTTAGGTTAGGTTAGGTTAGGTTAGGTAGGTTAGGTTAGGTTAGGTTAGGTTAGGTAGGTTAGGTTAGGTTAGGTTAGGTTAGGTTAGGTTAGGTTAGGTAGGTTAGGTTAGGTTAGGTTAGGTTAGGTAGGTTAGGTTAGGTTAGGTTAGGTTAGGTTAGGTAGGTTAGGTTAGGTTAGGTTAGGTTAGGTTAGGTTAGGTTAGGTCAGGTTAGGTTAGGTTAGGTTAGGTTAGGTTAGGTGTTATGGTCTGACCAGGAATGCTGACTGTGAGTGATGGGGTTTACAGAGCCATCAAATGCGCACGACGGTACGATCCTTGAGCACGACGGTACGATCCTTGAGCACGACGGTACGATCCTTAAACACTATGATACGACCCTTGAGCACGACGGTACGATCCTTAAGCACGAAGGTACGATCCTTGAGCACGACGGTACGATTCTCGAGCACGACGATACGATCCTTAAGCACGACAGTACGATCCATAAGCACGACGGTACGATCCTTAAGCACGACGGTACGATTCTCGAGCACGACGATACGATCCTTAAGCACGACAGTACGATCCTTAAGCACGACGGTACGATCCTCAAGCACGACGGTACGATCCTCAAGCACGACGGTACGATCCTTGAGCACGACGGTACGATCCTTGAGCACGACGGTACGATCCTTAAGCACGACGGTACGATCCTCAAGCACGACGGTACGATCCTCAAGCACGACGGTACGATCCTTGAGCACGACGGTACGATCCTTGAGCACGACGGTACGATCCTTGAGCACGACGGTACGATCCTTGAGCACGACGGTGCGATTCTCGAGCACGACGATACGCTCCTTAAGCACGACGGTACGATCTTTGAGCACGACGGTACGATCCTTGAGCACGACGACACGATCCTTGAGCACGACACTACGATCCTTGAGCATTACGATACGGTCCTTGAGCACACGGTACGATCCTTGGGTACGATGGCTTAGCTTTATGCCTGATCCTTAAGGTCAGGTCAAAGGCTAGACAGTAATACGCAAAGGTCATGAAGGTCATACAGTTGGTTACATCGTCGTGCTCTGGGGTTATATCGTCGTGCTTTGCGGTTACATCGTCGTGCTCTGGGGTTACATCGTCGTGCTCTGGGGTTGTATCGTCGTGCTCTGAGGTTACATCGTCGTGCTCTGGGGTTATATCGTCGTGCTCTGGGGTTATATCGTGGTGTTTTGGGGTTATATCGTCGTGATCAGGGGTTATATCCTCGTATTCTGGGGTTATATCGTCGTGATCAGGGGTTATATCGTCGTGATCAGGGGTTATATCGTCGTGTTTTGGGGTTATATCGTCGTGATCAGGGGTTATATCGTCGTGTTCTAGGGTTATATCGTCGTGTTCTGGGGTTATATCGTCGTGATCAGGTGTTATATCGTCGTGTTCTGGGGTTATATCGTCGTGTTCTGGGGTTATATCGTCGTGATCAGGTGTTATATCGTCGTGCTCTGGGGTTATATCGTCGTGATCAGGTGTTATATCGTCGTGCTCTGGGGTTATATCGTCGTGTTCTGGGGATATATCGTCGTGCTCTGGGGTTATATCGTCGTGCTCTGGGGTTATATCGTCGTGCTCTGGGGTTATATCGTCGTGCTCTGGGGTTAAATCGAACGATATTCTTTAATTCATTGATAAAGGTTTCGAATTTAAGTTTAGATAATCATCCTCACCCATCACATGTGAGCTTGAGGAAAGACAACACAGAATGGAGTGAGGACAGAGGCGAGCCACCAAGATGATATCTCGCCTCAGAGAGAAATACGTTTGAAAGCCGACTTGAAGTGAAATCGAATTAGCGTGGAAAAAAAAAAAGATCAGGAGGTGATCTAATGCAAATCCTCATTGTCATAAAAGGATTCGATCACAACTCGATCTAAAGAGCAACTTAAGGGATTCCACTCGGAAGTAATGTTCTATAAACTGATGGAGAAACGATTTACTTTATGAATGAGGCGAAGTACATCTTCTTGAACACGATTGTTAACATATGGAATGATAGACCAATTAAATCAGTTAATATCAGTGCTGCTACAGATATGATCAAGTAGAGACATGATTATATATTTTGCTTCAAATCCACAACAGACACTGAATATGTCTCGTCAGCCACAACCACAGATTACGGGTCTTCCTCTTTGAAAAGTGTGAACGTCCTTCTCTTCGTACCTCACTAATCCACCGAGTTCCTGTTCTCTTCCAGTGCTACAAACAGGCCACGTTAGGACACCACTTGGTCTGCTGCTGTCTGACTCCATCTATCATCGTCCGGCTGTTGTTGTCTAGGTCTGATCTGGTATGTCTCCAGGTCATAGATAATGTAATCCCGTCTCTTACGGTGGAGGAGAGGAACGTCCAGTCTCATGTTGTGCACAAGTGTGTTTATGTCAGAGCTCTCACGAGGGAGGGTACCTACCCTGGGTGAGGAGGGGTCGTGCGTAGCGACCACTAGATGAGAGAGAGAGAGAGAGAGAGAGAGAGAGAGAGAGAGAGAGAGAGAGAGAGAGAGAGAGAGAGAGAGAGAGATCAATTAAAGTCAAGGGCAACAAGACAAGGGAGTAAAGACATCTCTCTCTCTCTCTCTCTCTCTCTCTCTCTCTCTCTCTCTCTCTCTCTCTCTCTCTCTCTCTCTCATTGCTGTGATGGCGGGAGCGTAATGCCGTCCCCTAGACAGATGTCTCCCTGTCTACCCGTCAGTCA
>NC_092224.1:53144242-53184242 GCF_036320965.1 Panulirus ornatus | reverse complement strand
TTACGACATTCGGTTCCGACGACCTGACCTTCCTGCTTCCTATATACCCGGGTATCATCGTAGGAAGGCTCTTCCTGGACCTAGAAAAAGCCTTCGAGCTAGCCAGTCCGCTGGCGATATCAGAGTCTCTAGCTGAGAAGGGAGTCCAGGGGAGGCTCATCGGGTGGATCCAGGACTACCTGAGGCACCGCCAGGAACAAGAACGATTCCAAGGAGTCGCCTCGTCATACAAGCCCATCGAGAATGGCACCCCACAGGGCGGCATCCTCAGCCCAACACTCTTCAACATCCTGATGGAGAACTTAGTGAAGCTCCCCTTCAGGCCTACGGTT
Source organism: Panulirus ornatus (assembly GCF_036320965.1). Taxonomy (NCBI): domain Eukaryota; kingdom Metazoa; phylum Arthropoda; class Malacostraca; order Decapoda; family Palinuridae; genus Panulirus; species Panulirus ornatus. Next base: position 53,183,910 of record NC_092224.1, on the reverse strand, counting down.
AAGCTCCTCTGCTAAGACGATGATCTCCAGCTGATAGTGCGAGGGCGCGAGAGATTCGCCAATGCCCAACACGTACTCAAGCTGGTTGAAAAAGAGTGCAACAGACCGAGTCTCAAGATCAACCCTGCCAAAATAAGGGCGATGGCCCTCTGCTCCACGAGGCTGGCCAGACAGGATGCCATCCATCATGGGAACGCCGGTAACCTGGGTCGACACCAACCAGTGTCTTGGACTGTGGTTTGACCAAAACCTTAGCTTCAGGACGCACCTTCAGCATCTCCGACAAAGAACAATAAACAGAGGAAACATCATGTGGTCGCTGACTAGCCCAGCCACTGGGGCAAACATGAAGGTGCTCAGCACCTACTACACTGCCGCCATCAGATCGCTGGTAGACCACTGTGCTCCAGCACTCATTGGTCTGAGGGATGACCAAGTGACCTAACATGGAGGTCATCCAAAATGATGGTCTCAGGGCCATGATGAGAACTCCCATGTGGACCAGGCTCTGCAACCTGCAGATGGAGACTGGACTACCACCCCTCGCAGCAGGAGTCAAGCAGACGACAACGACGATCCTAACTAAGATCTGCAGGTCAGACAAGCCCTCATCCACGAAGGCCAAGTCCGGACCGTCCTCCACTTAGACCATAGAGTGGGAGGAACCTCCTGAACGCACTAGGCGGCCAATACCGTCCAAACCTTTCAAGTGGCGGCATCCATACTGGAGACTGAGTGTACACCACACCACCGGTACCGTTTTCCGCCTCCATGGGACCCTCCACCAGCCACCTTCGCAGTCACAGCATTGGGAGAAAAAAAGGTCCAGCCTCCAGCAGGAAGACCTGAGAAGACTGTCTTTGAGAGCCATGGCCACCAAGACACCTGCTGAAGTTGTAGCATACGTCACACGGCTCAGTGGACCAGACAGGTGAGGAAAGATCGGGAGCGGCCTTCCACACCCAAGGTCATACTCGCTTCTGGCGGCTGTCAGATGGCTGCTCCACACTACAGACGAAGTTGGTAGTCATCTCCAAAGCCCTGGAACAACACACACCCATACCACGCATTCGAAGCCCATAATAATACACACGGACTCCAAGTCATCAGTGCAAGCGCTGCAACACAGCTTCCTAAAAGACAACATTAAGCTCGTCACCTCGATCCTCGCACAACTACAAGAGCTACAGCGACAGAGACGTCCCGTCACCATATACTGGGTCCCTAGCCACGCGGGGATCGAGAGGAACGAGAGAGCAGACGAGGCAGCTAAAGCAGCTACACGCTTTAGTCATATCCAAGCGTATCTTCCAGTGAGCCTGCAACAAGTCAAACTCCAGCTACAGAAAGCAGCAAATCTCTGGACCAAGAGGAATCCCCCGGACGCCTACAATATCGGATCCCCGTCAGTCAAGTGGTACATGGCGGCCACGTTATTGGAGCCACCATATAACGACAGAGACATGAGCAGGAAAACCCTAATCAATCTACACCGTCGACGACTCGGGTACCAATGTAGCTGGCAAAGAAAAAAAAATTGACAACGTCGTCAGACTCTGCGTCTACTGTCAAGAGCCGTCAACGCACCCACTAGAACACATAATGCTGGACTGCGAAGTGACACAAAGTCTCTGCGCTAGAGTCCCTGACTTCAGCGAGGAAGGCCATGTACTACCAGCGGCCTCACTACCTTACAAGAAACAAAAGGACCAAATGGAACACCTGCTCCTGACCATAGCTGAATACCCCCCCCCCCCCCCCCCCACGTGAAAATAACTCGCCCAGCATCATCTCCAAAAGAGGTTGCCTGCATCTCAGAAGACCATGAACACACACACACATACCATGCATAAAAAAACAGGGAACAGGCCGCCAACAGACACAGGCCCTTGTCGGACCAAACAGAAGTCCGACGTTCTTCAAACAAACGCAGGAAGGCAGTGACCACTTGGCGACGTGACTCCAGACTCAAGCCGCCCTTTGGCGTCTCCGTCAGTAACTCTCCCGCCGTCACTCCTGACGTTTTCATCTTTCTGGCAGGTTTCATTATGGTGCCTCATCACTCCGACGTCCACTTTCGGCGGCTCTCGGTGGGACCTCCACACCTCCTGCAGGAGCTCCATGGTGACTCGTCGTCCAGGCACTTCTCCCAGGTGGCTCCTGCTTCATGTGACGCCTCCTACCATCACCAGCATCACCCCTGCCAAACCTGTCTCGTATCACTCGACCTACCTTACTTTGCCTCCTCCTCATCATAATCCTGCACCTCCAGTGGCTCATCGTCCCCTAGACTATTTCACGTTATGAAGCTTAATCAATAAAACATTGTTGTTGTTGATGTTGTTGTTGTTGTTGTTGTTGATGTTGTTGTTGTTGTTGTTCTTGTTGTTGTTGTTGTTGATGTTGTTGATGATGTTGTTGTTTTGTTTAACGTGTTTCCGTGTCCCTCTCTCAGTCATAACACTCCAGCACCCGACAAGAACACCCGCTAAAGGTTCATCGGAATAGGGAAGAACCGATTAATTGCGTGAGACAGCAGGAGACTAGGTAAAAGCAGAGGCACGAAGGATGATGAGGAAACACTTGTAAAGTAACAGAGTCTTGGAGCAAACTGGAGGGCGAGGAAGTAAATGCAAAGACCCTTCAAAAGTACAAGATATATTTAATGGTAGAAAAGAGTAACATGTACAAACTTCCCTCTCCATATACAGATGACTCATACACACACACACACACACACACACACACACACACACACACACACCTACACACATATACAGCATTTATGGATCTGGAGAAGGCATATGATAGAGTTGATAGAGATGCTCTGTGGAAGATATTAAGAATATATGGTGTGGGAGGCAAGTTGTTAGAAGCAGTGAAAAGTTTTTATCGAGGATGTAAGGCATGTGTACGAGTAGGAAGAGAGGAAAGTGATTGGTTCTCAGTGAATGTCGGTTTGCGGCAGGGGTGCTTGATGTCTCCATGGTTCTCTAATTTGTTTATGGATGGGGTTGTTAGGGAGATGAATGCAAGACTTTTGGAAAGAGGGGCAAATATGCAGTCGGTTGTGGATGAGAGAGCTTGGGAAGTGAGTCAGTTGTTGTTCTCTGATGATACAGCGCTGGTGGCTGATTCGTGTTAGAAACTGCAGAAACTGGCGACTGAGTTTGGTAAAGCGTGTGAAAGAAGAAAGCTGAAAGTAAATGTGAATAAGAGCAAGGTTATTAGGTACAGTAGGGTTGAGGGACAAGTCAATTGGGAGGTACGTTTGAATGGAGAAAAACTGGAGGAAGTGAAGTATTTTAGATATCTGGGAGTGGATTTGGCAGCGCATGGAACCATGGAAGCGGAAGTGAGTTATAGGGTGGTGGAGGGGGCGAAAGTTCTGGGAGCGTTGAAAAATGTGTGGAAGGCGAGAACGTTATCTCGAAAAGCAAAAATGGGTATGTTTGGAGGAATAGTGGTTCCGACAATGTTATATGGTTGCGAGGCGTGGGCTATAGATAGAGCGGAGGAGGGTGGATGTGTTGTAAATAAGATGTTTGAGGACAATATGTGGTGTGAGTTGGTTTGATCGAGTAAGTAATGAAAGGGTAAGAGAGATGTGTGGTAATAAAAAGACTGTGGTTGAGAGAGCAGAAGAGGGTGTTTTAAAATGGTTTGGTCAAATGGAGAGAATGAGTGAGGAAAGATCGACAAAGAGGATATATGTGTCAGAGGTGGAAGGAACGAGGAGAAGTGGGAAACCAAATTGGAGGTGGAAAGATGGAGTGAAAAAGATTTTGAGTGATCGGGGCCTGAACATGCAGGAGGGTGAAAGGCGTGCGAGGAATAGAGTAAATTGGAACAATGTGGTATACCAGGGTCGACGGGCTGTCAGTGGATTGAACCAGGGCATGTGAAGCGTCTGTGGTAAACCATAGAAAGTTCTGTGGGGCCTGGATGTGGAAAGGGAGCTGTGGTTTCGGTGCATTATAAATGACAGCTAGAGAGTGAGTGTGAACGAATGTGGCCTTTGTTCTTTCCCTAGCGCTACCTCGCGCACATGCAGGGGGAGGTGGTTATCATTTAATGTGTGGCGGGGTGGCGACGAGAATGAATAAGGGCAGACAGTATGAATTATGTACATGTGTATATATGTATATGTCTCTGTGTGTATATATATCTATACGTTGAGATGTATAGGTATGTATATGAGCGTGTGTGGACGTGTATGTATATACATGTGTATGTGGGTGGGTTGGGCCATTCTTTCGGCTGTTTCCTTGTGCTACCTCGCTAACGCGGGAGACAGCGACAAAGTATATAATATATATATATATAAATATATATATATATATATATATATATATATATATATATATATATATATATATATATATATATTTTTTTTTTTTTTTTCTTTTTTTTTATACTTTGTCGCTGTCTCCCGCGTTTGCGAGGTAGCGCAAGGAAACAGACGAAAGAAATGGCCCCCCCCCCATACACATGTATATACATACGTCCACACACGCAAATATACATACCTACACAGCTTTCCATGGTTTACCTCAGACGCTTCACATGCCTTGATTCAATCCACTGACAGCACGTCAACCCCGGTATACCACATCGATCCAATTCACTCTATTCCTTGCCCTCCTTTCACCCTCCTGCATGTTCAGGCCCCGATCACACAAAATCTTTTTCACTCCATCTTTCCACCTCCAATTTGGTCTCCCTCTTCTCCTTGCTCCCTCCACCTCCGACACATATATCCTCTTGGTCAATCTTTCCTCACTCATCCTCTCCATGTGCCCAAACCACTTCAAAACACCCTGTTCTGCTCTCTCAACCACGCTCTTTTTATTTCCACACATCTCTCTTACCCTTACGTTACTCACTCGATCAAACCACCTCACACCACACATTGTCCTCAAACATCTCATTTCCAGCACATCCATCCTCCTGCGCACAACTCTATCCATAGCCCACGCCTCGCAACCATACAACATTGTTGGAACCACTATTCCTTCAAACATACCCATTTTTGCTTTCCGAGATAATGTTCTCGACTTCCACACATTCTTCAAGGCCCCCAGAATTTTCGCCCCCTCCCCCACCCTATGATCCACTTCCGCTTCCATGGTTCCATCCGCTGCCAGATCCACTCCCAGATATCTAAAACACTTCACTTCCTCCAGATTTTCTCCATTCAAACTCACCTCCCAATTGACTTGACCCTCAACCCTACTGTACCTAATAACCTTGCTCTTATTCACATTTACTCTTAACTTTCTTCTTTCACACACTTTACCAAACTCAGTCACCAGCTTCTGCAGTTTCTCACATGAATCCGCCACCAGCGCTGTATCATCAGCGAACAACAACTGACTCACTTCCCAAGCTCTCTCATCCCCAACAGACTTCATACTTGCCCCTCTTTCCAAAACTCTTGCATTTACCTCCCTAACAACCCCATCCATAAACAAATTAAACAACCATGGAGACATCACACACCCCTGCCGCAAACCTACATTCACTGAGAACCAATCACTTTCCTCTCTTCCTACACGTACACATGCCTTACATCCTCGATAAAAACTTTTCACTGCTTCTAACAACTGTCCTCCCACACCATATATTCTTAATACCTTCCACAGAGCATCTCTATCAACTCTATCATATGCCTTCTCCAGATCCATAAATGCTACATACAAATCCATTTGCTTTTCTAAGTATTTCTCACATACATTCTTCAAAGCAAACACCTGATCCACACATCCTCTACCACTTCTGAAACCACACTGCTCTTCCCCAATCTGATGCTCTGTACATGCCTTCACCCTCTCAATCAATACCCTCCCATATAATTTACCAGGAATACTCAACAAACTTATACCTCTGTAATTTGAGCACTCACTCTTATCCCCTTTGCCTTTGTACAATGGCACTATGCACGCATTCCGCCAATCCTCAGGCACCTCACCATGAGTCATACATACATTAAATAACCTTACCAACCAGTCAACAATACAGTCACCCCCTTTTTTAATAAATTCCACTGCAATACCATCCAAACCTACTGCCTTGCCGGCTTTCATCTTCCGCAAAGCTTTCACTACCTCTTCTCTGTTTACCAAATCATTTTCCCTAACCCTCTCACTTTGTACACCACCTCGACCAAAACACCCTACATCTGCCACTCTATCATCAAACACATTCAACAAACCTTCAAAATACTCACTCCATCTCCTTCTCACATCACCACTACTTGTTATCACCTCCCCATTTGCGCCCTTCACTGAAGTTCCCATTTGCTCCCTTGTCTTACGCACTTTATTTACCTCCTTCCAGAACATCTTTTTATTCTCCCTAAAATTTAATGATACTCTCTCACCCCAACTCTCATTTGCCCTTTTTTTTCACCTCTTGCACCTTTCTCTTGACCTCCTGTCTCTTTCTTTTATACATCTCCCACTCAATTGCATTTTTTCCCTGCAAAAATCGTCCAAATGCCTCTTTCTTCTCTTTCACTAATACTCTTACTTCTTCATCCCACCACTCACTACCCTTTCTAATCAACCCACCTCCCACTCTTCTCATGCCACAAGCATCTTTTGCGCAATCCATCACTGATTCCCTAAATACATCCCATTCCTCCCCCACTCCCCTTGCTTCCATTGTTCTCACCTTTTTCCATTCTGTACTCAGTCTCTCCTGGTACTTCCTCACACAGGTCTCCTTCTCAAGCTCACTTACTCTCACCACCCTCTTCACCCCAACATTCACTCTTCTTTTCTGAAAACCCATACAAATCTTCACCTTAGCCTCCACAAGATAATAATCAGACATCCCTCCAGTTGCACCTCTCAGCACATTAACATCCAAAAGTCTCTCTTTCGCACGCCTGTCAATTAACACGTAATCCAATAACGCTCTCTGGCCATCTCTCCTACTTACATACGTATACTTATGTATATCTCGCTTTTTAAACCAGGTATTCCCAATCATCAGTCCTTTTTCAGCACATAAATCTACAAGCTCTTCACCATTTCCATTTACAACACTGAACACCCCATGTATACCAATTATTCCCTCAACTGCCACATTACTCACCTTTGCATTCAAATCACCCATCACTATAACCCGGTCTCGTGCATCAAAACCACTAACACACTCATTCAGCTGCTTCCAAAACACTTGCCTCTCTTGATCTTTCTTCTCATGCCCAGGTGCATATGCACCAATAATCACCCACCTCTCTCCATCAACTTTCAGTTTTACCCATATTAATCGAGAATTTACTTTCTTACACTCTATCACATACTCCCACAACTCCTGTTTCAGGAGTATTGCTACTCCTTCCCTTGCTCTTGTCCTCTCACTAACCCCTGACTTTACTCCCCAGACATTCCCAAACCACTCTTCCCCTTTACCCTTGGGCTTCGTTTCACTCAGAGCCAAAACATCCAGGTTCCTTTCCTCAAACATACTACCTATCTCTCCTTTTTTCACATCTTGGTTACATCCACACACATTTAGGCACCCCACTCTGAGCCTTCGAGGAGGATGAGCACTCCCCGCGTGACTCCTTCTTCTGTTTCCCATTTTAGAAAGTTAATACAAGGAGGGGAGGATTTCTGGCCCCCCGCTCCCGTCCCCTCTAGTCGCTTTCTACGACACGCGAGGAATACGTGGGAAGTATTCTTTCACCCCTATCCCCAGGGATAATATACATATATATATACATATACACATACACATACATACGCACATATACACACACACACACATACATATATATACATATGAAAAATGTAAGAAACAATTTAGAAAACTGAAACTTCTAGCTTGAAATGAATGAATAAAATGAATGTCACATAATGGTTCAACCTCAACACACATATATATATGTGTGTGTGTATTCGCTGTTTCCCGGGTCAGCGAGTTAGCGCCAAGAACAGAGGACTGAGCGTAAGAGGGAAAATGCTCACTTGGCCCCCACTGTATTCCTTCTTTTGGAAAAGCTCCCATTTGTTACCTTGTCTTACGCACTTTATTTACCTCCTTCCAAAACATCTTTTTATTTTCCCTAAAATTTCATGATACTCTCTCACCCCAACTCTCATTTGCCCTCTTTTTCACCTCTTGCACCTTTCTCTTGACCTCCTGCCTCTTTCTTTTATATATCGCTCAGTCATTTGCATTATTTCCCTATAAAAATCGTCCAAATGCCTCTCTCTTCTCTTTCACTAATAATCTTACTTCTTCATCCCACCACTCACTACCCTTTCTAATCTGCCAACCTCCCACGCTTCTCATGCCACAAGCATCTTTTGCACAAGCCATCACTGCTTCCCTAAATACATCCCATTCCTTCCCCGCTTCCCTTACATCCTTTGTTCTCACCTTTTTCCATTCTGTACTCATTCTCTCCTGGTACTTCCTCACACAAGTCTCCTTCCTAAGCTCACTTACTCTCACCACTCTCTTCACCCCAACATTCTCTTTTCTTTTCTGAAAACCTCTACAAATCTTCACCTTCGCCTCCACAAGATAATGATCAGACATCCCTCCAGTTGCACCTCTCAGCACATTACATCCAAAAGTCTCTCTTTCGCGCTCCTATCAATTAACATGTAAGCCAATAACCAGTCCTTTTACAGCACATAAATCTACAACCTCTTCACTATTTCCATATACAACACTGAACACCCCATGTACACTAATTATTCCCTCAACTGCCACATTACTCACCTTTGCATTCAAATCACCCATCACTATAACCCGGTCTCGTGCATCAAAACTACTATCACACTCACTCAGCTGCCCCCAAAACACTTGCCTCTCATAATCTTTCTTCTCATGCCCAGGTGCATATGCACCAATAATCACCCATCTCTCTCCATCCACTTTCAGTTTTACCCATATCAATCTAGAGTTTACTTTCTTACACTCTATCACATACTCCTACCACTCCTGTTCCAGGAGTAGTGCTACTCCTTCCATTGCTCTTGTCCTCTCACTAACCCCTGATTTTACTCCCAAGACATTCCTAAACCACTCTTCCCCTTTACCCTTGAGCTTCGTTTCACTCAGAGCCAAAACATCCAGGCTCCCTTCCTCAAACATACTACCTATCTCTCCTTTTTTCTCATCTTGGTTACACCCACACACGTTTAGACACCCCAATCTGAGCCTTCGAGGAGGATGAGCACTCCCCGCGTGACTCCTTCTTCTGTTTCCCCTATTAGAAAGTTAAAACAGAAGGAGGGGAGGGTTTCTAGCCCACCGCTCCCGTCCCCTTCAGTCGCCTTCTATGACACGTGAGGAATGCGTGGGAAGTATTCTTTCTCCCCTATCCCCAGGGATATATATATATATATATATATATATATATATATATATATATATATATATATATATATATATATATATATATATATTAAGCATGGCAGCGAGAAGAATAAATGAGAGCAAATGTGGCCTTTCCTCGTATGTGCCTGGCGCTACTTCGCTAACGTAAGAAAGGCGATCAAGTCTTGAAAAAAAATAAAAGAAGTAGTACCTATGTACATGTAAGGCCCAAGGGTGAATATTAGCTGCTGGCTTGGCTATGAGCTGTCTACATCATCCCGGAACTGAACCAGGAAAGCTAACCACGGCACAGCTTGTGTGTATGTGTGTGTGTGTGTGTGTGTGTGTGTATGTGTGTGTGTGTGTGTGTGTGTGTGTGTGTGTGTGTGTGTGTGTATGTGTGTGTGTATGTGTGTGTGTGTGTCTACAACATTCACGTGTATCATACACTCATCCGTATCTCTCCAGTGTTGAAATTCAGGAAATGTAAATCGTGCGTTGATTTACACGCGTCACCAAGTTAGCAGCAGCTCATTTACACACAGTGAGCGACCGGACGATTTACGGTCCAGCAGCCGACCTGCCCACCACACCACCGCTCTATACTGCCTCCCGACCTGGCCCCCAGCTTCTCCCCACTACCTGTGTCACGTGCAGGGAGATCCCCACTACCTGTATGCCGTGCATTCGGTGCCCCCACTACCTGTATGTCGCGCAGGGGTTCCCCACTACCTGTATGTCGTGCAAGGGGTCCCCACTACCTGTATGTCGTGCAGGGGGTTCCCACTACCTGTATGTCGTGCAGAGAGTCCCCACTACCTGTACGTTGCGCAGGGGGTCCCCACTACCTGTGTGTCGTGCAGGGGGACTGTTCCCTCTGCTGCCACACGACGCATCACATACCTGCAACACAAGAGAATATACATAATTAGCCAGAGTTACGTTAAGGGATGAAGTCATACATCATGATGCCATAGTTTTGAGAGAGAGAGGGAGAGAGAGAGAGAGAGAGAGAGAGAGAGAGAGAGAGAGAGAGAGAGAGAGAGAGAGAGAGAGAGAGAGAGAGAGAGAGAGAGAGAGAGTTTTATTATATTTTGATAAGTGGTTCTGCCATTTCATACACGAGTCGAGATGGGAAAGAATTACATTGGCTGATTTGTGAGAAGGTCATCTACTGTAATGATACACGTATACCAATATATTTGTGTGTGTGTTCCAGCATGGATGACGTCTTCATCTCTGAAATATTATTATCTACGTCACGACCCTTAGGTTATGATGGCTTGGCCTTTAACCTTAGTCTGGTCGAAGGCCAGGCTATCTTACGCAGAGGTCGTACCGCTGTGGTCAAGGGTCGCACTGTCGTGCTCAAGTGTCGTACCGTCGTGCTCAAGTGTCGTACCGTCGTGCTCAAGTGTCGTACCGTCGTGCTCAAGTGTCGTACCGTCGTGCTCAAGGGTCGTACCGTCGTGCTCAAGGGTCGTACCGTCGTGCTCAAGTGCCGTAACGTCGTGCTCAAGGGCCGTACCGTCGTGCTCAAGGGTCGTACCGTCGTGCTCAAGGGTCGCACCGTCGTGCTCAAGTGTCGTACCGTCGTGCTGAAGGGTCGTACCGTCGTGCTCAAGGGTCGCACCGTCGTGCTCAAGGGTCGTACCGTCGTGCTCAAGTGTCGTACCGTCGTGCTCAAGTGTCGTACCGTCGTGCTCAAGGGTCGTACCGTCGTGCTCAAGTGCCGTAACGTCGTGCTCAAGGGCCGTACCGTCGTGCTCAAGTGCCGTACCGTCGTGCTAAAGGGCCGTACCGTCGTGCTCAAGGGTCGTACCGTCGCGCTCAGGGGGTCGTACCCTCAGAACACGATGACATGGCGGGAGTCAAAACAATAATTCCACAATACGAAACTAAACGTAAAGTTCCAACACAGCGATTATCATGGCTAGTTTCAACAAAGCCATCCATCCCACACGTCAGACTGTGTTGTGCTCTGCTATAACATGGACCACCACATGAAGGACAATGTGAAGATCATAAAACTGTCGAGATGATGGTTACGTTAAGTGGGTACTCACTGGGGTTTTATGGGAAGGATATACGGGGTAAACAGATAACCGAAGACCTGGTGGTCCATGTACGGGGTACAGAGATAACCGAAGACCTGGTGGTCCATGTACGGGGTACAGAGATAACCGGAGACCTGGTGGTCCATGTACGGGGTACAAAGATAACCAGGGACCTGGTGGTCCATGTACGGGGTACAGAGATAACCGGGGACCTGGTGGTCCATGTACGGGGTACAAAGACAACCAGGGACCTGGTGGTCCATGTACGGGGTACAGAGATAACCGGAGACCTGGTGGTCCATTTACGGCTTGCTTCACTTAACTGAACATCTGTTAGGCCAGTTTCAGTTAAGTCATCAACTTATTAGCTTATGACACCTAATTCAACACCTGAGTGGTCAACTACATATAATTCAACGCTGAAACCCATGGTTATGAGTTCGAGATCCGACCCGACATGTTTGTTTGATTAAACATGTAATAAGATTATCAGTTTCATTTTTTTTTTCATACTATTCGCCATTTCCCGCGTTAGCGAGGTAGCGTTAAGAACAGAGGACTGAGCCTTTGAGGGAATATCCTCACTTGGCCCCCTTCTCTGTTCCTTCTTCTGGAAAATTGAAAACGAGAGCAGAGGATTTCCAGCCCCCCCGCTCCCTCACCTTTTAGTCGCCTTCTACGACACGCAGGGAATACGAAGGAAGCATTCTTTCTCCCCTATCCCCAGGGATATGTTTCATTGTATGAGTAACAAACCTTTTCTCTGCAATACAACATTCAAGCGATCTCCTACATCAAATGGCACTCTTCATGGACCCAGACCATTTTATTCATCAGATACTAAGCCTACTCACATATCAACACATGAGGGGCAAGAGGTATATAAATCAACACCTGAATCGACTCCCAGAATTACGTAAACATCTGATATTCAAATATAATTCAACTTTCTATAACCTTGCTTAACTCAGTTATAAAACTAATATGTATGATACACTAATACACAAACGCCTATTCAACGGAACATATATGTCTATGTGGAACTAAGGCATCGACTACACGGAATTCAAGCCCCTTTAGGCGCAATACAGCTGGTTCAACAGCCTCTAACCATTCCGTTCATTAAGAACAAGTTCGGTTGTCTGTTCTGATACTTCACGAACGATGCATATCCTTCAGATAATATCCTTCGCATGTTATCCTTTCCTGTAAAAATCTTCGTTTCCCATCTTTCTTCTTCTCTCAGTCCTCGAGTGCATACACCCTGCATGGAACGTGCCTTCAGTCAGGTAAACCCCAGAACAGACGATGTCCTCGCCAGGATATACCCATCACCAGCGCCAACCCACTTCACCTCACCTCACTAGATCACACCTGTTACATGCCACACTGGCACCAAGCCACATCCCCTCCCCAGGCCACACCCTCAACATACAAAGCCACACCCCTTCCCCAGGCCACACCCATCCCAGGCCACACCCTCAACACAAAAAGCCACATCCCCTCCCAGGCCACACCCACACCACACCCAGCACCTGATGTGACTGGCGAAGACTGAGAGCAGGTGTGTACACTACTTTATTGTGGCGTAGCTCTCTCTCTCTCTCTCTCTCTCTCTCTCTCTCTCTCTCTCTCTCTCTCTCTCTCTCTCTCTCTCTCTCTCATACCAGTAAGGGTGATGCCAGGCTCTCGACCACCACCACCAGCACCCCACTGGAGAACAGACCCACCCTGGCAGCTCCACCTGTGTTGACGTGTCAGTCAACATAAACACGACGAAGCATCTTGGTAGTCACCCACCTCGCGTGCTCCAGTAACCCACCAGGTCAGGAACATGAACGCAGCCATAGAAGCCTTTCTTACCTGCCATGCACTACCTCGCAAGAGAAACAGCGAGAGAGAGAGAGAGAGAGAGAGAGAGAGAGAGAGAGAGAGAGAGAGAGAGAGAGAGAGAGAGAGAGAGAGAGAGAGAGAGAGAGAGAGAGAGAGGGGGGGGGGGGGATATGTGTCTGACTGGAGCGACATGCCCCACGGAACGGAATGGATCATTTTTTCTGTAGAATCTGGAACGATGTCAACTGCCCCACACTACAGTGATGACGCCTCCACCACCATCACAAACGTATTGAAAAGATTAAGAGACAAAACGATAGTATCATTAGATCTAAAGTATCTAAATACATGTAACATGGTCAAATAAAGCAGGTAAGTGTCTGACACTATGTGCTCTCACGTACTGTCACGGCCAACAATGGTTCAAATGATACAAAAGACGTAGAGAAAATTAATATCATGATTCATTTAAATTTCTTTTCAGATTTTCTATGGCGCCAGAATTAACATCGCTCTAACTATATATATATATATAAAAGTATAAAAGAAAGAGACAGGAGGTCAAGAGAAAGGTGCAAGAGGTGAAAAAAAGGGCAAATGAGAGTTGGGGTGAGAGACTATCAGTAAATTTTAGGGAGAATAAAAAGATGTTCTGGAAGGAGGTAAATAGGGTGCGTAAGACAAGGGAGCAAATGGGAACTTCAGTGAAGGGCGTAAATGGGGAGGTGATAACAAGTAGCGGTGATGTGAGAAGGAGATGGAATGAGTATTTTGAAGGTTTGTTGAATGTGTCTGATGACAGAGTGGCAGATATAGGGTGTTTTGGTCGAGGTGGTGTGCAAAGTGAGAGGGTTAGGGAAAATGATTTGGTAAACAGAGAAGAGGTAGTAAAAGCTTTGCGGAAGATGAAAGCCGGCAAGGCAGCAGGTTTGGATGGTATTGCAGTGGAATTTATTAAGAAAGGGGGTGACTGTATTGTTGACTGGTTGGTAAGGTTATTTAATGTATGTATGACTCATGGTGAGGTGCCTGAGGATTGGCGGAATGCGTGCATAGTGCCATTGTACAAAGGCAAAGGGGATAAGAGTGAGTGCTCAAATTACAGAGGTATAAGTTTGTTGAGTATTCCTGGTAAATTATATGGGAGGGTATTGATTGAGAGGGTGAAGGCATGTACAGAGCATCAGATTGGGGAAGAGCAGTGCGGTTTCAGAAGTGGTAGAGGATGTGTGGATCAGGTGTTTGCTTTGAAGAATGTATGTGAGAAATACTTAGAAAAGCAAATGGATTTGTATGTAGCATTTATGGATCTGGAGAAGGCATATGATAGAGTTGATAGAGATGCTCTGTGGAAGGTATTAAGAATATATGGTGTGGGAGGCAAGTTGTTAGAAGCAGTGAAAAGTTTTTATCGAGGATGTAAGGCATGTGTACGTGTAGGAAGAGAGGAAAGTGATTGGTTCTCAGTGAATGTAGGTTTGCGGCAGGGGTGTGTGATGTCTCCATGGTTGTTTAATTTGTTTATGGATGGGGTTGTAAAGGAGGTAAATGCAAGAGTCCTGGAAAGAGGGGCAAGTATGAAGTCTGTTGGGGATGAGAGAGCTTGGGAAGTGAGTCAATTGTTGTTCGCTGATGATACAGCGCTGGTGGCTGATTCATGTGAGAAACTGCAGAAGCTGGTGACTGAGTTTGGTAAAGTGTGTGGAAGAAGAAAGTTGAGAGTAAATGTGAATAAGAGCAAGGTTATTAGGTACAGTAGGGGTGAGGGTCAAGTCAATTGGGAGGTGAGTTTGAATGGAGAAAAACTGGAGGAAGTGAAGTGTTTTAGATATCTGGGAGTGGATCTGTCAGCGGATGGAACCATGGAAGCGGAAGTGGATCATAGGGTGGGGGAGGGGGCGAAAATTTTGGGAGCCTTGAAAAATGTGTGGAAGTCGAGAACATTATCTCGGAAAGCAAAAATGGGTATGTTTGAGGGAATAGTGGTTCCAACAATGCTGTATGGTTGCGAGGCGTGGGCTATGGATAGAGATGTGCGCAGGAGGATGGATGTGCTGGAAATGAGATGTTTGAGGACAATGTGTGGTGTGAGGTGGTTTGATCGAGTAAGTAACGTAAGGGTAAGAGAGATGTGTGGAAATAAAAAGAGCGTGGTTGAGAGAGCAGAAGAGGGTGTTTTGAAATGGTTTGGGCACATGGAGAGAATGAGTGAGGAGAGATTGACCAAGAGGATATATGTGTCGGAGGTGGAGGGAACGAGGAGAAGAGGGAGACCAAATTGGAGGTGGAAAGATGGAGTGAAAAAGATTTTGTGTGATCGGGGCCTGAACATGCAGGAGGGTGAAAGGAGGGCAAGAAATAGAGTGAATTGGAGTCATGTGGTATACAGGGGTTGACGTGCTGTCAGTGGATTGAAGCAAGGCATGTGAAGCGTCTGGGGTAAACCATGGAAAGCTGTGTAGGTATGTATATTTGCGTGTGTGGACGTGTGTATGTACATGTGTATGGGGGGGGGGGGGGGTTTGGGCCATTTCTTTCGTCTGTTTCCTTGCGCTACCTCGCAAACGCGGGAGACAGCGACAAAGTATAAAAAAAAAAAAAAAAAAAAAATATATATATATATATATATATATATATATATATATATATATATATATATATATATATATATATATATATATATGTTGAAAAGGATCATAATTTTGCGCGTGATCAAGATATTCCTATGAGTCCACTGAGAAAATGAAACACGATAAGTTCCCAAGTGCACTTTCGTGTAATAATCACATCATCAGGGGAGACACAAGAGAGAAATATAAGTCACTTGATAAACATCGAAGAGACGAAGCCATTTGGTAAACGTGATTGTCCAATCACATGTTTACCACTGTGGCGGGGTGGCGACGGAAATGAATAAAGGCAGACAGTATGAATTATGTACATGTATATATATATATATATATATATATATATATATATATATATATATATATATATATACATATATATATATATATATATATATACACGTTGAGATATATAGGTATGTATATGTGCGTGTGTGGACGTGTATGTATATACATGCGTATGTGGGTGGGTTGGGCCATTCTTTCTTCTGTTTCCTTGCGCTACCTCGCTAACGCGGGAGACAGCGACAAAGTATAATATATATATATATATATATATATATATATATATATATATATATATATACAAAGGGGGAGGGAACAGGGAGCTGGAAACACTTCCTTGTATTTCACTCTCTAAAAGAAGGAACAGAAAAAGAGCCAAGCACGCTCAAGCTGGGGTGTCTGGATGTATGTGGATGTAACCAAGATGAGAAAAAAGGAGAGATAGGTGGTAAGTTTGAGGTAGTATGTTCTGGCTCGGAGTGAAACGAAGCTCAAGGGTAAAGGGGAAGAATGGTTTGGAAATGTATGAGGAGGTAAGCCAGGGGTTGGTGAGAGGACAAGAGCTAAGGAAGGAGTAGCACTTCTTTTGAAGAAGGGGTTGTGGGAGTGTGTGAAAGAGTCTAAGGAAGTGAATTGTACACTGTGGGTAAAAATAAACGTGGATGGCGAGACATGGGTGATTATAAATTCTTAGGCACCAGGTCATGAGAAGCAAGATCATGAGAGGCAAGTATTTTGGGAGAAGCTGAGTGTGTTAATAGTTTTGATGTACGAGACCAGGTATTTGTGATGGGTGGTATAAATGCGAAATTGAGTAATATGGCAGTTGAGGGTATAATCGTGGGGTATGAGGTATTCAGTATTATAAATAGAAATGAAGAGCTTGTGGATTTGTGTGTTGAAAAAGGACTGATGATTTGGAATACTCAAATATACGTATGCAAGTAGGAAAGATGGTTAGCGGGCATAATTGAACTACACGCCTATCAAGGCGTGTAAACAAGACTTTTGTACGTGAACGTGTTGAGAGGGGCAGCTGGTGGGATGTCTGATCACTATCTTGTGGAGGTGAAGGTGAAGATTTGCAGAGGTTTCACGAAAGAGGACACACTGTCGGCGAAACTAGAGTGGTGAAAGAAAGTGAACTTTGAAAAGAAACTTGTGTGATGAAATTCCAGGAGACACTGAGTAAAGAATGGCAAATTGTGAGTGAATGAAGTGAGGGGAGTAGGTGAGTATTTAGGAAAGAAGTGATGGCAAGCGCAAAAGATGGATGTGACATGAGAAAGGCGGGAGGTGGGCAGATTATAAAAAGGTAGTGAATGGTGGGATGAAGTAAAATTGCTAGGGAAAGTGGAAAGGGAGGCTGTTTGGTTGTTACTTACAGGGACTGTTGAATGTGTTTGATGACAGAGTGACAGATGTAGGGTGTTTGGGTCGGGGTGTGTGCGAAGAGTGGTTTCATGAAGAAAGGGAAGGTGGTGAAAGCCTTACATACGATGAAATGTAGCAAGGCGGCTGGAATGGATGGTATTGTTGTTGAATTCTTATTAAGGAAGGGGTGACTGTGTTGATTGGTTAGTTAGGATCATCACTATATATATGGATCATAGTGAAGTGTCAGAGGATTGGGGAAATGCATGTGTAGTGCCACTGTATAAAGGCGAGTGTTCAAACTACAGTGGTGTAAGTCTGTTGAGTGTATCTGGTTAGTTGTATGGGAGGGTAGTGATTCAGAGGGTGAAGTCATGTACAGAGCACCAGTTAGGGGAGGAGCACTGTGGTTTCAGAAGTGGTAGAGGATGTGTAGATTAGGTGTTTGCTTTTAAGAATGTGTGAGATATATTTTGAAGAAACAGATGGATCTGTATGTGGCATTTATGAATCTAGAGAAAATATTTGATAAGGTTGATAGAGATGCTTTGTGAAAGGTCTTCAGAATATTCAACGTGCAAGGAAAGCTGCTAGAAGCAGTGAGAAGTTTTTATCAAGGGTGTGAGGAATGTGCATGAGTAGGAAGAGAGGAGAGTGAATGGTTCCAACTGAAGATTGGTCTGTGGCAGGGGTGTGTGATGTCACCATGGTTTTTCAATTTGCTTATGGATGGGGTGGTGAGGGAGGTAAATGCGAGTGTTGGGGAGAGGGGCGGGTATGCAGTCCGTGGGGGATGAGAGGACCTGGGGGTTGAGTCACTTGTTGTATGCTGATGATACAGCACTGGTTGCAGATTCAAGTGAGAAACGGTAGAGGGTGGTGACTGAGTTTGGAAGAGTGTGTAAAAGGAGAAAGTTGAGAGTACAAATGTAAGGTTAGGTTAGGTTCAGCAAGTTTGAGGGACGGATTACCTGGGGTGTGTTTGAATGCCTCCCATATCATACGACCTAACATCAACTCCGCCGTCTATTCGCTTCCTCGGGAACTGCAAAGCGCCCTCATCACTTAGCAACCACAAAGCCTTCAGAAACAAGGTAATAGATAACATACTCCTCTTGGATGACGACCAGAACACCAACAAGGCTGGTCTCTACACGACAGAGCACACCCTCTTGGCCACTGAAGTCATCATGTACCGTTGCATAACTCTTTCCCTGGTTATGCAAGACCACTATCTCACGAGACCTGTGAGGCAAGTGAGACAGAAGAGCACTCGAGACTTTTTCTATACCTTGTGACTGCCAGGCACTTGCTGGTTAATCTATTAACTTAACGAAGTTGATGTAAAGGGGAATAATGTGGCGCTTGACTTTCTGTCTTAGGTATGAGCGTTATGCAAGGTAAAGTTCAGAGACCTTTTCTTTCAGTCAACCTCGATCCTCTCTTAAGAGATGATTAAGATCTAGTAAAGTCGGATGTCATACTGGCAGTACTTGTGCCAGTGTCCCTGGCTATACAGGTGGTCAACTTCTGCTACCGTTCACAAGTGGATCTGTGACGAAGGTGAAACACATTTGTCTAAGATATTCTTCATAATGTCGGGAACAGTGTTACGTTCAACCCCTGTGACTATGTCGTGGAGGCGGGTGTGTCCTGACGCTACTGTTGTCCTGCGGAGTTGCTACAGAAAAGTCCTACTTTTGAGCTACATGAGAAATAGCCAATGGTTGAGGAAGAGATGCTGATTCAAGCTCATAGGGGCCTGGGGGTTAGGCTACCTAACTGCCACACTGATGTCCCGGGGTTCGACTCTCCTGGGGTATCGTGGTAAGTGATTACATATATATATATATATATATATATATATATATATATATATATATATATATATATTGGAAGATCTTTCTCCCCTATCCCCTGGGGATAGGGGAGAAAGAATACTTCCCACGTATTCCCTGCGTGTCGTAGAAGGCGACTAAAAGGGGAGGGAGCGGGGGGCTGGAAATCCTCCCCTCTCACTTTTTTTTTTTTTAATTTTCCAAAAGAGGGAACAGAGAAGGGGCCCAGGTGAGGATATTCCCTCAAGGGCCCAGTCCTCTGTTCTCAACGCTACCTCGCTAATGCGGGAAATGGCGAATAGTATGAAAGAAAGAAAGAAAGAAAGAATATATATATATATATATATATATATATATATATATATATATATATATATATATATATATATATATATATTTTAGTTATTGTCCAA
Source organism: Panulirus ornatus (assembly GCF_036320965.1). NCBI lineage: Eukaryota > Metazoa > Arthropoda > Malacostraca > Decapoda > Palinuridae > Panulirus > Panulirus ornatus. Next base: position 53,164,141 of record NC_092224.1, on the reverse strand, counting down.
GACATGTTTACCAAATGACGTCCTAGCTACGTCTCTTCGTTGTATATCAACTGACTGTTATATTTCTCTTGTTTCTCGCCTGATGACGTGATTATTACACGAAAGCGCACTTGGGAACTTATCGTTATTCATTTTCCCCGTGGACTCATAGGAATATAGTTGATCACGCGCAAAATTGTGATCCTTTCCAATATATATATATATATATATATATATATATATATATATATATATATATATATATATATATATATATATATATCCAAATTAGTTTTTCTTCCGACTCTCAATATAAAAACTATCTAATCATTTTCAAGAAGTTTCTTTTCTGGTTCTGAATTGTACCTCCCTAAGTACAGTTCCTCCTCAGATTTTCACACTATCGCTTTCCTAATTAGGAAATTTTAGAAAAAAAAAAAAAACACCGAACGAAAAGGGAGAAAAAGATGTAAGAAAGTAAGAAATGTTTTAGAGGAAGTGGGAGATCTGCCTTTTGAAAAGTCAGGTCACGTGGGTATGTTAGGAACGTCACGAGAAGGGAAAAAATACATCCAAAAGTTGGCAGTGTACGAGAAGAAATAGACGTTACAACGGCTTCTCGATGAGTTGCCAACGTCCACCATTGAGCTGCCAACAGTCACACAGTAAATCATGTAGGTAAAGACGCAATATGTCAAGTGGCTGGTGGTACTGGGACGGTGTAGCCTCATTAACTCTTGACAGCCTGGGTAAAACTTTTAATACTTCGGTAATTGAAAAGTTGTGTGGACGAGAAATTTCCGAACGAAGGAGAATGAATGACAATCATGAATTTAGTTCTTTTTCTCTCTATATAACCACATACCCTCTTACTTCTCCTCTCTTTCTCTCTCCCTCACAACCCACTCTCCTTTGTCTTCTACGAAAAGTCTCCATAACTTTCTGTTTTCCTTCCTTCGTTTCCTCAAACTCTCTCTCTCTCTCTCTCTCTCTCTCTCTCTCTCTCTCTCTCTCTCTCTCTCTCTCTCTCTCTCTCTCTCTCTCTCTCCAGCTCCTCCCTTCGCCATCCTCATTCTTCTCTCCCTGTATACTCAGCTTGTCTCCCTTTCTCACTTCTATATCACTCTCCCTTTCTGTTTTAATATAATAATAATAATAATAATAATAATAATAATAATAATAATAATAATGAGATTAATAATAATAATAATAATAATAATAATAATAATAATAATAATAATAACAATAATAATAATAATAATAATAATAATAATAATAATATAAATAATAATACTGATAATAGTATTAATAATAATAATGATAATAATAATAATAATAATAATAATAATAATAATAATAATAATAATAAATTTTGAATCTTAATACATATTCTTTAGTCTGCGATTAGAAAGAAAATCTAGTTTTTTTTTTCCCCCACTGAAGAGAGAACATGAAAATCTGATCTGTCTGGCAGCAGCACATGGTACCATGCACGTTATGTAGCGTCTAATCTTAAGAGAAGCTGGACAATATGGCGTGAACTTACACCACCAAACTCATCTTACACCAGCACGACGCTACGATCACACGGTAGTTTGTTGATAAACTGTTGACTCCCCGCCCCGTCACTGAGACCTCCTCCTCCTCACCCACGACGCCCCTCCACCACGGCCGACCGAGCGCCGCTCCTCACCACAGTGGACTTACTCAACCACAGGTCGAGCAGACAGATACATGAACAGTTCTCTACCGACCACTGTCAACCACACGAACAGTCTATAAACCACTGCATAACTATGCAAATTGAACAGCTCGGCTTGCTGTGAGTTAGGCCATGTGGTGTGTCACCTTCTGTATTACTGTAACTAGTCAACACAATGTTTAACCAAATTCATAACTTGTAAACCATACCATTTCCTCGTATATCCGCCACACTGTCTTTCTAGATGTATAACTCATCCATATGCTTATCCAAAGTGTGTACATATCCAGCTCATCCTAATATTAAGCTCTTCAGTGACTGGTTATCAAGTAACTATGATGACCTATCACTTCTCTAATACCTAAACTGTGTATTTTAAGCCGACTGGTTACCTAAATTTAATAATCGATTACTTATTGACGAAGATCCTTGAGCACGACGGCACGACCTCTGAGTATTATTACGCGGCCTTCGAAGGATCAGGTCAATTGCTGGACCATCATATGAACCCAGGGGTCGTACCGTCTTGCTCAACGATCATTCCGTCATTCTGAAGGGGTTAAACACATACATAAACTGACGCAGTCAACCGTCACTTTGTATCGATATGAGAGGGTAGAGGGTTTCAAAGCTTTGAGGTTTAGGGAAAATAAGGTATCAAAATGGCCCACACTTGAGTTGCCGACGGCCACAGAGTAATCATGTGACGCAGCAGCGTACCGAGTATTGCGTGGTCTAGCTAGTGGTGGGGGCACACAAGCAGCCAGCTCTCGGGAGCAAAAACCAAAATAATACCTATAGAAGAGGAAAAGTGAATCAACATTGCGACGTAGGGCAAGGGGGTCAAATTTGGAAGTTAGCCTGAGACAGTTTATAAGTCTGACCAATTCCGACTCAACTCTGTCAAGTGAGGATGCAGAGCTAGAACCACCCCAGATGTGAGAGCAGTACTCCATACAAGATACAAGGACGAATGAATCCTTTGCATAAACGGAGCAACTGTTCAGAAAGGAAGAAGTTTCGACATCTGAACAGAACTCCTAGGTTCTTAGAGGCAGACTTAGCTATTTCTATGATGTGGGATTTCCACGATAGTGTGGATGTTACAGTAATACCAAGTACCTTCATTGAGTCAAGAGGTGGAATTACAGAGCCGTCAAAGGAGAGGAAAATTGTGAAGAGTCTTCGGCAGAGAGATGGGGTAGAAACTGGGTCTTGGAGACATTAAACTTAACAAGATTATGTGTACCCTACTGAGATATCCTGTCCAAGTTTATTGAGGAAGTTGTGTCAAGATGAAATGCAGATCTAGTGAGAGAGGAAGGAGCAGATTTGAAGGATGTGGAGGAATGCAGTGTTGAATCATCTGAATAAATAATATATTTGATTATTTGTAGAAGAAATGAAATCGTTGATAAAAAAGGAGAAAAAGAGTAGGGATAGGATAGAACCTTAAGGGACACCGCTGTTGATGGAGGAGGAAAGGCTACGAAAGCAAAGCGAAGAAGGGAAGGCTGATGAAGGGAGCTAAGAGATGAGATCCCGGTGCTACACCCTTGAGCACGACGATACGACACTTGAGTACGACGGTACGGCCCTTGGCCACGACGGTACGACCCTTGAGCACGACGGTACGACCCTTGGGTACGGCGGTACGACCCTTGGGCACGGTGGTACGACCCTTGGATATGAAGGCGTAATCTTTCACTCAGCCCTTAAGGATCAGACAGAAAACAAGGTCGTCATACTGAAGGGTCGTACCATGCTTAATAATAATAATAATTATTATTAAGCATAATTATTAAGCATGGTACGACCCTTCAGTATGACGACCTTGTTTTCTGTCTGATCCTTAAGGGCTGAGTGAAAGATTACGCCTTCATATCCAAGGGTCGTACCACCGTGCCCAAGGGTCGTACCGCCGTACCCAAGGGTCGTGTTGCGGTAGTCAAGGGTCATAGCGTCGTACTTCAAGGGTTGAAGTCCAACGGAAACACACTACTGGGTACTGACAAGGCTGTAAACCACGATATATGGCAACACCCTTGCAATTAAGCCAGACGTGGAACCAATAAAAGGAGATCTGAACCCAGTGTTGGTCTGGACCAAAATCTGACGTGGACGTCTTTTGGTAAAAACTCTGCCACCAGCCACTCACTCACCCTTCCATTTACAACACAGCAGATTCGTGGAATAACGAGAAATAAGATCTAATTTCAGGATACCCAGGATAGACCAGGTTAGCTGAGGGGAATAAATTTCCAACACATTCATAACTGGCAACACAATACAAATTGTATTTACCTTTTTTTTACCGCCGGCTTCAGCTACGAACAGATATCCTCATTACAGTGATGCTTTGTGCGAAAAGGTAAACAAAAAGAGGCTCAAGCAATCGAGAAGTGAACAGGAGAGACGAGGGCGAACGGTCGGCCACACAGTAGTCATGTGACGCAGTGGCTTGTAGACTAGTGTGTGCGATCCACCTTGAGGCGCCAGCGTGGGGTACAACACCACCAGCCAGTTCTCGAGATCAGATACCAGACTAATATCATCTACAGGAAATGGAAGAGAACGAACTCTGTAACGAAGGGCAAGAGGGTTTGGTTTGGAGGTTAGGCTAGGTGAGGTTATTATACGTAAGTACGCGAAGCTGCAACCTCCCCAGATGCGAGAGTAGTGCTCCATACGAGAGCGATTCAGTCCTTTAACAGGAGTACGTAGGATACACAGAGAAGGCCTATTGGCACATGACTAAGCTGTCTATCTGTTTATGGTCTACTGTTATGTGTGGCTAATCTAAATCGTCGAGATAAAGGGAATTCAAACAGCAACATACCACTGGGTCCCTTCGAGGCTGTTTGTGGTTGTAGAAGGATATGAAAATCATAAACCATTTTGGTGAGTGTAGAAATTCGTACATATCAAAAGTACATACTAAATATACATAAACTTCATAAACTTTTCATGTAGCTAGGGAGGCGAAGATAATGTCGGTCGTGGATTTGAAACGAAATATTCATAGTCTGTTCTTAAACGTATCTATGGTACCATTCTCAACCAATCTAACTGGTGTACCATTCCATATGTTAACAATCCTCACTCGAAGTAAAACGTTTACCCACTAGTTTGTAAGCAACCATTACTACGAGCCGTTAGATGGAGTTTCTCGAACTTTTGATCATTCCGAATTCCTGTATCAGATCAACCGTTAACCTTATCTTTACTAAACTAAATAGATTAAAGTCGTTTACTCGGGTCACACAAATATTTGTTTCTCAGTCCAGGAACCATCTTGGTAGCTCGCCTCTGTACTCTATCCATTCTGTCTATGTGTTTCAAGTTGGGTGACCAAAACTGAACACAATGTTCAACATGAGGACGCACCAAAGACCTGTACAGAACTGGATAATTTCCCTGGACTTAAATTCGATAGTGTGACCTATAAATCCGAGAATTTTGTTCACCTTTTTTACGGCTTCTGTCCACTATTTACTTCGCTTTAGATCACCTGAGATTAATACACTCGAGTCTTTTTCCTTATCTACCTTTTGCAGTTCAACAGAATTCATACAGTAGCTTGCCTTTTCATTACTACTCCCAATATGTCAAACTTTGTACTTATCAATATCAAAATTCATTTGCCGACAATGAGTTCAGTGCATCAGTTTGTCTACGTGTGTGAGTGAAACTGCAGACGTTCAATTTGTGCTGTAGATTTACTTCCCAAATTAGCATCGTTCGCGGATTTCGACATGTTGTAATGGAGCCCATTATCAGCATGAGGGAAAGAGAACTGGTCCCAAGACTGACCACCTGTTACGTCTAACCATTCTGAGGTTTGATCATTGATCACAACTTTGTTTACAACCAGTCAACAAGTTTGCTAACCTCCCATGTACAACCATGTGACTTAACTTAAGTAGGTAACCTGTGAGGAGGAACCTAAACGAATGTTTTTTTTTACTTAAATAAGAGCAACTGCTTTACTTTCATCACACATGTTCATTATATCATTAAAGAAAACAAATATATCAGACACGAATGATACCGCGGAAAACCACACTGAGAGCCATGTATTAAATGGTAGTCCTCTTAATGGTTTATAATCTTATCTCGACTGATGGTGTCCATTAGTTTACTAACCACAGACGTCAAGTTGATTGGACGATAATTTCCGGTCAGTAATTTATTACAGCGAGGATAATTTCTGGTGTTTTGTGGTCGATGTTACAAAACTACAGTTTCTAAACCCAGGATTCACTGAGACCTAGATCAGGGTCACGAGAATATCTTCAGGGTCGCGGTAAGGTCTGGGGTGGTGGGTGTTAAAAATTATGAAATTCATAATACAATTTTAATTTCATAAAGAAACTGGGGAAATGTTACGGAAATAAAGACGCAAATAAAATGCGTGCGAGTAAGTCCTGAATATATACGTGTTACACATGGTCGAGTTGGTCATGTCCAATACACTGGTCCGGGTTCGAGAGTCTGGTGGTGTGACGCCAGCCAGCCAGTGTGAGGCGACCGTGAAGACCCAGGCGCTTGGCCCTCAGCGGCCAGGTTGTTGCCACGTCCCACGGTGTGAGCGTGGATACGTAGTACTGAGGGAAGGCTGAGTCTTCGTCTGTATCTTACCCGCTGCAGCTGTCGGGATGATGTATTAACGTGGAACAGCAGTGAGGAGTGTTCAGAGGATGTATGATTGTATGGGAAGATTTTGGTCACAGGCAAGAATATGTATGACCTTGAACACTGAGACGGTACGGGAAGTAGCTAAGGCCGTAACCAAAGCCATCCCATTAACGATATATATATATATATATATATATATATATATATATATATATATATATATATATATATATATATATATATATATATATATATATTATACCTATTTAATCGACCAACCCTTGAGGGTGGATGAACAGCTGGGTTGACTGTGTGCAGCGACTGCCGCAACCAAGATTCGATAATAAGCGCTCGACTCTAGGCGGCCAGTGAATGCATCACGGTCAGCAACGTTAACCGTTACATCCCCGCTGCCATTTCCCCCATTCAAGGCCAGGTAATCATACATATTTCCCACGAACGTCGCTTGTTTGTACCAGTTTTTGTGGTCAGTACTCACCTACGTGTGTGTGTGTGTGTGTGTGTGTGTGTGTGGACAATCTAGTGTAGCGTTCATACTGCACATTAGCCCTCTGGGTCACCAGGCTGGGAAAAATTTCAATTAGGGTCGCGATGGAAAATGTTTGAGAAACAATGATACCAAACCTAACGTTCTGTTTGCCTCGTTGTTTTCTGCCTGCACTCTGTTTGTTTGCTCCGTGTGCACTGCTTGTTTGCTGTGTGTACACTGTTTGTTTGCTGTGTGTACACTATTTGCTCCGTGTGCACTGCTTGTTTGCTCCGTGTGCACTGCTTGTTTGCTGTGCGTGCACTGTTTGTTTGCTGTGTGTGCACTGCTTGTTTGCTGTGTGTACACTGTTTGTTTGCTGTGCGTGCACTGTTTGTTTGCTGTGTGTGCACTGCTTGTTTGTTGTGTGTGCACTGCTTGTTTGTTGTGTGTGCACTGCTTGTTTGCTGTGTGTGCACTGCTTGTTTGTTGTGTGTGCACTGCTTGTTTGTTGTGTGTGCACTGCTTGTTTGCTGTGTGTGCACTGCTTGTTTGTTGTGTGTGCACTGCTTGTTTGTGTGTGCACTGCTTGTTTGTTGTGTGTGCACTGCTTGTTTGTGTGTGCACTGCTTGTTTGTTGTGTGTGCACTGCTTGTTTGTTGTGTGTGCACTGCTTGTTTGTTGTGTGTGCACTGCTTGTTTGTTGTGTGTGCACTGCTTGTTTGTTGTGTGTGCACTGCTTGTTTGTTGTGTGTGCACTGCTTGTTTGTTGTGTGTGCACTGCTTGTTTGTTGTGTGTGCACTGCTTGTTTGCTGTGTGTACACTGTTTGTTTGCTGTGTGTACACTGTTTGTTTGCTGTGTGTACACTGTTAGTGTACTGGTGACTATCACTCATAAGGTTTCCTAGGTGGTTTTCTTCGTTTGCTATGAACACTACATTTCAGAGCAGTTACCTGTTCTTGTCTCCTAACTCCATAGATCTACGTCTGGCAACGTTAAAAACCATTTGCTATACGTTATCATTTGCTATACGCCGTCATCATTTTGCTATACGTCATCATCAGCTATACGTCATCATTTGCTATACGTCATCTTTTGCTACACGTCATCATTTGCTATACGTCATTAGCTATACGTCATCATTTGCTATACGTCATCATTTGCTATACGTCTGACAACTTTCTTGAATCGTCAGAATCTTTTTTTTTAGACCATTTCGTTGTTTCTGCTCATCTTGTATCCTCGGCAGATTTTGAGATCTTGTACTCAAGAGCCAGTTTTCGGGTCGTTCATGTAAGTGACGTAAAGACTAACGCTGTGTCCCTGTCGTAACCTAACCTCTCCTGCTGACCTTTCCCTAATATCTTACAACAACACCATCAACGAGCTTGGCGGCCACACGATCAACGCTCGCGTTATAACGACCCGACTCGCTCCTACCCAACCAAACGAAGACACTCAAACTTACACTTAATTATCCTTAAAGAAAAGCAAAAACACACAAAAACTTCAGCTATATATATATATATATATATATATATATATATATATATATATATATATATATATATATATATATATATATATATATTTGTCGCTGTCTCCCGCGTTTGCGAGGTAGCGCAAGGAAACAGACGAAAGAAATGGCCCAACCCACCCCCATACACATGCCTTGATTCAATCCACTGACAGCACGTCAACCCCGGTATACCACATCGCTCCAATTCACTCTATTCCTTGCCCTCCTTTCACCCTCCTGCATGTTCAGGCCCCGATCACACAAAATCTTTTTCACTCCATCTTTCCACCTCCAATTTGGTCTCCCTCTTCTCCTCGTTCCCTCCACCTCCGACACATATATCCTCTTGGTCAATCTTTCCTCACTCATTCTCTCCATGTGACCAAACCATTTCAAAACACCCTCTTCTGCTCTCTCAACCACGCTCTTTTTATTTCCACACATCTCTCTTACCCTTACGCTACTTACTCGATCAAACCACCTCACACCACACATTGTCCTCAAACATCTCATTTCCAGCACATCCATCCTCCTGCGCACAACTCTATCCATAGTCCACGCCTCGCAACCATACAACATTGTTGGAACCACTATTCCTTCAAACATACCCATTTTTGCTTTCCGAGATAATGTTCTCGACTTCCACACATTCTTCAAGGCTCCCAGAATTTTCGCCCCCTCCCCCACCCTATGATCCACTTCCGCTTCCATGGTTCCATCCGCTGCCAGATCCATTCCCATTCACTTCCTCCAGTTTTTCTCCATTCAAACTCACCTCCCAATTGAATTGGCCCTCAACCCTACTGTACCTAATAACCTTGCTCTTATTCACATTTACTCTTAACTTTCTTCTTTCACACACTTTACCAAACTCAGTCACCAGCTTCTGCAGTTTCTCACATGAATCGGCCACCAGCGCTGTATCATCAGCGAACAACAACTGACTCACTTCCCAAGCTCTCTCATCCCCAACAGACTTCATATTTGCCCCTCTTTCCAAAACTCTTGCATTCACCTCCCTAACAACCCCATCCATAAACAAATTAAACAACCATGGAGACATCACACACTCCTGACGCAAACCTACATTCACTGAGAACCAATCACTTTCCTCTCTTCATACACGTACACATGCCTTACATCCTCGATAAAAACTTTTCACTGCTTCTAACAACTTGCCTCCCACACCATATATTCTTAATACCTTCCACAGAGCATCTCTATCAACTCTATCATATGCCTTCTCCAGATCCATAAATGCTACATACAAATCCATTTGCTTTTCTAAGTATTTCTCACATACATTCTTCAAAGCAAACACCTGATCCACACATCCTCTACCACTTCTGAAACCACACTGCTCTTCCCCCATCTGATGCTCTGTACATGCCTTCACCCTCTCAATCAATACCCTCCCATATAATTTACCAGGAATACTCAACAAACTTATACCTCTGTAATTTGAGCACTCACTCTTATCCCCTTTGCCTTTGTACAATGGCACTATGCACGCATTCCGCCAATCCTCAGGCACCTCACCATGAGTCATACATACATTAAATAACCTTACCAACCAGTCAACAATACAGTCACCCCCTTTTTTAATAAATTCCACTGCAATACCATCCAAACCTGCTGCCTTGCCGGCTTTCATCTTCCGCAAAGCTTTTACTACCTCTTCTCTGTTTACCAACTCATTTTCCCTAACCCTCGCACTTTGCACACCACCTCGACCAAAACACCCTATATCTGCCACTCTATCATCAAACACATTCAACAAACCTTCAAAATACTCACTCCATCTCCTTCTCACATCACCACTACTTGTTATCACCTCCCCATTTGCGCCCTTCACTGAAGTTCCCATTTGCTCCCTTGTCTTACGCACTTTATTTACCTCCTTCCAGAACATCTTTTTATTCTCCCTAAAATTTAATGATACTCTCTCAACCCAACTCTCATTTGCCCTTTTTTTCACCTCTTGCACCTTTCTCTTGACCTCCTGTCTCTTTCTTTTATACGTCTCCCACTCAATTGCATTTTTTCCCTGCAAAAATCGTCCAAATGCCTCTCTCTTCTCTTTCACTAATACTCTTACTTCTTCATCCCACCACTCACTACCCTTTCTAATCAACCCACCTCCCACTCTTCTCATGCCACAAGCATCTTTTGCGCAATCCATCACTGATTCCCTAAATACATCCCATTCCTCCCCCACTCCCCTTACTTCCATTGTTCTCACCTTTTTCCATTCTGTACTCAGTCTCTCCTGGTACTTCCTCACACAAGTCTCCTTCCCAAGCTCACTTACTCTCACCACCCTCTTCACCCCAACATTCACTCTTCTTTTCTGAAAACCCATACAAATCTTCACCTTAGCATCCACAAGATAATGATCAGACATCCCTCCAGTTGCACCTCTCAGCACATTAACATCCAAAAGTCTCTCTTTCGCGCGCCTGTCAATTAACACGTAATCCAATAACGCTCTCTGGCCATCTCTCCTACTTACATAAGTATACTTATGTATATCTCGCTTTTTAAACCAGGTATTCCCAATCATCAGTCCTTTTTCAGCACATAAATCTACAAGCTCTTCACCATTTCCATTTACAACACTGAACACCCCATGTATACCAATTATTCCCTCAACTGCCACATTACTCACCTTTGCATTCAAATCACCCAACACTATAACCCGGTCTCGTGCATCAAAACCACTAACACACTCATTCAGCTGCTCCCAAAACACTTGCCTCTCATGATCTTTCTTCTCATGCCCAGGTGCATATGCACTAATAATCACCCATCTCTCTCCATCAACTTTCAGTTTTACCCATATTAATCGAGAATTTACTTTCTTACATTCTATCACATACTTCCACAACTCCTGTTTCAGGAGTACTGCTACTCCTTGTCCTCTCACTAACCCCTGACTTTACTCCCAAGACATTCCCAAACCACTCTTCCCCTTTACCCATGAGCTTCGTTTCACTCAGAGCCAAAACATCCAGGTTCCTTTCCACAAACATACTACCTATCTCTCCTTTTTTCACATCTTGGTTACATCCACACACATTTAGGCACCCCAATCTGAGCCTTCGAGGAGGATGAGCACTCCCCGCGTGACTCCTTCTTCTGTTTCCCATTTTAGAAAGTTAAAAAATACAAGGAGGGGAGGATTTCTGGCCCCCCGCTCCCGTTCCCTCTAGTCGCTTTCTACGACACGCGAGGAATGCGTGGGAAGTATTCTTTCACCCCTATCCCCAGGGATAATATACATATATATATACACATACACACACACACGCACATATACACACACACACACATACATATATATATACATATATATATATATATATATATATATATATATATATATATATATATATATATATATATATATATATATATATATCTTTTTTCTTTTTCTTTCAAACTATTCGCCATTTCCCGCATTAGCGAGGTAGCGTTAAGAACAGAGGACTGGGCCTTGAGGGAATACCCTCACCTGGCCCAATTCTCTGTTCCTTCTTTTGGAAAATTAAAAAAAAAAAAAAAAAACGAGAGGGGAGGATTTCCATCCCCCCGCTCCCTCCCCTTTTAGTCGCCTTCTACGACACGCAGGGAATACGTGGGAAGTATTCTTTCTCCCCTATCCCCAGTGATAATATATATATATATATATATATATATATATATATATATATATATATATATATATATATTGGAAAGGATAACAATTTTGCGCGTGAGCAAGATATTCCTATGAGTCCACGGGCAAAATGAAACATGTTTACCAAATGGCGTCCTAGCTTCGTCTCTTCGATGTATATCAACTGACTGTTTATGTTTTATCCCGGCGTTAGTCAGCCTTACACCTAACCCAAGCACGCTGGATCTTCCTCTGTGATTCACATCTTCCTTCCTTCTATCCTTCCATGAAATGTTTTCCTGACACCATCTTATTGTTCACTGTACGCCATCAGGCACGCACTCCACCTTCCTCAAGTCTACCTCTACAAATTGGCTCGTGAACACACAAAGTCGCGCCTGGAAACGTCCACCACGTAACTCATGGCTCAGGCCTCTCCCCGTGTGGAGCTTGTGGGGCGTCTCCACCATCGGCAGCGGCAGCAGCAGCCCTCAGGCGATGCCGACGAGAGAGCCCGGGGAACATCGTCAGCGCTGCCTCCTACCGCAGCTCCAGCTGTTGCGACAGTTGGCTCTGTGTCCTCATCCAACACACGAGTCGTAGGGCAATGATCAGTCACTACAACCGAACATGGAACCTACCTACGACTACTTTACAGGCAAGTAAGTAGAGCCTGTAGTAAATATTGGAGAAAATGGAAGAACATTGAGTCACGTGAGTTACGTGACTACATGTGTTATGTGTGAGAGGTTGAGTGTGTGTTTGTGGGAATGAATGTCAGAAAGTCACATTTAATGAGTCAAAAAAAGAAAAACATGGCTGGCTGGGCCAAAGAGGGGGACTGAATGCGTCCTGACGGAGCCTTCACTAGCCTTCCTCATACCACGACAGCAGCAGCGGTGCCTTTCATTTTGTGGCTGCCAGCAACCTGCTGCCACAAGGAGAGAGAGAGAGAAGGAGAAATGACTAGACTCGTCTGCTGCACATTGTCCTCTGTGAGTCTGGCCGACCGACCCACCCACTCACTCACTCACTCCTCCTTCGACCCAAGATGAAAGCTACAGCGATCATCCTAGTCAGAAAACCAGATTATCAGAAGAAAACGAGAATTTCTTCCTAGTGACCGTCCATCCCGCTAGACGCTGTCAACACCAACAAATACACAAGAGTTCACAACAGAAGCCACTCTTCACGTACGGCGTAATGTTTCTCGACCCAGCCATCTTTAACCTAACACAACTGCAACTAAAGATGATCATCTTAGGTTCAGTAACCGCATACTTCTTTGAGAGAGAGAGAGAGAGAGAGAGAGAGAGAGAGAGAGAGAGAGAGAGAGAGAGAGAGAGAGAGAGAGAGAGAGAGAGAGACTCTCCCCTGTCAAACAACACGGTACGGTATCTTCGTACCCAAGCACAAGGGGGGCTGGCTGGTCCTGGGCTCACGCTCCACACCATGTGGCTACCGCATCCCTGCCTTCTCCCCCCGCCCTACCCACACACCCGGAGGGAGGAACACCCCAGCAACCTTACCCCCGCCCCTCCCTCCGGCGGACCAGCCACCGATACCCCCCCCCCCCCTCCCCAGTCCAGCTCCTCACGCGGCCTGCCTCGTGGCCGACGGAGCTCGTCCCGCTCCGCCGACGATCTTACTAAGAACTCATGTTCGTGTCATTAGGGAAAACCTGCTCGGTTTTTCTACGATGTAGTGGACAGATCTCTGCTTGAACCGATCACTGAGCTGTCGACACACATTAAATTCATCAACATACAGTACATACATTAGAAGACAGAGGTGTGAATGGACCCGTTTGCTACACTTTGGCAATCATTTTTAGTCTATAAGATTTAAAATGGAGACGTTTGCGTGGAAATATACAATTCCGTCTGGAGACTAAAACTGACGTGCTAGCGAAATAATGAGCCGCGTGCGTACCTGACCTACCACATGTAAGCGGTGGCGGGGGATGCAAGGACTGTGTGAGGTAAGAGCGAGTGTGTGTGGCGAGGAAGGAGAAGCGAGGTAGAGTAAAGAAGAAAGAATGGTTCAACTTCGCGAACTCCCATGTGTTAGGGTAAGACGTACTGTGGTGGAGTGTGGCGGAATGTGGCTGAGTTGGAGGCAATGCAGTGGAGTACGGAGAAGTACCATGAACAAAGGAATGTTTTTAAGAAGTGTGGTGTGGTGAGGCAGGGTGTGGTGACGTAACGAAAGTGGTGGAGTAAGGAACAGTTTCGGTGGAGTAAAGAACAGTATGGTGGAGTAACAAACAATTAGGTGGAGCAACGAAGAACTAGGCCAATGAAAATTATCACCATCTATACACCTGATTAAATTTACAACACAGATGTTCTAAACTGTGATTACTCTGTGTGTGTGTGTGTGTGTGTGTGTGTGTGTGTGTGTGTGTGTGTGTGTGTGTCGGGAGGAGGGGTGTTGCCCAACTTGCCACACCAGCAACAACCAGGGGTTGCCTTCGTCTTCACTTGATTCAGGAGGTCTTGCACCCGACTACTGGTGTAGTACGTCGACTACTGGTGTAGTACGTCGACTACTGGGGTAGTACGTCGACTACTGGGGTAGTACGTCGACTACTGGTATAGTACGTCGACTACTTTGGTAGCACGTCGACTACTGGTGTAGTACGTCGACTACTGGTGTAGTACGTCGACTACTAGTGTAGTACGTCGACTAGTGGAGTCGTGCGTTAGGCACTGTAGTAACCACAGGTCATCCAGTCGGAACAGGTAGGTCGAGGCCTAAGCTGACCCTGGCATTAGCAGCAGAGCTTGGCAGGGGAGGGGTGAGGGGTGGGGTGTCTGGGCGGTTGGGGTGGAGGCTGTGGGGGTAGGAGGGGGTTCTGAAGGTCGAGGGGTTGGGGGGGGGGATGGCGGTACAGGAGAGGTTGGGTGGAGGGGGAGGGGGGGGGGCAGAATGCTGCATAACACCTGTGTTCGCCACAAAACATTCGCGCACCTGTTGCTACTACACACATACCTGTGATGACTAACAGTACTGGTATGATGGGTATACCCACGTAACAATGGCGGTATGATGGGTATACCCACGTAACAATGGCGGTATGATGGGTATACCCACGTAACAATACTGGTATGATGGGTATACCCACGTAACAATATCATTTTGATTGGTATACTCCTTGACAATACCGGTATAATGGGTATACCCCGTAATACCAGTATGATAGGTATATCCACGTAACAATACCATTATGATGTGTATATTCCCATAAGCAGTATGATGGGTATGGCTCCGTAACAATACCAGTATGATGGGTATATCCCGTAGCAGTACCTGCGTGTTCGTAGTGTCTATGATCGGGACTTTGTATGTTTAGGCAAGCCCCGTGGTGAGCTGGGAGGTCCCAAGGGATTCCTCGACCAGTCCCACGTGTACCTGTGGTCAGGTGGCCAAGGTTAGTGGCGCGTCCCACCACCGACCTGCTAATTACTACTCAGGTCCCATGGTCAAGTGACCCGGGGTCAGCCGCGAGGTCATGCCTGGGAAAGTTCGCCCATCCATCCTGGTTGGTCATCAGACATGCAGGGCTGGGCCGTTTGGACTGTTTATATCCAGACTGCCAGAAAGCATTTGACACTGCCCCACACGGAAGACTGATTAAAAAGCTATATCACCAGAATGGAATAAGAGGGAGATTCCCTTCAGTGGAAGAGGGAGACTCCCTTTAGCGGAAGAGGGAGACTCCCTTCAGTGGGCAGATTATAATGGAAGGGAACAAAGGACACATGTCAGAGGAGCCTTCGCCACATGGGTGGAGGTCACCAGCAAGAGTACCGTAAGATTCTATTCTGGGACCGTTACTCCTCATGATCCATGTGAATGACTCGCCAGACGGTCCGGATTCCCACCTGGACGTGTTTTCTGATGATGCAAAGGTCATGTGGGAAGTGAAATGCGAGGATTGTGTCAGCTTACAAGGGGACCTACACGCACTCCAGACTTGGTCAGGAATGATGGTTAATGAAAGTAAACCCGAGTGCATGTGATGAGGATGGGACACAGTGAAAGGCGGCCTCAGTATGACCATCATATGGCAGGAAATAAGCCTCAGGATTCTGGGTTTGAGAAGGACCGGTGAGTAGACATCGTCCCTATTCTGTCGCCAGAGTCCCATATTAGAACAGTTAAGGAAACCAACTGTTTGCTGGGACATATCAGAGGAGTTTTCAAGTACTAATATGGAAATATTTATTAAGCTGTTCATATCATACAAAAGGCCCAAACTTGAATATGCTTCTTAGGTTAGGTCATCGCACCTAAAGAAATACAAAGAGCAAATAGAGAAGGTCCAAAGGAGGGCAACGAAGATGACCTAAAGAAGTACAAAGAGCAAATAGAGAAGGTCCAAAGGAGGGCAACGAAGATGGTACCATAATAGAGCTAATTTGGAGGGAAATGCTAAAGGTTTTAAATCTACTCATCTAAAAGAGAGAGGAGTAAGGGGTAATTTGATCATAAACTTGAAGTTTTTGACGAAGACTGTTGAAATGGACAATGAACAATTCTTTTAAGAGATGTAGGGACAGAGCAACCAGAGGAAGAAACTTGAAAAGCAAGAAACTTGAAAAAAAAAAAAAGATGTAATAAAATGCAAGAGTTTGGCATGAATGGAACAGATTGACTAATGCGGGTAGCTGACATGAATTTAAGAAGTTGTATGATAATGAAGAATGTTCAAAAGATGTTCCCCATGAGAGAAAAATTCCAACCCCACCCCACGTACAGCACAAATGGGTAATTACACACACACACACACACACACACACACACACACACACACACAGATAATCTAAAACATTTCCATAAACTCATTAGGATCAAATTGTAAGTTAGTGAACAGCTAATTAGGCTAATAGACTTCGATGGAACATTTGTAGAGATGAGTGACACGTCTATGTATTTTCCACTCGCCACAAACACCAGCGAGTGGGGGGTGCAGGGAAGGTCTTGGAAGGCATTGAAATTTTAAGGAAAAGATATAAATAGGCTGGCAAATGGTCTTGACCCCATTAAGGCCCACGGTCCTGGTGAAGTTCCTCCATTGTGAAGAAAGAGTTTCCCGCTACACTTGACACGACACTCGAAATGTTGTTCGATACGTCGTTGGTGAGAGGTGAGGCGCCAGAGGGAGGGAGGGAAGATGACAAATATCACACATGTGTGAGAAAAGAGGACCAGGAGGTTGCACTGTGCAGCAGATCATACCTTCTGATGAGTGTGTGCTGCACAACACGAGAAAAAAAAACATTCAGAGAGTCAGTGGATGACTCCTTGCACAGGAGAGATAGCTGAGAGTAAATGTGAACAAGGGTAAGGTACAGAGGGATGGGACAGGATACACTGAATTAAGTTTGAATGGGGAGGACCTGGAGGAAGTGGAGTGCTTTAGGTACCTAAAGAGCGTAGTGACAGCACGGGAGGGCCATAGGTCCTGGATGCACTAAGGAGTGTTTGGAGATCAGTGTCTGTTAGGACAAAAGAATCTGAAGGCATTGTAGTCCCAGCAGTGCTGTATGGATGTTGAATCCTAGGACTCAACTGTAAAAGAAAGGTAGCGTGTTGACCTATTGGAAATTAGGTGCCTAAAGAGGGTTGACTGTGTAAGGAATGACAGTGTAAGAGAAAGGTGAGGTAGGAAGCGTTCTGTGACTGAGAAAGCTGAGCACGGTGTGAGGAAATGGTTCGGACATATGTAAGGGGAAGATGAGGGAGGAAAGACTATTTAAGAGGATTTGAATGTCAGAAAAAGAGTGAGGAAGGGATTACCAAGAAGGAGGTGTACCATTACGATAAAGGAAGCAATGGGGCATCAAGACCTTAACATTCAGAAGGGTGAGAGGCATGCGTGGGATATGCGGCATCGATGTTGTGTAAGGGAAGCGACGGGTTGTCAGTGGGCTGCTCCAAGGTGTACGGTGTGGTCAAGGCATGTGAGACTTGGCTCTGAATGGCTGGTTAGAGTTTCAGTACAATGTACATGACAGCTTGAGAGTGAGGTGTACGACCGCGTGAGGACGTTGTACGTTGGCTGGTGACGTTTCCTCGCTAAGGCGCGAGAAATAATTATGTATGAAAGCATTGAAAACCATCACTATTATCATCATTATCAGTATTATTATTATTAGTATTATTATTATTATTATTATTATTATTATTATTATTAGTATTATCTTTATTAATTGTTATAATAATAATAATAATAATAATAATAATAACAATAATAATAATAATAATAATAATAATTATTATTATTTTTATTATTATTATTATTATTATTATTATTATTATTATTATTATTAGTAGTAGTAGTAGTAGTAGTAGTAGTAGTAGTAGTAGTAGTAGTATCTTTATTAATTGTTATAATAATAATAATAATAATAATAATAATAACAATAATAATAATAATAATAATAATAATTATTATTATTTTTATTATTATTATTATTATTATTATTATTAGTAGTAGTAGTAGTAGTAGTAGTAGTAGTAGTAGTAGTAGTAGTAGTAGTAGTAGTAGTAGTATCTTTATTAATTGTTATAATAATAATAATAATAATAATAATAATAACAATAATAATAATAATTATTATTATTATTTTTATTATTATTATTATTATTATTATTATTATTATTATTATTATTATTATTATTAGTAGTAGTAGTAGTAGTAGTAGTAGTAGTAGTAGTAGTAGTAGTATCTTTATTAATTGTTATAATAATAATAATAATAATAATAATAATAACAATAATAATAATAATAATAATAATAATTATTATTATTTTTATTATTATTATTATTATTATTATTATTATTATTATTATTAGTAGTAGTAGTAGTAGTAGTAGTAGTAGTAGTAGTAGTAGTAGTAGTAGTAGTAGTAGTAGTATCTTTATTAATTGTTATAATAATAATAATAATAATAATAATAATAATAACAATAATAATAATAATTATTATTATTATTTTTATTATTATTATTATTATTATTATTATTATTATTATTATTATTATTATTATTATTATTAGTAGTAGTAGTAGTAGTAGTAGTAGTAGTAGTAGTAGTAGTATCTTTATTAATTGTTATAATAATAATAATAATAATAATAATAATAACAATAATAATAATAATAATAATAATAATTATTATTATTTTTATTATTATTATTATTATTATTATTATTATTATTATTAGTAGTAGTAGTAGTAGTAGTAGTAGTAGTAGTAGTAGTAGTAGTAGTAGTAGTAGTAGTAGTAGTAGTAGTATCTTTATTAATTGTTATAATAATAATAATAATAATAATAATAATAACAATAATAATAATAATAATAATAATAATTATTATTATTTTTATTATTATTATTATTATTATTATTATTATTATTATTATTAGTAGTAGTAGTAGTAGTAGTAGTAGTAGTAGTATCTTTATTAATTGTTATAATAATAATAATAATAATAATAATAATAACAATAATAATAATAATAATAATAATAATTATTATTTTTATTATTATTATTATTATTATTATTATTATTATTATTATTAGTAGTAGTAGTAGTAGTAGTAGTAGTAGTAGTAGTAGTAGTAGTAGTAGTAGTAGTAGTAGTATCTTTATTAATTGTTATAATAATAATAATAATAATAATAATAATAACAATAATAATAATAATTATTATTATTATTTTTATTATTATTATTATTATTATTATTATTATTATTATTATTATTATTATTAGTAGTAGTAGTAGTAGTAGTAGTAGTAGTAGTAGTAGTAGTAGTAGTAGTAGTAGTAGTATCTTTATTAATTGTTATAATAATAATAATAATAATAATAATAATAACAATAATAATAATAATAATAATAATAATTAT
>NC_092224.1:52961742-53141742 GCF_036320965.1 Panulirus ornatus | reverse complement strand
CCAAAGGTCGAGGTGTAGCGTCGTCCTCAAGATGTCACGTATGGCTGGGTTAAGCTCCACCACCTCAGTGTGATCCAGAACACAGCCACTCCACCACCTCCACCTCCACCTCCACCTCCACCTCCATAGAAAGAAAAAGGAGGAATCCCAGCGATGGGAACCTGCGATGTGGGAACTCGTTTGAGACAAACCGAATTCCACAGACGTTCCTCACACCAGACGATCCTGGCATCACAAGTTCCTCCCACCAGACGTTCCCCGCCCCAGACGTTCCGCGCACCAGACGTTCCTCACACCAGACGATCCTTGCACCAGACGATCCTTGCACCAGACGAACCTTGCACCAGACGTTCGACCCACCAGACAGATACCTTGATCTAGCGGATGATAAGGTCACAAGTCTGTATGTAAACATCAAGCAACCGTGTTCTGAACCAGTTCCGTCGACGGCCATCTTGCTCCTAGTTCGCTTGTTACCCTCCATCAACTACCCTACCCCCCCCCCCCCCATCAAGGTCCGTTCAAAGCTGAGACTTACACTGTGCAAACCTTATCTTAACGAGCAGCAAGAACGAACAGCACTGCCACCAACACCTGACTATCGAATCTCCCTTTCAGAAGTGGCTTTCTTCGTGGTGCCGTCGTAAGAACATCCTCACACTGGACGAACTACCCCTAACGAGCAGAGAACCAGCCACGCACACGCTAAACACCACCCCAGAACACGGGGCAAGACATCCCCCAGACACCCAGAACACGGGGCAAGACATCCCTCCAGACACGGGGGGGAAAAAATCCAGAATATGCAACGTCCTGCCGTGGTGCGCGCCTGACGTGTGTGTGTGTGTGTGTGTGTCGTGAGAAGTGGAACACAAGAGCCATTACAACACGCTGGCAGTGGCGTACTGGTGGCATGTCCTCACACCCCAGGTCCACCGCTGCCCACTACACCTTGGCCTCCCTCGGCGCGGCGAAAATTGCAATCAATATTGGAGCATCCTGCCCACAAGGCACCAGCAACCGGTGCGCGCGCCGGGTTCCACGAACCCAACCCTCCTCCTCTACCACCATCATGACCACAATCACCACCACTGCACCAACAACCTTAGTAACCATCATTACCATCATTACCATAACACTTGTGTGTCGTGCATGTGAAACCCGCCTGAGTTATCTAAGTGACCTTGAACACTTGCCTGGGGCAATGGGAGAACCCGACTCACATCCTCCGGGCTTTCCACACGACAGCAATATCCATCGCTAAGATATCAACTTCGACTCCTAGCCTAGGAGAGTAACTTCAATCCCTAGCCTAGAAGAGTAACTTCCATCATAGCCTAGGAGAGTAACTTCCATCCCTAGCCGAGGATAGTAACTTCAATCCCTATCTTAGAATGGTAATTTCCATCATTAGCCTAGGATAGTAACTTCAATCCCTAGCCGAGGATAATAACTTCAATCCCTATCTTACGATAGTAACTTCCATCATTAGCCCAGGTTAGTAACTTCCATCCCTAGCCTGGGATAGTAACTTCAATCCCTAGCTTAGGATTTTAACTTCCATCATTAGCCCAGGTTAGTAACTTCCATCCCTAGCCTAGGATAGTAATCCCTAGCTTAGGATAGTAACTTCCATCATTAGCCCAGGTTAGTAACTTCCATCCCTAGCCTAGGATAGTAACTTCAATCCCTAGCTTAGGATAGTAACTTCCATCATTAGCCCAGGTTAGTAACTTCCATCCCTAGCCTAGGATAGTAACTTCAATCCCTTGCTTAGGATAGTAACTTCCATCATTAGCCCAGGTTAGTAACTTCCATCTCTAGCCTAGGATAGTAATCCCTAGCTTAGGATAGTAACTTCCATCAGTAGCCTAGGATAGTAACTTCAATCCCTAGCCTAGGATAGTAACTTCAATCCCTATCTTAGGATAGTAACTTCCATCAATCGCCTAGGATAGTAACTTCAATCCCTAGCTTAGGACAGTAACTTCCATCCCTAGCCTAGGATAGTAACTTCAATCCCTAGCTTAGGATAGTAACTTCAATCCCTAGCTTAGGATAGTAACTTCCATCCCTAGCCTAGGATAGTAACTTCAATCCCTTGCTTAGGATAGTAACTTCCATCATTAGCCCAAGTTAGTAACTTCCATCTCTAGCCTAGGATAGTAATCCCTAGCTTAGGATAGTAACTTCCATCAGTAGCCTTGGATAGTAACTTCAATCCCTAGCCTAGGATAGTAACTTCAATCCCTATCTTAGGATAGTAACTTCCATCAATCGCCTAGGATAGTAACTTCAATCCCTAGCTTAGGACAGTAACTTCCATCCCTAGCCTAGGATAGTAACTTCAATCCCTAGCTTAGGATAGTAACTTCAATCCCTAGCTTAGGATAGTAACTTCCATCCCTAGCCTAGGATAGTAACTTCAATCCCTAGCTTAGGATAGTAACTTCCATCATTGGCCTAGGATAGTAACTTCAATCTCTAGCCTAGGATAGTAACTTCAATCCCTATCTTAGGATAGTAACTTCCATCCCTATCCTAGGATAGTAACTTCAATCCCTAGCTTAGGATAGTAACTTCCATCATTGGCCTAGGATAGTAACTTCCATCCCTAGCCTAGGATAACTTCAATCCCTAGCCTAGCAATCTCGATTCGAAATCTTGCTCAGGAAAGTAGCTTGGAATGAATACTAAGAGAGTTGTTTATATATATATATATATATATATATATATATATATATATATATATATATATATATATATATATATATATATATATATATATATTTATATATATTATATTTATTTTTTTTTTTTTTATTATACTTTGTCGCTGTCTCCCGCGTTTGCGAGGTAGCGCAAGGAAACAGACGAAAGAAATGGCCCAACCCCCCCCATACACATGTATATACATACGTCCACACACGCAAATATACATACCTACACAGCTTTCCATGGTTTACCCCAGACGCTTCACATGCCTTCATTCAATCCACTGACAGCACGTCAACCCCGGTATACCACATCGCTCCAATTCACTCTATTCCTTGCCCTCCTTTCACCCTCCTGCATGTTCAGGCCCCGATCACACAAAATCTTTTTCACTCCATCTTTCCACCTCCAATTTGGTCTCCCTCTTCTCCTCGTTCCCTCCACCTCCGACACATATATCCTCTTGGTCAATCTTTCCTCACTCATTCTCTCAATGTGCCCAAACCACTTCAAAACACCCTCTTCTGCTCTCTCAACCACGCTCTTTTTATTTCCACACATCTCTCTTACCCTTACGTTACTCACTCGATCAAACCACCTCACACCACACATTGTCCTCAAACAGCTCATTTCCAGCACATCCATCCTCCTGCGCACAACTCTATCCATAGCCCACGCCTCGCAACCATACAACATTGTTGGAACCACTATCCCTTCAAACATACCCATTTTTGCTTTCCGAGATAATGTTTTCGACTTCCACACATTCTTCAAGGCTCCCAGGATTTTCGCCCCCTCCCCCACCCTATGATCCACTTCCGCTTCCATGGTTCCATCCGCTGCCAGATCCACTCCCAGATATCTAAAACACTTCACTTCCTCCAGTTTTTCTCCATTCAAACTCACCTCCCAATTGACTTGACCCTCAACCCCACTGTACCTAATAACCTTGCTCTTATTCACATTTACTCTCAACTTTCTTCTTCCACACACTTTACCAAACTCAGTCACCAGCTTCTGCAGTTTCTCACATGAATCAGCCACCAGCGCTGTATCATCAGCGAACAACAACTGACTCACTTCCCAAGCTCTCTCATCCACAACAGACTTCATACTTGCCCCTCTTTCCAATATATAAATAATAGTATGAAGTCTGTTGGGGATGAGAGAGCTTGGGAAGTGAGTCAGTTGTTGTTCGCTGATGATACAGCGCTGGTGGCTGATTCATGTGAGAAACTGCAGAAGCTGGTGACTGAGTTTGGTAAAGTGTGTGGAAGAAGAAAGTTGAGAGTAAATGTGAATAAGAGCAAGGTTATTAGGTACAGTGGGGTTGAGGGTCAAGTCAATTGGGAGGTGAGTTTGAATGGAGAAAAACTGGAGGAAGTGAAGTGTTTTAGATATCTGGGAGTGGATCTGGCAGCGGATGGAACCATGGAAGCGGAAGTGGATCATAGGGTGGGGGAGGGGGCGAAAATCCTGGGAGCCTTGAAGAATGTGTGGAAGTCGAAAACATTATCTCGGAAAGCAAAAATGGGTATGTTTGAAGGGATAGTGGTTCCAACAATGTTGTATGGTTGCGAGGCGTGGGCTATGGATAGAGTTGTGCGCAGGAGGATGGATGTGCTGGAAATGAGATGTTTGAGGACAATGTGTGGTGTGAGGTGGTTTGATCGAGTAAGTAACGTAAGGGTAAGAGAGATGTGTGGAAATAAAAAGAGCGTGGTTGAGAGAGCAGAAGAGGGTGTTTTGAAGTGGTTTGGGCACATGGAGAGAATGAGTGAGGAAAGATTGACCAAGAGGATATATGTGTCGGAGGTGGAGGGAACGAAGAAGTGGGAGACCAAATTGGAGGTGGAAAGATGGAGTGAAAAAGATTTTGTGTGATCGGGGCCTGAACATGCAGGAGGGTGAAAGGAGGGCAAGGAATAGAGTGAATTGGATCGATGTGGTATACCGGGGTTGACGTGCTGTCAGTGGATTGAATCAAGGCATGTGAAGCGTCTGGGGTAAACCATGGAAAGCTGTGTAGGTATGCATATTTGCGTGTGTGGACGTATGTATATACATGTGTATGGGGGTGGGTTGGGCCATTTCTTTCGTCTGTTTCCTTGCGCTGCCTCGCAAACGCGGGAGACAGCGGCAAAAAAAAAAAAAAAAAAAAAAAAAAATATATATATATATATATATATATATATATATATATATATATATATATATATATATATATATATATATATATAAAGAAAAAATCTATTTAGGGATAATAAGGAGCAATAAACCTGAAACATCTGTGATGTTGGGTGTTCGTGATATTGGATGTTCACAATATTTGGTGTTGTGTCTGTCTCGTGAAAGACAGAAGTCTGTTGTCCGCGGTTTTGTGTCATCTGGAGCAGCACAATGGTAGGTTTACCTCGACTTCATCTTGGCAGTTGGCCAGCCTGGCAATAATGACGCTCCACATGTGTTATCAGCTCACATCTAAATCCGAACATATCATATATAAAATCTTTCAACTAATTAAAAATGTGTACGTAAATTTACGAAGAAAATACGAAACCTTAGCATTTTTTTCTTTGTTTATAGATTTAGCTTGGAAAGTCAGTGAGGTGGAAGCGCTGCACAGACCTACCAACGGTTCGGACTGAGCCAGGAAGCGCGCGCTGGAATGCTCGCTTTTCACGAGGTGTTACGCCACATCCCAGGAAGCAGACGTCTGTTTTCCACTGGACACATCTGGTGAGTTGTGATAATAATCTTATCAGAGAAGATAAGTTATGCTGGGGAGCTCAACCCCGGCCACAAGTTCCAGCGGCGTCCACAAGCACAACAGTCAGCCCAGGGCAGCAGGTCGAGGCTGTAGAACAGCCAACGGTCACAACAGTCAGCCCAGAGCAGCAGGACGAGCCTGTAGAACAGCCAACGGTCACAACAGTCAGCCCAGGGCAGCAGGACGAACCTGTAGAACAGCCAACGGTCACAACAGTCAGCCCAGGGCAGCAGGTCGAGCCTGTAGAACAGCCAACGGTCACAACAGTCAGCCCAGGGCAGCAGGTCGAGGCTGTAGAACAGCCAACGGTCACAACAGTCAGCCCAGGGCAGCAGGACGAGCCTGTAGAACAGCCAACGGTCACAACAGTCAGCCCAGGGCAGCAGGACGAGGCTGTAGAACAGCCAACGGTCACAACAGTCAGCCCAGGGCAGCAGGTCGAGCCTGTAGAACAGCCAACGGTCACAACAGTCAGCCCAGGGCAGCAGGTCGAGCCTGTAGAACAGCCAACGGTCACAACAGTCAGCCCAGGGCAGCAGGTCGAGCCTGTAGAACAGCCAACGGTCACAACAGTCAGCCCAGGGCAGCAGGTCGAGCCTGTAGAACAGCCAACGGTCACAACAGTCAGCCCAGGCCAGCAGGACGAGCCTGTAGAACAGCCAACGGTCACAACAGTCAGCCCAGGCCAGCAGAACGAGCCTGTAGAACAGCCAACGGTCACAACAGTCAGCCCAGGGCAGCAGGACGAGCCTGTAGAACAGCCAACGGTCACAACAGTCAGCCCAGGGCAGCAGGTCGAGCCTGTAGAACAGCCAACGGTCACAACAGTCAGCCCAGGCCAGCAGGACGAGGCTGTAGAACAGCCAACGGTCACAACAGTCAGCCCAGGGCAGCAGGACGAGGCTGTAGAACAGCCAACGGTCACAACAGTCACCTTGACACACTTGCACCTGCCCTTGCGAGTGTCGGCATCATAAGGATGGTGGTGGCAGGGGGGACAGCTGGGTATGTCGTCATCACACACCGCTAGGTACCACCATCCCTGGCAAACATGCCGACTATTTCTGTCTCCGCCGGCAACACCACAGCAAACCCCATACTTAGCCTCCAAACTGCCCCTCTCCACACGACACATACCATGATAGGTCGTTCACCACGGCTGTAAGAGACGTAGCCATGGCCATTCTAACCCACCAAACCTCTTGATCAACATTTCTTTTTTTCTCTCTTTTTCCTTAAATAAAATCACTGACCACATTCACTTCAGGGCTATGTTCCACACTGCCCGCACATCATGACTGAATCTAGAACATTTTTGTAACGATTTCTACGTATCTGCGTAAATTATATAATACGATATATATATATATATATATATATATATATATATATATATATATATATATATATATATAATATATATATATATATATATATATATATATATATATATATATATATATATATATATATTCCTATGAGTCCAAGGAGAAAATGAAACACGAAAAGTTCCCACGTGCACTTTCGTGCAATAATCACATCATCAGGGGAGACACAAGAGAAATATAACAGTCAGTTGATATACATCGAAGAGACGAAGCTAGGACGCCATTTGGTAAACATGTGATTGTCCAAAACATACAACGAGCGTTCATAAACTTATCACTTTACAAATCTTATCAACAATAAAGTTATCTAATAAGATTTGTAAAATGATAAGTTTATGAACGCTCGTTGTATGTTTTGGACAATCACATGTTTACCAAATGGCGTCCTAGCTTCGTCTCTTCGATGTATATCAACTGACTGTTATATTTCTCTCTTGTGTCTCCCCTGATGATGTGATTATTACACGAAAGTGCACTTGGGAACTTTTCGTGTTTCATTTTCCCCGTGGACTCATAGGAATATCTTGATCACGCGCAAAATTGTGATCCTTTCCTATATATATATATATATATATATATATATATATATATATATATATATATATATATATAGAGAGAGAGAGAGAGAGAGAGAGAGAGAGAGAGAGAGAGAGAGAGAGAGAGAGAGAGAAAAAAAAATCCATATTGATTCTGAAGATATGAAAACATATATCTCAGAAAATTTACACATTTTTTCCTTTTTTCCCTCAGAAAAACTCTGATACGCGTGATATACAAGGCATGGGGATAGTGTGTGTGTGTGTGTGTGTAGCAGACCTTACAACTGTTTACTCACGTCACATAAACAGACATTGTTATTACCACTCTACATCACTAGGAGGCCTGGAGCTTCCATTAAGGGATAAAATACAGTGAGAATATATGAAAATAGCAACAAAACTTTGGACATTTTCGAGGTTGTCTGTGACAACGTGTGGGAAACACAGATTACTGGAGGAAGAGTAAACAAACAGATCTTTGGAATCAGAAACATTTATAATGTGGACCTGAAGGTAAGCATCTGTCAAGCTTAATTTCACACGTATTTACGGTGCTGCTCTGAACTACTCTTAAGGTAAATTATTCCATGGTTTAACAGTCCTCCTGAAGAGGTACTTCGCCTCATTCGAAATGAAACATCTGCCAGTGAGTTGGTCTCCAGTATCACCAGTGAAAACCAAACTGACCGAACCTCATATAGTATCTTAGATAGTGAGTGAAAAAGTTTGATAATGATCAATACCTACATTTAGTCTCCTGTGAACTGTCTGTTTCTAAATCCATTTATTCGTCTCCACGAACCTTCACGGTACATGCACCTGTCCGGGAATCATCCTCGGGAACTCCGCTGAGCCGTCTTTATATTTTTTCTTTTCTTTTTAGAGCAACAAAAACTGTACTCGTTACCGGAGGTGAATTGGATTACATGGGGATTAGTTTCTTATACATGAACTGGAATGCACTATCTATAAAACTAAAAAAAAAAATAATAATTACAGCTTGTATTTCTTATTTGACTTTATGTCATCGGAGATTACTACAGTGAACGAATTCTTTCCTGTTATATGATATACCGCTCGACAAGGTTCATTCTGCAGCATGTCTTCGTTTTTACTGCCAGTGCGTGTAACTCGGCACTCACCGTCATAAAAAAAATAAGAAACATGTATCTTGTGATCTCAATCCATCAGTCTATGCCAGCTTTCAGCTGCAACCAGTTTCTGTTGTAGCTGTAACTTAATTCCCCACTTGTTATCGTCTGTGATTGTCAATAATATACTGTATACCTGTAACAGAAAATATCGCTAGAAATCCCCAAGGCACGCCACTTATTACATCTAACCATTCTCAGGTTCTACATCCGACGGTGCGGTTCGAAAAATAATCGTACTTGTGTTGAAGTTGCTTTGATACCCTACGATCAGTGTCAGTTACCTTCTTACAAATCAACGTCGATCATGAAATAATAATCAAACGTATGTGAAGCCTGGCTCTACATCTGACTTCAGGGTTATTATCAGGGAAGTCAGCAGTCAATCAAGTGTGATGATGTTATATCAGAGTCAATGGCAGTGAACAAATTTCCGAGTAGCACGTACCACAAAGCTGTTGTTTCGTTATTCAGTTCAATCATTAAATGACCCTTCGACCCACAATACACCCGTAGAGTTGGATGAAATTCTTGGTTGGCCAGTGAAGCAGTCTGGGTCGTAAGTTCCATCATGAAGGCAAAAATCTATTTAGTCGCCCCACAAATATCGATTATAATGTTACATAATTTGACAGTGACCGCAAACCACGAGATAAAATATATGTAAAGACGAGAGTCTCTAAGTTTGGCTTCACACGCCTCCGGATGCATTAGTTATTACTCTGGGAACTGCCATGCAAAATTCAGACATATACGACCACCTGTACGTGAAACACGCTCGATGTCCAAGAAATTATCATGTGAGGCAAACACCTTGATGACGGTACCCCATGATCCTCCACTCGAGGGATGAAAAAGGTTAAGGCTATATTTTGCTCAAACTCACAACTAAAACAATGTGGGACGACAAATTTACTCCCAGTATTACACAACAGAGGGTCTTACAATGGACGTCACATGGGGTGCTTTCTCACCAGGCATTGTCCCCTTGCGTCGGTTGGCTGGCCAGCCGGTGTTCATTCAGGACACCGACTGTCTTGACATTGCCACACACTCGTCAAAGATACATGTCTATGCTGCTAACAAAATTTCGTACCAGTTAATCTTTTTTTTTTGGGGGGGGGGGGGCTTTTCTGTCTACGATCTTGTATGTATGAGCAGACTTATTCTTAACTTGTCTATACTGATGGCAGAAAAAATAATCACAAAACATTACTTGGCTTCTGTTGACTCCCTGAGTTGTCGATTATATCATTGCCATAAACTCGTGATGGCATGAATCATCCAGGCATCAGTACTCACGTTAGAGATCATTCATCTTGGCAACATAACTTCCCATGTGATCATTAGACCTTAGTGGAACACGAAGACATAAAATAATTCAGAGAATCTCCCAAGGCGAGTCTCCCATTGACGTCAAAAGTGAGCCACATTGTTGGCAGTAGGCGGTCACGAGACAACAGCTGCAGCCAAACACTCAACACCTGCACCAGTGGGTGGCAAGATAATGCCAGAGTCAAATACTACCCTGAATGGATGCATCTGGCTTGAGGAAAGCTGAAGTTGTTTTTATGTCGACGGGGAAATTGGCTGGCACCTTTGGTTTTGGCGACGACTCTGAGGGTGCGATGATTTCACCGACTCGAAACAAAACAAGAGACCTTGCCAGAAATAATCACAGGAAGAAATGACCCAGTTGATCACACAGTCATGTGACCTGTAAATATCATCCTATTGAGGTCTCTATGTATGAGTGTACTTGCATGTATGTTCACCAGGCTTGGGGCTGGACGGGAATATTAATTGTTAATACCAGGTTCAGTGACACGTCTGATCTTGGAGCCTCAGCAACGCTTCATATGTTGTTAACCATCACAATGACTTTGTTTACATGGTAACTGGAACCTGAAGGACTTGGAGGTAGTGACACACACGAGGGTGAACGCCTTTCTCAAGGAAAGAGATCACATGGCTAAAATCTTATGATAAAAGGCCAAATGAATAGATTTTTTTGACGATATATATGAATGCGCACTTCCATATAAACACACAAACCTCCAAGAACCAGGATCGAACCTGGGAGTGCTACTGCCAGGCTATAATCGTCCCTAATAGAGAAATGACTATTCGATACTATGTACTCGAATACCCTTCGTCTCACGTTTGGTGAGCAACGGGGTTTCCACTGGTCAAATCCCAACAGGCTCACACAAATGGCAGATAGCATTTTACAGAACCTAACAACAAAACGGAGGCAAATGGGGAGGTAATAACAAGTAGTGATGAAGTGAATATTTCAAGGATTTGTTCAATGTGTTTGCTGATAGAGCGGCAGATGTAGAGTGTTTTGGTCTGGGTGGAGTGCAAAATGAGAGGGTCAGGGAGAATGGTTTGGTGAACAGAGAAGAGGTAGTGAAAGCATTGCGGAAGATGTGAAAGTCGGCAAGGCGGAAGGTGTGGATGGTATTGCAGAAGAATTTATAAAAAAAAGGGGGTGACTGTGTTGTTGACTGGTTGGTAAACATATTCAATGTATGTATGGATCATGATGAAGTGCCTGAAGATTGGTGGAATTCATGCATAGTACCACTGTACAAAGGTAAAGGGGATAAAGATGAGTGTTCGAATTACAGAGGCATAAGTTTCTTGAGTATTCCTGGGAAATTATATGGGAGGGTATTGACTGAGAGGGTAAAGGCATGTACAGAGCATCAGATTGGGGAACAGCAGTGTGGTTTCAGAAGTGGTAGAGGATGTGTGGATCAGGTGTTTGCTCTGAAGAATGTATGTGATAAATACTTAGAAAAACAGATGGCCTTGTGCGAAGCATTTATGGATCTGCAAAGGGATTATGATAGAGTTGATAGAGATGCTTTGTGGAAGGTATCAAGAGTATATGGTGTGGGAGGTAACTTGCTAGAAGCAGTGAAAAGTTTCTACCAAGGATGTAAGGCATTTGAAAGAGTAAGAAGAGAGGAAAGTGATTGGTTCTCAATGAATGTCGGTTTGCGGCAGGAGTCCATGATGTATCCATGGTTGTTTAATTTTTTTATGGATGGGTTGTTAGGGAGGTGAATGCAAGAGTTTTGGAGAGGGACAAGTATGCAGTTTGTTGTGGGTGAGAGGGCTTGGGAAGTAACTCAGTTGTTGTTCGCTGATGATACAGCGCTGGTGGCTGATTCGAGTGAGAAACTGCAGAAGTTGGTGACTGAGTTTGGTAAAGTGTGTGAAAGAAGAAACCTGAGAGTAAATGTGAATAAGAACAAGGTTATTAGGTTAAGTAGGGTTGAGGGACAAGTTAACTAGAAGGTAAGTTTGAATGGAGAAAAACTGGAGGAAGTGAAGTGTTTTAGATATCTGGGAGTGGATTTAGCAGCGGGTGAAACCATGAAAGCGAAGGTTCTGGGAGAGTTGAAAAATGTGTGGAAGGCGAGAACATTATTTCGGAGAGCAAAAATGGGTATGTTTGAAGGAATAGTGATTCCAACAATGTTATAGAGTTGCAAGGCATGGGCTATAGATAGGGTTGTGCGGAGAATGGATGTGTTGGAAATGAAATGTTTGAGGACAATATGTGGTGTGAGGTGGTTTGATCGAGTAAGTAATGAAAGGGTAAGAGAGTTGTGTGGTAATAAAAAGAATGTGGTTGAGAGAGTAAAAGAGGGTGTGTTGAAATGGTTTGGTCACATGAAGTGAATGATTGAGGAAAGATTGACAAAGAGGTTATATGTGTCAGAGGTGGAGGGAACGAGGAGAAGTGGGAGACCAAACTGGAGGTGGAAGGATGGAGTGAAAAAGATTTTGAGCGATCAGGGTCTGAACATACAGGAAGGTGAAAGGCGTGCAAGAAATAGTGTGAATTGGAACGATGTGCTATACCAGGGTCGACGTGCTGTCAATGGATTGAACCAGGGCATGTGAAGCATCTGGGGTAAAGCATGAAAGTTTTGTGGGGCCTGGATGTGGAAAGGTTGAGCTGTGGTTTCGGTGCATTACACATGACACCTAGAGACTGAGTGAGAACGAATGTGGCCTTTGTTGTCTTTTCCAAGTGCTACCTCGCGCGTGCGCCATTTCATGTGTGGCGGGGTGGCGACGAGAATGGATGAAGGCAGACAGTATGAATATGTACATGTGTATATATGTATATGTCTGTGTATGTATACGTATGCATACGTTGAAAATATAGGTATGTCTATGTGCGTGTGTGGGCGTTGTGTATGTACATGTGTATGTGGGTGGGTTGGGCCATTCTTTCGTCTGTTTCCTTGCGCTGCTTCGCTAACGCGGTAGACGGCGATTGAGTATATATATTTCATTATTATACTTTGTCGCTGTCTCCCGCATTAGCAAGGTAGCGCAAGGAAACAAACGAAAGTATGGCCCAACCCACCCACATACACATGTATGTACATACTCGTCCAGACACGCACATATACATACCTATACATTTCAACGTATATATATATATATATATATATATATATATATATATATATATATATATATATATATATATATATATATACACACACACACACATACACAAGTACATAATTCATACGCGCTGCCTTCATTCATTCCCTTCGCCACCCCGCCACACATGCAATAACAACTCCCCCTATCCCCGCACGCGCACGAGGTAGCGTTAGGAAAAGACAACAAAGGCCACATTCGTTTACACTCAGTCTCTAGCTGTCATGTATAATGCAACGAAACCACAGCTCCCTTTCCACATCCAGGCCCCACAGAACTTTCCATGGTTTACTCCAGGCGCTTCACATGCCCTGGTTCAATCCACTGACAGCACGTCGACCCCGGTATGCTGCATCGTTCCAATTCACTCTATTCCTTGCACGCCTTTCACCCTCATGCATGTTCAGGCCCTGATCACTCAAAATCTTTTTCACTCCATCCTTCCAACTCCAATTTGGTCTCCCACTTCTCGTTCCCTCCACCTCTGACACATATATCCTTTTTGTCAATCTTTCCTCAACTATTCTCTCCAAGTGACCAAACCATTTCAATGCAACCTCTTCTGCTCTCTCGACCACACTCTCTTTATTAACACACATCTCTCTTACCCTTTCATTACTTACTCGATCAAACCACCTCACCACATATTGTCCTCAAACATCCCATTTCCAACACATCCATCCTCCGAACAGCCCTATCTATAGCCCACGCCTCGCAACCATACAACATTGTTGGAACCACTACTCCTTCAAACATACCCATTTTTGCTTTTCGAGATTATGTTCTCCCCTTCCACACATTTTTCAACGCTCCCAGAACTCTCGCCCCCTCCCCAACACTGTGACTCACTTCCGCTTCCATGGTTCCTTCCGCTACCAAATCCACTCCTAGATATCTAAAACACTTCACTTCCTCCAGTTTTTCTCCATTCAAACTTACCTCCCACTTAATTTGTCCCTCAACCCTACTATACCTAAAAACCTTGCGTTTGTTTTAATTTACTCTCAGATTTCTTCTCTCACACACTTTACCAAACTCAGTCACCAGCTTCTGCAGTTTCTCACCCGAATCAGCCACCAGCGCTCTATCATCAGCGAACAACAACTGACTCACTTCCCAAGCCGTCTCATCCATAACAGACTGCATACTTGCACTTCTCTCCAAAATTCTTGCACTCACCTCCCTAACAACCCCATCCATAAACAAGTTAAACAACCATGGAGACAACGCACACCTGCCGCAAACCGACATTCAATGAGAACCAATCACTTTCCTCTCTTCCTACTCGGACACATACCTTATATCCTCGACAAAAACTTTTCACTGCTTCCAGCAATTTGCCTCCCACCTCATATACTCTTAATACCTTCCAGAAAGCATCTCTATCAACTATCACATGCCTTCTCCAGATCCATACAAATCCACTCTTTTTTAAGTATTTCTCACATACATTCTTCAAAGCAAACACCTGATCAACACATCCTCTACCACTTCTAAAACCACACTACTCTTCCCCAATCTGATGTTCTGTACATGCCTTCACCCTCTCAATCAATACCCTCCCATATAATTTCCCTGGAATACTTAACAAACTTATACCTCTGTAATTTGAACACTCACATTTATCCCCTTTGCCTCTGTAAAATGGCACTATGCATGCATTCCACCTGTCCTCACGCACTTCACCATGAGCCATACATACATTGAATATCCTCTCCAACCAGTCAACAACACAGTCACCCCCTTTTTAAATAAATTCCGCTGCAATACCATCCAAACCTGCCGCCTTCCCGGCTTTCATCTTCGGCAAAGCTTTCACACCCTATATCTGTCACTCTATCACCTAACACGTTCAACAAACCTTCAAAATACTCACTCCATCTCCTTCTCACATCATCACTACTTGTTATTACCTCCCCATTAGCCCCATTCACCGATGTATATATATATATATATATATATATATATATATATATATATATATATATATATATATATATATATATATATATATATATATACACATATATATGTATATGTATATATATATATATATATATATATATATATATATATATATATATATATATATATATATATATATATATAGGGGAGAAAGAATACTTCCCACGTATTCCCTGCGTGTCGTAGAAGGCGACTAAAAAGGGAGGGAGCGGGGGGCTGGAAATCCTCCCCTCTCGTTTTTTTTTTTTTTCCAAAAGAAAGAACAGAGAAGGGGGCCAGGTGAGGATATTTCCTCAAAGGCTCAGTCCTCTGTTCTTAACGCTACCTCGCTAACGCGGGAAATGGCGAATAGTGTGAAAGAAAAAAGAAAGATATATATATATATATATATATATATATATATATATATATATATATATATATATATATATAGTGCTTAAGTACGCGCACTATCGTATAACATACAAACCTCCAACAACCAGAATCGAACCCGGGGCCCCTAAGTGTGGAGGAGGGTGTAATGAGAGGGTTAGAGGGATGTGTGGTAATAAAGAAAGTATGGTTGAAAGAGCAGAAGAGGGTGTGTTGAAATAGTTTGGACATGTGGAGAGATTGAGTGAGGAAAGGTTGACATGGATGATAATATGTGTCAGAAGTGGAGGAAACAAGGAGAACAGGAAAACCTAATTGGAGATGAAAAGATTGAGAAAAATTATTTTGAGCGATCAGGGCCTGAACATGCAGGAGGGTGACTGCGTGAACTGGAACGATGTGGTATACAGGGGTCGACGTGCCATCAATGGAAGATTCTGGGGTAAACAATAAAGGGTCTCTGGGGCCTGGCTGTAAATGGGGAGCTAAAGTTTCGGCGCATTACGTGTGACGGCTAGAAAATGGATGTGAGCGAATGCAGCCCTCTTTCGTTTGTTCCTGGCGCTACATCGCTAATGCAGGAAACGGCGAACAAGTGTGTGTGTGTGTGTGTGTGTGTATAAGGCATACTGTTGGGGTAGAACTTATTTCCTTTACAAAGTGATATTCTACCAATGGTAAACAAGAAAAAGTTTTACGAACAACCAAATTCGAAATTATTCTCTTCATTATTATCCATTACGTCGTCAACAGTTTTCCTGATGTATAACAACGACAGAAGTTCATTACAAACTCAAATATGGTTAAATAACTACAAGAAATCTCTCGGGAAATATTTGTAGATAAAAAACACATCCTCGAGTTTTATCGCTGAAGATATCTCGTATCTGGGTATTTCCCTCGAGCCTTCTCTGTCTTGTTGGTCGAAAAACTTTCTGAGCTAACTTTCAATTTACCTACGACCTTCAGGCTTCAGCAAAATGTAAGTGACTTAGATAAGCGGATACATACAATCTTTTCTTTTTCTCCCGTGTGCTTCTTGACAAGGATAGATTAATTTCTAGTCCTAGCCCTTTAAAAAGACATTATTCATCTATTGATTTTAATCAATTATGTGATTAATCCTCCTTCAACCTCAAGCCTTTTCTTTGCTTCATTCTGGTACGTCTACCTCCTGGGAAGACCGACGGTTCACTCATGTCGTGCACTTCGCTCACCGTGCCTACCCTTCACTCCACTCCACTGTGGCCGCTGCTCCACAAATGATCAGTATGTAACGTTCTCATCAGTGAGGGTTTTACTCTACATTTTCCCCCACAGGAAGCTCCCTGCGCCCTCCCTTACAAACAACTAACCTACGGCCTGGCGAGTGCTCCTCTCTCCTCTTCCTTTTCTTTGTCTTTTTTCTTTTTCACGTTTTACTTTGAAAGCTTCAGTCAAGGACAAAAGTCCACATCAAGGTGGGGCCTTAACTGAAATACAGAAAGAATTATGAAAGGAAAATAGAAAAGACAAGGGAAAGTATTTACGAATTTTGGAGGAAGTGAAAAATCTGTCTATCGAAATGTGCCAAGTCAGTTATTGGGAAAGACATGACTAAGTAGAGAGTTGTAAAGCTTCAGGGTGTATGGAAATAAACAGTTATCAAAACGGCCCACCCTTGACTTGCCTACAACCACACAGTAATCATGTGACGCAGCAGCTTGCCGAGTATTGTGTGGTCCAGCTAGTGGTGGGGGCACACAAGCAGCCAGATCTAGGGGACAAAAACCAAAGTAATACCTATAGAAGAGGAAAAGTGAACCAACATTGCGGCGTCACCCCAGATGTGAGAGCAATACTCCATACAAGGACGAATCAATCCATTTTAGAAATGGAGATGTTCAGAAGAAACGAAAGTTTCACATCTAAACACGACTCCGTTTCTTAGAGGCAAACGTAGCTATTTCCATAATGTAGAATTTCCAGGATAAACTGGAGGTTACAGTAATACTAAATATGTTCACTGAAGAATTATAGAACCGTCAAAGGAGAGACAAGAGGTGCGAGGAGTTTTCGACAGAGGGATGAGTAGAAACTGGGTCTTGGAGGCATTAAATTTAACCAGATTTCGTTTACACCACTGAGATATCCTTTCAAATCTGAGTTTATTGAGGAAGCTGTGACGAAACGAGATGCAGATCGACGGAGAGAAGAGGGAGCAGAACTGAAGGAAGTGGATGAATGCAGTGTTGAGTCGTCAGCGTATGAGTGAATTTGTTTATTGGTGGAAGAAATGAAACCGTTGATAAAAAGAAGAAATAGTCTAGAAGACAGGACAGAACCTTGAGGGACACCGCTGTTCATGGAGAAAAGAGGAGGCTGATTCATCAACAACCACGGAGAAAGATCGGCCGGAGAGGAAGCTAGATGGAGGGAGCAAAGTGAGGGAGGGATGCCGAAAGAGGGGAGCTTAGAGATGAGACCCCGGTGCCACACCCTGGCAAAAGCTTTGGATATGTCAAGGGCAACTACACAGGTTTCCCGACAATCTTTCAGGGATGATGACCAAGACATTAGTAAGATGAGAAAGAATATCACCAGTGGATCTCGCCTTACGGAAGCTACACTGGTGATCAGAGGGGAGACTGTGAGATTCGAGATGTCTGAGGATATGGGAGTTGAGGAGAGACTCAAAGACTCTATCATTGTTAGACGTCAAAGCAACAGAAAAACAGTTGGAGGGGTTAGGAGAGTCACCCATCTTAGGGGTGGGATATAACAATGCATGCTTGCAAGAAGAAGGAAAAGTTCTGGTTTTTAAACAGAAACCAAACAAACGAACAAGCACAGGTGCAAGTTCAGAAGCTATCACAGTCTCTCTCTCTCTCTCTCTCTCTCTCTCTCTCTCTCTCTCTCTCTCTCTCTCTCTCTCTCTCTCTCTCTCTCGGTAAGAAGTAGGAGTCCGGCAGCCACCGAGCAGGGAGGTATATTACCGGTATGGAATGGTGAGTGACGGCTGTGCAGTGAGCCAGAAATTCAATGGCTGCCAAGTTTCACTCCATTGGCTCAGGCAGGTGTTTTCTCCTTCTGTTTCACCCACACGTGAGCTGCTGGCTGTCAGCTCACAAAAATATACAATCTCTCCATCTCATATTTGACAATACACGTGACTCACACGACTCTGTCTTTCGTAAGTCTGGATTTCCCAGCGCTGAGCGCGGCGCGCTACTCTGCCTTTTGGCAAAACCTCAGTTTATTTCCTCCCATTGTTTATCATCCAACTCCTCCGAGGATGCAGCCTCATTCCTGTAGTCACCCGCGTCATCCAACGTCTCTAAACTCATCCACCCATCTCCCAGTGCCCCATCTACCTACCCCAAACCTTCCAGTCTACCCATCTCCCAGTGTTTCATCTACCCACTCCAATCCTTCCAGCCCACCCATCTTCCAGTGCCTCACCTACCCACTCCAAACCTTCCAGCCCACCCATCTTCCAGTGCCTCACCTACCCACTCCAAACCTTCCAGCCCACCCATCTTCCAGTGCCTCACCTACCCACTCCAAACCTTCGAGTCTACCCATCTTCCAGTGCCTAATCTACCCACTCAAACCTGCCAGTCTAACCCTCACATCAGTCATCCAACCCACCACAACACACCACTCCTACCTACTTGCCCACCCTGCACACCTGCCTGCCTGCCCACCCTCCACACCCGGCTGTAACATTCTGTACCTGACTGCTGTAAATTCAGCGAGTTCAGAGATGATTCTTAACAAACATGAGAAGCTATGTGCAAACATGCCATCTATAATAATGTTATACTTGAACAGTACCATAACTTTGCTTACTGTAATAATGTTCTACTTGAACAGTACCATAACTTTGCTTACTGTAATAATGTTCTACTTGAAAAGTACCATAACTTTGCTTCCTGTAATAATGTTCTACTTGAACAGTACCATAACTTTGCTTACTGTGATAATGTTCTACTTGAACAGTACCATAACTTTGCTTACAGTAATAATGTTCTACTTGAACAGTACCATAACTTTGCTTACAGTAATAATGTTCTAATTGAACAGTACCATAACTTTGCTTACTATAATAATGTTCTACTTGAACAGTACCATAACTTTGCTTAAAGTAATAATGTTCTACTTGAACAGTACCATAACTTTGCTTACTGTAATAATGTTATACTTGAACAGTACCATAACTTTGCTTACGGTAATAATGTTCTACTTGAACAGTACCATAACTTTGCTTACAGTAATAATGTTCTACTTGAACAGTACCATAACTTTGCTTACAGTAATAATGTTCTAATTGAACAGTACCATAACTTTGCTTACTATAATAATGTTCTACTTGAACAGTACCATAACTTTGCTTAAAGTAATAATGTTCAACTTGAACAGTACCATAACTTTGCTTACTGTAATAATGTTATACTTGAACAGTACCATAACTTTGCTTACGGTAATAATGTTCTACTTGAACAGTACCATAACTTTGCTTACTGTGATAATGTTCTACTTGAACAGTACCCTAACTTTGCTTACTGTGATAATGTTCTACTTGAACAGTACCCTAACTTTGCTTACTGTAATAATGTTCTACTTGAACAGTACCATAACTTTGCTTACTGTGATAATGTTCTACTTGAACAGTACCATAACTTTGCTTACTGTAATAATGTTCTACTTGAATAGTACCCTAACTTTGCTTACTATAATAATGTTCTACTTGAACAGTACCCTAACTTTGCTTACTGTGATAATGTTCTACTTGAACAGTACCATAACTTTGCTTACTGTGATAATGTTCTACTTGAACAGTACCATAACTTTGCTTACGGTGATAATGTTCTACTTGAACAGTACCATAACTTTGCTTACTGTAATAATGTTCTACTTGAACAGTACCCTAACTTTGCTTACTGTAATAATGTTCTACTTGAACAGTACCATAACTTTGCTTACTGTGATAATGTTCTACTTGAACAGTACCATAACTTTGCTTACTGTAATAATGTTCTACTTGAACAGTACCCTAACTTTGCTTACTGTGATAATGTTCTACTTGAACAGTACCATAACTTTGCTTACTGTAATAATGTTCTACTTGAACAGTACCATAACTTTGCTTACTGTGATAATGTTCTACTTGAACAGTACCATAACTTTTCTTACTGTAATAATGTTCTACTTGAACAGTACCATAACTTTGCTTACTGTAATAATGTTCTACTTGAACAGTACCATAACTTTGCTTACTGTAATAATGTTCTACTTGAACAGTACCATAACTTTGCTTACTGTAATAATGTTCTACTTGAACAGTACCATAACTTTGCTTACTGTGATAATGTTCTACTTGAACAGTACCATAACTTTGCTTACTGTAATAATGTTCTACTTGAACAGTACCCTAACTTTGCTTACTGTAATAATGTTCTACTTGAACAGTACCCTAACTTTGCTTACTGTGATAATGTTCTACTTGAACAGTACCATAACTTTGCTTACTGTAATAATGTTCTACTTGAACAGTACCCTAACTTTGCTTACTGTGATAATGTTCCACTTGAACAGTACCATAACTTTGCTTACTGTAATAATGTTCTACTTGAACAGTACCATAACTTTGCTTACTGTGATAATGTTCTACTTGAACAGTACCATAACTTTGCTTACTGTAATAATGTTCTACTTGAACAGTACCCTAACTTTGCTTACTGTAAAAGTTCTTTTGTTATAAGAATTGACACATAATCATTGTTGTTCAGCTGTTGTAAACTTCACCAACCATGTAAACTGTCGAATCGTTCACAGTGTTGCCCAGACCAGGTGGAGACTTTCCTCACACTGTAACCCTGTAATGGATTTCAGTCAATGGTCCCCTCAGTCCCTGGACCTGTAGCGCTCTCTGCACGCTCTCTCGCGCCACCGTCCACACGATGGGTAGGTGGGAATGATAAACTGGCCGCTCTTGCAGCAAGAATTAATCTTTACCCACCACACCTGCCATCCTACCCACCACACCTGCCAACCAACCCGCCACACCTGACATCCTACCCGCCACACCTGCCATCTTACCCACCACACCTGCCATCCTACCCACCACCTCTGACATCTTACTACACCTGCCATCCTACCCACCACCCCTGACATCTTACTACACCTGCCATCCTACCCACCACACCTGCCATCCTACCCACCACCCCTGACATCTTACTTACTACACCTGCCATCCTACCCACCACACCTGCCATCCTACCCACCACACCTGACATCCTACTCACTACACCTGACATCCTACCCACCACACCTGCCATCCTACCCACCACACCTGACAT
This sequence comes from Panulirus ornatus, assembly GCF_036320965.1. Classification (NCBI taxonomy): domain Eukaryota; kingdom Metazoa; phylum Arthropoda; class Malacostraca; order Decapoda; family Palinuridae; genus Panulirus; species Panulirus ornatus. Next base: position 53,120,025 of record NC_092224.1, on the reverse strand, counting down.
CCTACTCACTACACCTGACATCCTACCCACCACACCTGACATCCTACCCACCACACCTGACATCCTACCCACCACACCTGACATCCTACCACCACACCTGACATCCTACCCACCACACCTGACATCCTACCCACCACACCTGCCATCCTACATTCCACCCACTCTCAGACGAACATAGATCAGACCATCTGGGTCCTATACACCACAAGATCGATGAACTTTATTGTTTCTTCCCACACTCGATACAAGTAGAGTCTCCTCGTACATGATCCTGGCTTCTTCCAGTCTTACCTCAACCCTTGATCTTCCAGCCAGTCGGTCACTAAGGTTCAGCCTGACCGCAATGTTGTCAATAATCCCCTGAGCAGGACGATACGACCCATGTGGTATATGATGAGGACCTCATCCCCTACAAGGTGTGCGAGGGTTTAAAAGGGGGTCGACACAGTAATACAAAATAGGAATCATAGCTGGAAAATTGCTCCTCTTCTTTTCTAATAATATGGACCTCGACCCCCAATAACCTTTTGCCTTCGAAATTAACATCATGTCTCTCTCTATCACAGACTACCTGAAGGTGAGGATCATTGGCAACAGTTTATGTATAAAGTTCATCGAATGTTCACAGGATCTTATCTAGATCATTGTGACTCTGGCCTCTCTTGAATCAACCCAAGACTCAATGAGCTTCCGTTTGAGGAGAAGGAAGAACATGAAGTTTGCTCATACTCAGCAGTGCAGACCTGAAATGATTATTCAAAAGCTATGTTTTTCTCGGCAGCTTTGACTTACTTCTTAAACCTATATAATGAAGATGGGGTTTGATATTAATCCAGAGAGATAATGGCATAGTTTGAGAAGAATGAGTGATGAAAACATTAAGTTATCACATGAAAACTACTGTTGTTTGAATCACGATGGCCTTCAACTTCGGGATCTACAGGCTTACTGTACGCTCTGTATGAAGTGTGATAACAGCTGGAGGTAAACTATACAGAAACTACATTGTTGTTCTTACTGTATCCTGAACCTCTTGGATACAACAGTGACGACCCTTGGGTATGATGGCCTGACCTCTGACCTGACCCTTGTGGGTTAAGTCAAAGATGAGGTAATACTATCCAAAGATCATATCTTTGTCCTCAGGGGTTTAATATCAACCAATTCTTTTTCTTTGACTAAGATGTTTACTTACCCATGACGAGTCCATGGGGAGAATGTGGTGGCTGTATGTGAGCACAACACAAAGTAATCCATCTGTTTCTTCTCTTCTTTTGGAGGGGAGTCAGAGACCTTAACCTTTGACCTCTCACTCTAATAGAAAAAAAAAAACACCTCAGCATCTTACATCTGGAGTAGTGGAGGAGTTAGTTGTGGCATCGTCGACAGACTGCGCAGAGCCAAGAGAACAACACCACAGTTGAGGCGTCCACGAAACCAGTGGTCGAAGAGAAGAAGGAAAAAATTGTCAAGATATATTTGCTACATCTATCATGCAGTGGTGAACCTTGATGGAGTTAAAAGAGACTGGCGTTTAGTGAACTTCAATCTCCATGGTACACGGGCAGAAGACTTGGCTCAGGAGTTAAGGATTACCGATCTTGAAGGGCCTCACAGGGCAGCGCGATGCTCAGGAAGGAACGAATCAACTACTATAATTTGGTTGACCTGGGAGCATCAGTCTCGTGCATCACCATGTGTCACTTTCAGCCTTGATGGCCACCTTCAGTATGTCGACGCCCAGGGATGGGTCGCCCAGGGGTGAGTCGCCAGGGGATGGGTCGTCAGGGGGTGGGTCGTCAGGGGTTGGGTCGTCAGGGGGTGGGTCGTCAGGGGTTGGGTCGTCAGGGGGTGAGTCGCCAGGGGTTGGGTCGTCAGGGGGTGGGTCGTCAGGGGTTGGGTCGTCAGGGGTTGGGTCGTCAGGGGTTGAGTCGCCAGGGGTGGGTCGTCAGGGGTTGGGTCGTCAGGGGTTGGGTCGTCAGGGGTTGGGTCGTCAGGGGTGAGTCGCCAGGGGTGAGTCGTCAGGGGTTGGGTCGTCAGGGGGTGGGTCGTCAGGGGGTGGGTCGTCAGGGGGTGGGTCGTCAGGGGTTGGGTGGTCAGGGGTTGGGTGGTCAGGGGTTGGGTCGCCCAGGGATGGGTCGCCCAGGGATGGGTCGCCCAGGGGTGAGTCGCCAGGGGTTGGGTCGTCAGGGGTTGGGTCGTCAGGGGTTGGGTCGTCAGGGGTTGGGTCGTCAGGGGTTGAGTCGTCAGGGGTTGGGTCGTCAGGGGGTGGGTCGCCAGGGGTTGGGTCGTCAGGGGTTGGGTCGTCAGGGGTTGGGTCGTCAGGGGTTGGGTCGTCAGGGGGTGGGTCGCCAGGGGTTGGGTCGTCAGGGGTTGGGTCGTTAGGGGGTGGGTCGCCAGGGGTTGGGTCGTCAGGGGTTGGGTCGTTAGGGGGTTGGTTCTCTTCTTTAAAATGTTTGTTTTGCGACATCCCTTCATTTTTAGGTCAACTTGAAAGTCAATGGGTATGTACTACCTTGGCTCAATACACATAGGTACTTTTCTATATACATATTTTCCCTAAATTAAAGGATTTTATGAAGTTAAAGGTCAAACTTCACATTAACTTACGGGATTATGTTCCTCACACTCTCGGTCAACGGAGACGAATCATCGCAAACAGACGCCTAAGTTACCACAAGTCCCATACAGTACACGGGATGGGTCTGGGTTCCCAGCTGCTTATGTTGTTCACAGACGCAGGATTTAGGCTGGCGAGACAAAAAAAGAAATAATCCCAATCGGCTTACTACTTGGTTATATTTCAACCACTGTTCATGAAATTTGGTCTAAAGATGTCTTCTTACATGTAAATTATCCGTACATATGATGTTTGTAATCTGACCATTTTTTTTTTTAACTATTCTTTAGGGGTCAAAGATCAAGAAAAAGATTTTACTTTTGGCGTATGTCATCCAATGTCCAAGAAGCGTGGGACAAACTTATCCTTGAAGACACACCTCTCTTCATATCGATAAAAGATATGGGACTGAACCAGTTTTAGCTTCCTACAATATTAGCTTCCAACATTTTTAGCTTCCAACAATTTTAGCTTCCAACAATTTTAGCTTCCAACAATTTTAGCTTCCAACAATTTTAGCTTTCAACAATTTTAGCTTTCAACAATTTCAGCTTCCAAGTTTCAGCTTCCTACAAAGATGAGATCCTTCTTTGTTTTCTTTTTGCTACGAGTAAGAATATTTCACCTGGTGAAAGATATTTCTTCACACACATCCAATACAGAGGTTGCAATACTGAGGGAGACAAATGGCATTCAAATGGGTACAAAATGAGATCAAGCAGCAGTAGACGAGTGGGGTTCAAAGAGGCTGTTTGTGGCAGTGGAAGAGAACAGAAACTCGTGGATTAGTCTGATACGAGAAGAAAGACACAGATTTCTCAAACAAGGTCTGTATATTTATCGTACAGCTAAGCAGGTGATCATAATTTCATTCGTGGATGTGAAGAGAAATAGTTATAAAAGTCTGTACTTAAACGTGCTATTTTTAACTACTGTTCACTAACTGGTAAATCATTCCATACGTTAACTGTTCTGCTAAAGAAAAAATACTTTGGTTAGTGCGAGGTAAACCAATCGTCCAGTTTATATGCTCGTAAATACATCATATTTATTTCACTTTTTTTTTTTATATTTGCTGCATCTCTGGATAAGACGAAGTTTGCCTCTGTGTCGGTTAAGTTAGGTTAGGTTAGGTTAGAGTTACGGTAGGTTAGGTTAGGTTAGGTTAGGTTAGGTAAGGTTAGGTTAGGTTAGAGTTACGTTAGGTTAGAGTTACGTTACGTTACGTTAGGTTAGGTTAGGTTAGGTTAGAGTTACGTTAGGTTAGAGTTAGGTTAGGTTAGGTTAGGTTAGGTTAGGTAAGGTTAGGTTAGGTTAGAGTTACGTTAGGTTAGAGTTACGTTACGTTACGTTAGGTTAGGTTAGGTTAGGTTAGAGTTACGTTAGGTTAGAGTTACGTTAGGTTAGGTTAGGTTAGGTTAGGTTAGAGTTACGTTAGGTTAGGTTTCATCAGGTCACAATAGGCTTCATATGGCACAATCAACAAGTGGGAAACTGAACAACGAAAAGAATTATATCACTATCAGATAATGAGTTCCAGAAGCGATCCCAGATATCTGACTACAGCCTAGCTCCGGCCCGCGTTACAGAGGGCAGCACCGCAGCTGACAGAAAACATCAGACAGTTTATTCCTGATATATTCTACTCGTTACTAACACAAGTAATGAAATATAGACAAAATCAGTCCTGGAATCTTTTGATTCTTCAGGCCACGTATCCACGAGATTTCCACCAGCATCATCCATTATCGTAAACCTTTTCTCAACGCCAGAAATACCAAGAAATATTTCGGAAAAAAAAATCGGGGGAACATCGCCGGATTCCCCATCTGGGAGGGGACGGGGTCGGTCTGGCCTTCCCCTCCCCCAACCTGCCTGGCAGGCTCCTCAGCGTTGCCCGGGTCCTGAGTCACCCAAGATATTGCTGTCCAGGTTCGAAGAAGAAAAAAATATCGCAAGAAATGTAAGAGTTAACAGCTTGTGGTCTTTTGAGACGGTGAGGGAAGGCGGAAGAAAGCATCGTAGACTTGCGCACTAATTAAACCCATGCCCACTACGGTATGAGGGCATGACCTTTTGACCTGACCCCTCTAAGGAGCGGGTCACCACTCACGCCATCTTCTAGGGTCGTGTTCATGGGTCTCACACAGTCGCGTCCAAAATGATGAGAGACATGGTAACTGCCACAGCACAGTGATGGTAGGGAATTACGCCTGGTACCACCGCTGTCCCCCGTGATGGCTGGAAGCATCATGTTGTGTACGTCAGGACAACATCCAACTGATGCAGGACACCATCGATCTCGGCCAGCTGCCCCGCGACGCCTGGTGGGCCAACCCCATGCTCATCCTGAGGGCGGTAGCGCAAAACGATTACGAAGAAAAACTTGGATTAATTTCAATGTCTTATTCAAACGTTTGTTCATCCATCTATCTCAACCACCAACCGTTTTCATTATGAATCCGGATATACGGAGTCCCAGCGGCAGCTATTACGAAATGTTTTTTTCTTACCAAAATGTGAAGTGTTCCTACGGTTAATTAGTGAGTGGTAATCATTACTACAGTAATGTCGTGTATCTGACGTGTCTCAATTACCATCTTATCATCCACCCAACAATCGATCTATCGTTACACCCAACTACACAGACATACCCATGTCAAAACAAAACAAAAAAAAAAAAAGATGCAATTTACTTATCCTTAAGAGTTACCGCTCGTCATAACTATCAGATGTTCAGTTCCCCTCCTTGGCCCAATTTACTGGTGTATATATGCGTCGCATTACACGGGGAGTAGTTGACATTCCGTGCACACACACACACACACACACACACACAAGCTTATGTAATAATACTCGACAACACTTGAGTCTCACCATTCTGGACCCAACTACATTTTCTTGCGGTGAGCGCTACGCCCTAGCCCTGCCTAATGACAAAATCTCGTCGTAGGTGAAACAAAACAAGAAAAAAAGGTCAAAAGATGGTGCCCTTCATGTGTGGGATCTCAACCCGTCCTGTACAATCAGGTAATTCCATCCACCCACATCACATTCAGCACAATCATCATGCTGAAAGACGGTCATCCTTGCATCAATATTGGCATGAAGGAACAGTGTGTGGTGGTGTCCTGGTCGGAGATATGGGAGATACAGGAGGCTCCGGAGGTCTGTGTATTGCACAAGGTCTGGCACATCGACTCGTGAAGATATAGAGAAAAGTTTGCAATGAGTCGAAATGAATTCAAAGAAGTGGTCAATGTTGATGACTGGCGAGACGTGGATACTGGCGAGGTCGGATTTAAAAGGTCATAAGTGTGGAGAGCGGAAGACGTCGCATGGGAGGTGGGAAGAGCAACACTGATGCCAGTATACGGGGGTATGTGAGGCTGGGTGAACGAGGGTGAGGAATGAAGGTGAAGCTGGTGACGGGTGTAGTGTGAACGTGTGTGTGTGTGTGGGGGGGGGGGGGGGGGGGGGGTGAGTGAGGTGTTGTGTGCCTCATACTTGTTTTCCTGCATAAAGACAAAGGAATGAAGCATGACTGTGACAAGGAGCATCGAAAGGCTGTGATCCATCGTGTTGCTCAGCCACACTGTTTGGGGGAGGTTGTATGAGTCAGGGGAAGAGCGGCGTAAGTTGTAGTCAAAAATAAGAGAATAATAAAGCGTGAGTAGCATCCATGGACTTGGGGGAAAAAAAATTGATAAAGGGGAATAGGGACGGGAATAAGGAGGTTCCTAATCTGTGCAGTAAATGGAAGAGCGATGTGAACAGGTCTCCAACAGGGAGTAGTGCTTATGTGAGAACAGATGGTGGCGACAGCGAGAACAGATGGTGGCGACAGCGAATAGATGGACTCAAAACTGTCATTCAATTCTACGAATGGAGCATTACATAAGGGTGAGGTCAGGTGTTAACCCTGTACTACTAAACAACAGCGGAAAAAGTGTTACTTAACACACCTGATATAAGTAGATGATGTTCTTACATGACTCACAAGAGGTTTGAGCTGGAGAGACAGGTGCGCCATCTGATGTGTGACGAAGGAGGAAGTACACATAAAATGTGAATATGAGAAAAATTCTGATTTTCAGACTTGGGGCATCACAGTGTAATACCAGCTTTGCTGGTGAAGTATTAGATACTAAGAACACATTCACTTATTAGTGAGTGACGGTCGGTAAGGATGGGTAGTAGTTGTATGGCTGAGGACGTGAGTATGGAGGGATGACCTGCATGTACGACGAGGACTATGATGTATTTGGTGATGTTCAGTGGAGTGTGTGCAGGACGCTTGCAGGAAGGATCACGAAATCTGCCTCTCATGTACGGATGCGAGACAACACAGACAACAGAAGAGGACCAACATACACAGAATCGTTGGAATGATAATTTCCATAAAAGAATTCAGATGTGGCAAATATAGAGAGTGATAGTGTGGCGAAGTGGTTTCAACCATACGGAGATGAAGACTTCTCATTCTGGTAGGGCCAGTCTGGACGTACAGAAGACATCGTGGTCGAACATGGTAGTAGTACAACTGAAGGTACAATGTGAGGATGTGAGCTATTAGACAGAAGCTCAGGTGTCGTAAGTCCATTACTCAAGGCTACAGATGTTGCAGGTAAGGTTGTAAGAGGCATGACTACTGGTTGTTTGCAGCGGAGTCGTTCTACGTGTGAAGGTTGAGGTGGGAAGGAGACACTGGTCGCACCGGGGAAGTCAGCTCAGTCGGCAAACTTTAGAAATCAGACTTTGATTTTTTGTGGAAGTCTTTGTTCACTGCATGATCTGACCTGACCCCTAAAGGTTAGGTAATAGGCCAGGCCACCATATCCAAAGGAGATATAGTCGTGCTCGTGTTGGTTAAAGCTCTATCTGCGTCCCATGGAAATGGGAGTAAAGAACAGACAGAAACAGAACAACGCAAGAGCATTTCCTAACAAGTGGGAACTGAGCGAAAGAGAAGAGAGGCAAAGGAATAACATTTTTGGGATATTTTCTCTCGGTCACTGCACTTGCCCTGGTCACTGCACTTGCCCTGGAGCGAGTCAGATGAAAACACTTTCAGACACACATGAATTACCATCCGCCAGCACCAGCAACAAGACGTGGCTTTCACTTTTTCTGGACTGTCTCATCAAAAGAACTTGATAACTTGATTACATTTCTCATTCACTTTCATCTGTACTTCTTGATGGCCGGAGATGTAGCTCCCGCCCAGTACCTCGTCAGGTCCTTCACAACCACTGGTATACGACCCTCCCAGTACCTCGTCAGGTCCTTCACAACCACTGGTATACGACCCTCCCAGTACCTCGTCAGGTCCTTCACAACCACTGGTATACGACCCTTCCAGTAACTCGTCAGGTCCTTCACAACCACTGGTATACGATCCTCCCAGTACCTCGTCAGGTCCTTCACAACCACTGGTATACGACCCTCCCAGTACCTCGTCAGGTCCTTCACAACCACTGGCATACGACCCTCCCAGTACCTCGTCAGGTCCCTCATGACCCCAGGTGTACGTCTATCTCAGTCACATCCCGTCTAAACCTTCACAAACAACTCAAGACAGTCGTCAGGTAAGGAAGATGGTCGCCTTTACTTATCAGCTGTCTCACCAGTGAGGGAAAATCCTACCTCCATCACTTCGTGCTTCAAAATTCCTAACTTCAGCTGCAAAACTCTCTCACGCCAGCTGTTCATCGTACCACGTAACCAACACCACCAGTTTGATCTTAAGTCTCGCCTTATGAAATAAGTCCCCCTCCTTGAGCAAGATATATTTGCACGTCTTACCTCAACTTTGTTTCAGCTAAAACTATTCTTCCTTCCATGACATCAAGACGAGAGAGTGAAGGATATTTCTTTATAATTTTCCAGCTCTCCAGCGGGTGTCAGAACTGAAGAAGAAACACATAACAAGAAAAACTTCAGCACAATCTCCATACTTTCACCTGGAAAGGCAAGGTGGAGACGGGGCGTCTAAAGACAGCTGCCTGTGCTGGGCTAAGTCCTGGCGACTTTAACGACAACAGTCACCTGAATGGACGATATTTAGGATATGATCGCATCTGTGACGCTACGATTTGTATTCAAACTGGAGACAAAGTTATGATTCCTGTCCTTTCACACTAATATGGACAGAAGGTTAAGATTTCCGACTTCCGCTTCAACAAATATATCATCATAAACGCAGGTCATACAAGCACACACCAGTCCCTCCCATCTCACCGTTTTTGGAAAAGGACAAACCATTCATAAAGCTGCTGGTACACGGACCCCAATCTTTCTCGAAGCTATATCTCTCTATCTGGGGACAGAGGAGAAAGAATACTGCCCAGGTATTCCCTCTATGTCGTAGAAGGCTATTAAGAGGGGTGGAAGCGGGAGGATGGAAACCGTCCCCTCCTGTATTACTTAAAAAAAAGAGAGAAGGAGCAAGATGAAGATTTTTCCCTCTACAGCTCAGTCATCAGTTCTTGACGCTACCTCGCTCACGCGGGAAATGGCTAAAATGTATGAAAAAAAAAAATCTCTAACACGATTATCGGCTGAGATTAAACTCAACAACTGGAGAATAAACTTACGCTATTTTCTGAAACACTTCCTTCACGAACGAAATTCTCTGAAATACTTCCTTCACGAACGAAATGTTACGCTGAGGTGCTGGCATCACATCAGACACGAGCTGAGTTTGCTCATTGACTTCCACACTTCAAGATCTGTTGGCATAATTACTTGCAGTTCATTATGTTTATGGTGTTCTCATATCATGTGGGGTCTGTGATGTCTCCGTCAGTCGATACAAACCTTCTCTGAGGCTTCTGTTGTCTGATTTGCGTCTGGCACGAGAATGGTTTAAGTGCATGTAGTCAATAGTGCAAAAACGCAGCTTCTACCTGCATATCCCTTAATTTCACTCGTTTCCTACAAATCAGTTTCAGACCATTAATTCCATTTCAGACCAATAATACCATACACATACTGGACATAACTATATCCTCTGTCCTGTAAACCTCATAAAAAATCTGCTTTCCTAAAGTTAGGGACATTGCATAGGATTCCTAATTACTTTACTTGCTATTATCTATTCCATATTGATGGCAGCCTAATCCACCCCAGTATGAAGTCATGTACACATGTCTAGTGTGGGTCAACCTTTCTCTCTTAGCCAGAGTGCAGTCACAACCTCCCGCCTTCTTGGTTCATGCATCCCTCTCCACCCGCCGTGCCATCGCTCCCGCCTCTCTGTTCGGCAGGTAATATTTCGGCCACTGCTCTCGTGAGCTGCCTGCGTGTGTTGCTCCCCCCCCCCTGACTGAGGCACGGACCCGCGGCACGTGACTGGCTGCTGCTTGCCAACTACACTATGAGAGGACCAACCGCACGAGGCCTAACCGTTATCATACCTCCTCCTGCTTCTTCCCTCGAACAGCAAAATCGTAGAATTCTTTTTATAGTCTCATTCCCTCCCTCAGGTAAGAACCTTTCCAACCTCAGGAGATGTGTCCACAAAACATCTGAGAACAAGGGTGTATGGGCGAGGGTGGATGGGGAGAAAGCCCCCCCCCCCACTGTGAGCTATACAATTTACAATGAAATAAATAATGATATCGATGAATCATTCTTACACTTATTCTAATCCTTTTAGGCTCTCGAGAAGGGAAAAAATGTATATCTATGTATGTTGAATTGTTCCAGTGATTTCCAATAGTGACCAGTGAAACAATATTGTTGATCTAACAACCAACCAGAAACACTGACGGAAGTTTATAACGAAATTTTCTTCATCTACAAAATCAAATCAATTTGTTTCATCGAATAAAAGTTTTTTGTTCATTGCTATCAGCTGTTTGATATCAAATATCATAAATCTATTTCCCTTCAAACCTGGTCACCTGTTCCATAAAACACTTACATCTGAACAACTGTGCTCAATTCTATGACAATCTTACTATTACTGTGAATCCACCATCAAAAAAGCACCATGTTTTTTAAGATACAATGTGTTCATACATACATAGATACATACGTACATACGTACATACATACATATATACATACATACATACGTACATATATACATACATACATACATACATACATACATACCACTCTCGTTTTGAACTTTTTATTAGTGTCTTGGTGACTTAGTAATGTTCCCCCCCTCCTCCACCCCATCCAACACACACACACACACACACACACACACCACCACACCCGGGGGACGTGGCTGTCCGTCGAGCTCAAACTAGTCTCTGCTGCTTTAACTTCCTCGTCAAATTCACTATCTAACTTTCTTCCACAACAGGCGACCACTGGTTGTGATCTGTGACGGTATCCTCGGCTTAAGAATAACGTTAAAGACATGCTACTTGGCACTCTTAATGTGGAGCACTTGGCCCCATCTTCTCCACTGTACTCGTCATTGTATTACAGAAATCACTTCCATAAAGTCCCACGAATATCACTATTGGTTGGGCTGACGATTTTCTTGTACATACGAAAACGTAACGTTAAAAGCAAACCGTTCTTAACTACATACACACAGCTCGTGAAAGCCTAGCCTTATCATTTCTACAGGTAAAACCAAGATCTTCAACAAACACAATGGTAGGAGCAGACAGACCAACTTAACTGAAAATTGATGAGGAGCCCATTACGTCTCCTTCCTTAATCATCTTGATGTCTCTGTCCCAACCAAGTCCTGTATCTGGTGCGGAAAAAATGTAGCGATAACATCCGGATAGACTCAATGCCCTTCGAGCTGTTGCAGGGTACAATCCTAGTTATGGCGCAAATGTCAGCATTGTTAAAATGCGAGGGCTGGGGCACGCTCTCGCCCGCGCTACGTCAGCCGTCATTAGAAGAATACAATCCCGTCTGCCAACCACAAAATAGCCAGAGCCAACTTCATCATGCTCGAGGACCCCAACTGTCAAGCTTGAATAACCCTTTCCCTTTTTACCTTCACATTCGAAGCAGCTCACACAACACCTGGCGGGGTTTTCTGTTTACTCAAAATAGCTCCTCAGCGACCTCACAGCTCAACATGGCAACCTCTCGTCCAGCCTAAGCCTAGCTCACCACGCACATCCACTCAAAGCATAGCGAAGAACGCTCTCAGATGGACATAGATGTTGTTGACATATACCGTCGCAATGTTGTTTCATTCATAATGAACGAAATCACCTTGAAGCCACTACAATATATGATTTGTGACATGTAGAATGAAACCTTCGAAATATGTTGCTAAAATATATTGAGGTTAGCATCCTCGCTTAAACCAAACAGGTCGCCTACTTCCTTACTCGGTCAGCTGAGAGGTTGCTTGGTGGAGCGTCAAATACCACTGAGTGTTGTGGACATGCTTGACAACAACGGAATAAAATTGCTTGATTAGTTGTAATGAGTGTACTTACGTGTCTGGCTCTAATGCGCTAGGGGAGAAAAACAAGCTGGAAGGTAGCGGATGCACTGACAACCTCACAAGTAAACTGAACTTGTTCCTTCTTTTTTTCCAGTACAATTCATCAGTCATCAAGTTATCATCATGAATAACAGGAAGGCAATCACTTCTGTTGCCCCCGGGGCTAACGGAGTCCGAGGGAGGAAAACGTGTGGATCGAAGAAGCAAATGGCCATGAAGAGCCGTTATGGTGGTGGCAATACCGGCGCTGCCGAGCCACCTGGCGATGGAACAGATGTAGACAGATGCAACGTTATCACTCAGGAGTAATCGAAAACGCAGATAGCTTCAACGACTACACAGAGGAGGACGCCAGGATAACAGACACAGCTGGTTATTCCTCCCATCGTCCGATATCAATTTCTTATCTGATAAACGAGAACACAAAACTCTCACTTACAAATAACTGCAGTACAGTTTTATAGATTGTAATGTATATGAGTATCATTAATTTTGAATTAGAAGAAAATTATGCTGTCTCTCTCACGGCACCAGCCTCAGGGGAAGATGAGCGTAAAACATTCTGTATTTACAACTTTTCACATTTAATGTCCTTAATCTAAAATAAGATTTTTTAAACGAAGTCTGTAACTTCTACGTGTGTACACCTCGACCAGCAAGTCTAAAATATTCATGAGTCTTAGCAGGTATTAGGTGTATTAAGTGAAGATGCTCACTCTGCTACAAACATATGAAGTCATTACCAAACTACGGTAAAGTGTTAGAAAAGGTTTTTGTAAGAGCCGCTATATTTCAAATTAAGAAACAGCAAACTGACGTGAAATCATCGTAAAACAGTAACACTTGGCTAACTTCCGAAATTATGAGATGGTCTTTGATATCCAATAACACCTGATCCAGTCATGTTTACTAACGTAATTTTTTGCATCCACTTGTCTTTTCGTTTATATGTATATAATAACTTGTCTATAAGCCTTACACCACACTAGAAACATGGTAACCCAATAGCAACATCATGACCGAAACGATAAGATGAGCGTAAAACATTCTGTATTTACAACTTTTCACATTTAATGTCCTTAATCTAAAATAAGATTTTTTAAACGAAGTCTGTAACTTCTACGTGTGTACACCTCGACCAGCAAGTCTAAAATATTCATGAGTCTTAGCAGGTATTAGGTGTATTAAGTGAAGATGCTCACTCTGCTACAAACATATGAAGTCATTACCAAACTACGGTAAAGTGTTAGAAAAGGTTTTTGTAAGAGCCGCTATATTTCAAATTAAGAAACAGCAAACTGACGTGAAATCATCGTAAAACAGTAACACTTGGCTAACTTCCGAAATTATGAGATGGTCTTTGATATCCAATAACACCTGATCCAGTCATGTTTACTAACGTAATTTTTTGCATCCACTTGTCTTTTCGTTTATATGTATATAATAACTTGTCTATAAGCCTTACACCACACTAGAAACATGGTAACCCAATAGCAACATCATGACCGAAACGATACCATACGATCCATTTCTCCAAAATGTTTCGGTCTTCAATTTCTCAAGGAGATAAGACACCCTCACGTGGGTCCTTCCCTCCCCATACCAGCCTAGCCTCAGGCTTCGATCTATAACATCATGTGCTAACAACGTGTCTCCTGGGGCGAGGGTAGGGTGTAGCATGTTCCCGTGGTCCCCGCCACCACACACGCCTGGTCTGGCGGAGGTTACTACTAGCCTAGCTAAGTCGTGTTCCATGGTCACCCGCAACGTGGGCGTCACCACTTTAGGTTTAAGCGGAATTGTACCGTTAAGTCATACCTAGGTCGTTTGTATATATATATATATATATATATATATATATATATATATATATAGATAGATAGATAGATAGATAGATAGATAGATAGATAGATAGATAGATATATATAATTACCTACTTAATAATGGCTGTTATTCTGCCAAGGGCACAAATCCTCACGCATACAACTACTATGAACATCCACACAAACCTCCGCCAAAATCCTCTGGCCAAAGGACAAGGATCCTGCACTAGCGGACTGATCGAAGGATAACCCTGGGATACCCACATGAACGAACCAATTTTCTCATGAGTGAAGTTGGTCATTTGGTGTAGAGTTACGCTGTTTATCACTCAGAATCTGGGTGAGTACGAAGGTGAATTATGGGGCCTCGGCCGTGAGCTGTGGGAAATAGAAGAAGAAAAAGAAGTGCTCCAGGCGAACCCTGTGTGATGACTGCTCCAACGATGATAATCTTATCCCTAATATTATCCCACGTATCATCCCAATTATCATCACACGTATTATTCCTTATATTACCCAAGAATTATCCCAAATATTATTTCACGTATTATCCCTAATATCATCCCTAATACCATCCACGTATTATCCCAAATATCATCCCACGTATTATCCCTAATCAAATCCCACGTATCATCCCTAATACTTATAATTACTATAGTTCATTGTCTAATGATCTCGCTCTGTATTAAGATTCCTTTCTAGAAACGTTAGACGCCTCGCGTGTACAAACAGTCGGCCTTGGAACGATTCTAATGTCTACAAAAAATTGAAATCAATTCCGCGCGTCCCAATTCCCCGCTCTCCAAGGAGGCAACAGAGAGGCGCCGTAGTAGCACATAAGAAAAACCCGCACCAAAACGGCACCGGTGATCAGTAAATACATGGACAACATGCGCTCTGCCTCAGGCAATATAGAGATCCTCAGGTGATGTAGATGTGAACGACTTGAACCATGAGGTACTACAGGCCGCTCAGAGAGGCACCTTACGACTACATGGTTACAGTTGAGTAACTCAACACCGAAGGAAAAAAAAGACGGTAAATTAATTAATTAACTTTTAATGATATGATATAATTAAGTACCTGCTACCGGACCCATTCTGGAAAATCAAATTGTCCAACAAACCAAACTTTCATTTTCTACATGGCCTTATGACGATAATACATAGAATACATTGAAAACCAAAGGAATTCAAACAGCAACAGATAAGTGAGACGTTTCGATGCTGTTTGTGATAGTGGAAGATGTCAGAAACTCATATCAGTATGATACAGAAGGCATACAGATAATTCAGAGAATAACCTGTAAACTGTGAGCATGACTATGTAAGGAGCAAATAATGGGAAGTCGTGGACACGAATCAAGTGTTTATCAATTTTATTCCTAAACGTATCTATTGTACTGCCGTCAACCACTCTAAGTTAGCAAATGACTCCGTACGTTAACACTCCTGTGGAAGAGATAGTATTTCGCCTCATTCGAGGTCAAACGTTTGCCCACAAGTTTGTATTCATTACTAGCAGTGACATCAGACGAATCCAGTCTTATAAGTAACTTGTTAGATCAAGATTATCCAAGCCTAGTATTGGATCACCTCTTAACCTTCTTTTTTCTAAGCTAAACAGATTCAAGTCGTTTAATTTGGTCACGTAGGATTTGTTTCTGAACACTGGTCGCCCAACGCTGGACTTTCCTCATTCAGTCAAGGATCTTTTTTTTCCGGTCGGGTGACCAAACCTGAACACAGTATTCAAGATGTGGACGAACCAATGAATCATCAAGAGTAAAAATGGTTTCCCTGGTCTTAAAATCGAGGGCCCTGCCTATGAATCCAAGAATTTTGATCACTCTTATCACTGCTTAATTGGTTTTAGGTTACCAGGGACTGTTAGGCCCAAGTCTTTATCCTCATTTACCTTTTGCGGTTCAATTCATACTGTAGCTTGCCTTCTCGTTTTTATCACCGATATGTACAACTTTGTATTTAAAAATATCAAAATTTCACTTGCAACTTATAAGCCTGGTTCATTAGTTTGTCAATACGAAGCTTCAGACGTTCAGGTTCGTTTGTAGATTCATTTCTGAGCTTCGGTTCATCCGGGAATTTTGATATCTTGCAATGCAGCGCATTATGAGCATCATCAACATTAACAAGAAAGCGAAGCGGAGCCAAGAGTGATCCTCGTTATTGCATGTCTCGTCTAACCATTCTGCTTGCGGCCAGTCAGCAATTTCCTATCCCATGATGTACAACCACAACAGTTTCGTGTGAATTAATTGCTCGTAGACTTTGGAGCAAAACCTTATCTAATACTTGTTTAAATCTAAATAGATGACATCAACCGCTTTATTTTCATACGTATTGAATATATTGTAAATGAAATCAAGCAGTTTCTGGTCTCTGAGATTCTTATGAGCTACTTAGACAAGCTGTTTTCTATTTCACAGCTCCACTAATAGACCGTCTTCTGCGCACTGGCGCATATGTTCCCTCTACTGCTTTGAAAGTTTTACTGAGGAAATAGACGACCATTGATAAATAACAAAATATAGCGAGTAAATGTGTCTTATGTACTCTGTGTGTAGATCGTGAATACGATATCTGGATTCGTGTCTCCTGACCTGGAATATTGATATTTCACCCGCATGTCCACAACAGCACGATCATTGTGTCTCAGGGGCTGACCGCTGACCTGGTCTGGGTCTGTCACATTGTTGTAACCAGGGGCCGTACCGTCGTGCTCAAGAGCTGTACCGTCGTGTTGAAGGGCCGTTCCGTCGTGCTCAACGGCCGTTCCGTCGTGCTCAAGGGCCGTTCCCTCGTGCTCAAGGGCCGTAAAGTTGAGCTCAAGGGTCGTACCGTCGTGCTCAAGGGCCGTTTCGTCGTGCTCAAGGGCTGTACCGCCGTGCTAAAGAGCCGCATCTTCGTGCTTAAGGGTCATACCGTCGTGCTCAAGGGCAGTACCGTCGTGCTCAAGGGCCGTACCGTCGTGCTCAAGGGCCGTACCGTCGTGCTCAAGGGCCGTAACATCGTGCTCAAGGGCCGTACCGTCGTTCTCAAGGGTCAGAGAAAATGGGTTACTCTCCTAACCTCTGAGTTGACCTCACTCCCCTGACTGTTGTGTTCTGCATTGTGATCACAGCCAAAAACCTGTTACTGTTATATAATCTGTTACTATATGATATATATATAGTACCACTTCATCAGGGTTATATAATCAATGTTTCATAATAGCATCTTTTTAACTGGTTGATACCATTACTATGTGATGGTACCTCATTACCAGGTTTATATCATCATCACCATGTCATTATATAATCAATATGTGCAACATTAGTACCTCATGAACGGGTTGATGTAGTTATATATCTACTTTACTGCGTCCGTCTGTGAGTGAAATATAGACCATGGGTCGCATTAAGTAAATCCATAGACATCATACTTTCTGAACGTCCATAAAATGCGATAACACACAGATGAAATACGTTATAAGGAATCGAAGACGTTATTTACGATGGGCAGTTGAGGACGTATGGCAGTGTGGCTGAAGGTACGAAGAGGAGGAGACAGCGAGAGAGAAGGAGAGATTCAGTTCAATAAAACCGCTGCAGGGGAGATGCTGCGCTCCTGAGGACCATAGACGAAAAAAAACGATCTCTCGTTTGCACTGAAGGCGTTCTGCGCGCGCGCGCGCGCGTGTGTGTGTGTGTGTGTGTGTGTGTGTGTGTGTGTGTGTGTGTGTGTGTGTGTGTGTGTGTGTGTGTGTGTGTGTGTGTGTTGGGGTATTAATGTTGCTGGAGACTGTGGTTCCCTTGAGGGATTAACTCCGGGTGCAGTTTGAATAATCACGAGGCGCTGTCACGAAGCGTGGAGCTTCAGTACACAGCACATCATTAGCTGAAGCTGTGTGTTACCTGAGTGGGAGCAGAGTTGAGCTATATTGAAAGAAGAAAGGATATATATATATATATATATATATATATATATATATATATATATATATATATATATATATATATATATATTATTATTTTTTTTTATTATACTTTGTCGCTGTCTCCCGCGTTTGCGAGGTAGCGCAAGGAAACAGACGAAAGAAATGGCCCAACCCCCCCCCCCCCCCATACACATGTATATACATACGTCCACACACGCAAATATACATACCTACACAGCTTTCCATGGTTTACCCCAGACGCTTCACATGCCTTGCTTCAATCCACTGACAGCACGTCAACCCCGGTATACCACATCGCTCCAATTCACTCTATTCCTTTCCCTCCTTTCACCCTCCTGCATGTTCAGGCCCCGATCACACAAAATCTTTTTCACTCCATCTTTCCACCTCCAATTTGGTCTCCCTCTTCTCCTTGTTCCCTCCACCTCCGACACATATATCCTCTTGGTCAATCTTTCCTCACTCATCCTCTCCATGTGCCCAAACCACTTCAAAACACCCTCTTCTGCTCTCTCAACCACGCTCTTTTTATTTCCACACATCTCTCTTACCCTTACGTTACTCACTCGATCAAACCACTTCACACCACACATTGTCCTCAAACATCTCATTTCCAGCACATCCATCCTCCTGCGCACAACTCTATCCATAGCCCACGCCTCGCAACCATACAACATTGTTGGAACCACTATTCCTTCAAACATACCCATTTTTGCTTTCCGAGATAATGTTCTCGACTTCCACACATTCTTCAAGGCTCCCAGAATTTTCGCTCCCTCCCCCACCCTATGATCCACTTCCGCTTCCATGGTTCCATCCGCTGCCAGATCCACTCCCAGATATCTAAAACACTTCACTTCCTCCAGTTTTTCTCCATTCAAACTCACCTCCCAATTGACTTGACCCTCAACCCTACTGTACCTAATAACCTTGCTCTTATTCACATTTACTCTTAACTTTCTTCTTTCACACACTTTACCAAACTCAGTCACCAGCTTCTGCAGTTTCTCACATGAATCAGCCACCAGCGCTGTATCATCAGCGAACAGCAACTGACTCACTTCCCAAGCTCTCTCATCCCCAACAGACTTCATACTTGCCCCTCTTTCCAAAACTCTTGCATTCACCTCCCTAACCACCCCATCCATAAACAAATTAAACAACCATGGAGACATCACCCACCCCTGCCGCAAACCTACATTCACTGAGAACCAATCACTTTCCTCTCTTCCTACACGTACACATGCCTTACATCCTCGATAAAAACTTTTCACTGCTTCTAACAACTTGCCTCCCACACCATATATTCTTAATACCTTCCACAGAGCATCTCTATCAACTCTATCATATGCCTTCTCCAGATCCATAAATGCTACATACAAATCCATTTGCTTTTCTAAGTATTTCTCACATACATTCTTCAAAGCAAACACCTGATCCACACATCCTCTACCACTTATATATATATATATATATATATATATATATATATATATATATATATATATATATATATATATATATATATACCTTATATATATATATAAGGTGTCCCAAAAAATGTACTCATATATGAGTACATGTATGCGGGATTTGCTCATTATCCTCGAAGGCTCAGATTGGGGTGTCTAAATGTGTGTGGATGTAACCAAGATGAGAAAAAAAGAGAGATAGGTAGTATGTTTGAGGAAAGGAACCTGGATGTTTTGGTTCTGAGTGAAACGAAGCTCAAGGGTAAAGGGGAACAGTGGTTTGGGAATGCCTTAGGAGTAAAATCAGGGGTTGGTGAGAGGACAAGAGCAAAGGAAGGAGTATGTGATAGAGTGTAAGAAGTAAACTAGATTGATATGGGTAAAACTGAAAGTGGATGGAGAGAGATGTTAGAGGACAATATGTGGTGTGAGGTGGTTTGATCGAGTAAGTAATGAAAGGGTAAGAGAGATGTGTGGTAATAAAAAGAGTGTGGTTGAGAGAGCTGAAGCGACGTATTGAAATGATTTGGTCACATGGTGAGAATGAATGAGGAAAGATTGACAAAGAAGACATATGTGTCAGAGGTGGAGGGAACGAGGAGAAGCGGGAGACGAAACTGGAGATGGAAGGTTGGAGTAAAAAAGATTTCGAGCGATCGGGGCCTGAACATACAGGAGGGTGAAAGGCATGGAAGGATTAGAGTGAATTGGAATGATATGGTATACCGGGGTGGACGTGCTGTCAGTGGATTGAACCAGGGTATGTGAAGCGTCTGGGGTAAACCATGGAAAGTTTTGTGGAACGTGGATGTGGAAAGGGAGCTGTGGTTTCGGTGCATTACACATGACAGCTAGAGACTGAGTGTGAACGAATGTGGCCTTTGTTGTCTTTTCCTAGCGCTACCTCCGGTCCGCGCGAGGGGGGGGGGGGGGGGGGGGGGGGGGGGTTGCTACTCCATGTGTGGCGGGGTGGCGACGAGAATGGATGAAGGCAGCAAGTATGAATATGTACATGTGTATATATGTATATGTATGTATACGTTGCAATGTATAGGTATGTATATGTGCGTGTGTGGGAGTAAATGTATATACATGTGTATGTGGGTGGGTTGGGTCATTTTTTCTTCTGTTTCCTTGCGCTACCTTGCTAACGCGGGAGACAGCGACAAAGTATAATATGTATATATATATATATATATATATCATACAAACCTCCAACAGCCGGGATCGAACCCGGGACCCCTGTGCAAGAGGCAGGCATGCTAACCGCTAGGCTATGGGACTGTATAATTGTTTCCTATTATACAGTCCCATAGCCTAGCGGTTAGCATGCCTGCCTCTTGCACAGGGGTCCCGGGTTCGATCTTGGCTGTTGGAGGTTTGTATGTTCTATGAAGGTGCGCGTTCATATGCACTTTATTCGTATTCATATACGTCCGCGTTGTACAGTTAGGTTTGGTAAAACGCTATCAGCTGGCTATGTGCGTCTGTTCGGAAACAACCAGTATAGACCCCGTTGCTCACCATTGTGAGACGAAGGGTATTCGAGTACTTAGTATTTCGAATAGTTGTTTCCTATTATACAGTCCCATAGCCTAGCAGTTAGCATGCCTGTCTCTTGCACAGGGGTCCCGGGTTCGATCCTGGCTGTTGGAGGTTTGTATGTTCTATGAAGGTGCGCGTTCATATGCACTTTATTCGTATATATATATATATATATATATATATATATATATATCCAATGATGACGTGCTTCCATCTACCGCCGTTTCGTGCTGACATTTAAGACTGGATCATAATGTTGGGTTACAGTCGAGCTGCATAATGCCAGATATCACTAACCAAAATGACGTCTGAAGGTGACTTTGACATTTATCTGGACTGTAACCCTTGTCCCAGGAACTGTCAGGTATCAACCCACCCTAAACTACTTCACTACTGAGGAAACAGTAAACGTTAGATTTGATATTACAATACAACTCTCCACACCCCACCCTTACTTAGTTGGGTACGTCATACCTACCCCAAGCTGGGCACGCGACACTCGTAACGAGCTGGGCACGTCATACCCGTTCCAAGCAGGGCACGCCATACCCGTCCCAAGTTGGGTATGTCATACCCGTACCAAGCTGAGACAAGAATCACAGGAACATATCGAGACCTTCTCCGTAGTTCCTCTGGTGGTGATGGTACCGTTGTACCACACATCCACACCAGTAGTGTACATCAAGGCAACCAACGTGTCCACATGAACAAGGCTGTGTGCCACACACCGCCGTCATACCCAGCTCCAGGACGGGTGGAGGGAGGTGGGGTGGTTAGCGCCGGGGAAGGAGTGGCTGTCGGGAGGGGGGGGGGGGAGCGGAGTGGAGCGTCAGATGTGGTAATGGTGGAGGAAAGAGTGTCTGGTTCCCCAAGGTAAACCCCTGTCTTGCTCCGGCATAAACCGGTCTACAAAAAAGAAAAAAAAATCTTAAGCAGCTGGAAGAATACAGAAAAAATATAAATATATTAATGGTAAATGAAGAGGTTGGAGATGACAAGGTAAGCCCACAGAACTTTACTTGACCATAGACTCTGCTTGTAGGAGGGAGGAGTGGTCTATGTATGGCTGCACATGCAGGAGAATGTCGAATGTCAACATACCAGCGACCATTAACAACATTAAAGGTTATTCATATTTCAGAGTCAGGCGGTTGTAGCTGTACAACCCTAACTTGTATCTGTATAACCCTATAACCTGAGGAGACATTCACCACACGAGGGACGACGAGTCATGCCAGCATTTAGTGGATCATAACAGCAAGCAATTAGAGTTAATATGAAAATGGCACATTATGACATCTGGCGGCCAGACCTTCGCTTGTAACAAGGATAGGTCAGCAGTGCATGGCTGTCCACCGTCGTAGACCACGAGACTATCTCAAAAGCCAATTGAAATTCTACATTTACTTCTGACGGGTCTTACTGTGTCTACATGATCAACACTAAGGGTGATTAAACACAAGTTGAAGTAGCGTTGTTCGCATTTTCATCTTTCTTTTTTCAACGTCGGATTGATCGCTCTTCCCAAACAGAGAAAAACTTGTTACATTTCTTCTGACACAAGTTTAAATTGCTACAAGCCGAGGAACAGTAGTTCATGGCTTAACCCGGAGTTAAACTGAACTTCACATTATGTTTATAATTATCAGCGTCATTAGACATTTAACATTGTACGTAGAGTTAAAAAGAGTTAAGGAAGAAACCCATTTCTACCAAACTAAAACGATTAATATACTAACGATGATGAAACGATTGTTATAAAACAATGAAACAATTACTTTTCTAAACACAATAATAATGGAAATATACCTAAAGAAAACGACACAAAAACTGTGAAAGATGCAACGTGATTGGGCAGTTCCTATCCTAGTGGCTGCTAAGATTCAGTTTTACGGCCTCTAACACAGAGCACTTAAAGTTAACAGGTAACAGGAGACCTACTGGCCTGTTATAAGAGTTGGCCTACCACTAGCTAGATACCGTACCGCCTGGGAATGACCTAGTCTTTACTGAGTTTATTGTTAACATGAGGTACTAAAATATACCTATCCTCACCCTACCTTACCCCCGACACTCCACATTACGAACCATGTACGACACAGGCGATGAAAGTCATGCAAGCACCAAGGCAGGCCAGACAGAGCCTGGTGTTAACGCCTTCATGTGGAAATTCCCTGATGCTGAGCCAGCGCGGACGCCGCCTCACCGCTGCGGGCGGCAGCCACAGCTGCTTTGGCCCGTTGCCAGGGTTCGCCTGGTCCACAACCTGATTGCTATTTTCAGCTGGCACGGGAGTCCGGGTCCAAAATACGGGAAATTCCAAACTACAGAGCTGGGCAACCATGTGACAGT
This sequence comes from Panulirus ornatus, assembly GCF_036320965.1. NCBI lineage: Eukaryota > Metazoa > Arthropoda > Malacostraca > Decapoda > Palinuridae > Panulirus > Panulirus ornatus. The sequence goes on along the minus strand of NC_092224.1, from coordinate 53,096,814 downwards.
GAGGGGTGGGGAGGTGAGAAGAATTTGCAAGTTCAACCAATTTGATTTTATAGCTATTAGGAAACCGTACCAGGGTAGGAATGAGGCGCCAAACCTTATCCTTCATTACACACGGCGGAGGCAAGGAACCACTGGGTTCATCTGCCACCAACCTGCTGGATACTTGATAGCCCTGCCGACGGATCACCCCTGCATGATGCTCGCGTCAGAGGACGTCAGTTCTTTTACTCCCACAAAGACGTTGTTATGACCTCTTAACCTCCTTCGTGTAAGGTGACCGAGATGATGCAATCCGTGCGACACTAGGACCCAAGCCAACGTATGTTATATATTTACTTGGCATTTCTAAAAGCTCTTGATTTTCCGTCTGATGACGATGGACGGCGCCAAAGGATGATGTTGGGTGGGGGAAGGGGCAAACGCTCATACCTCTGTGGTCAGTCAGCCACAGACGAGACCCAGGGGTCACAGGGAGGACGACGGACGTGGGACCTCAACCTCTACGACCGGGTCAGAATGACCTCCAAGCCGGTTCGCCCATAGCACGGCATACCTTTATCATATATATATATATATATATATATATATATATATATATATATATATATATATATATATATATATATATATATATATATTATACTTAGTCGCCGTCGTCTTCCGCGTTAGCGAGGTAGCGCAAGGAAACAGACGAAACAATGGCCCAACCCACCCATGTACACATGTATGTATATACATACACGTCCACACACGCACATATACATACCTATACATTTCAACGTATACATACATATACATACACAAACATACATATATACACATGCACATATTGCAACACATTTAGACACCCCAATCTGAGCCTTCGAGGAGGATGAGCACTCCCCGCATGACTTCTTCTGTTTCCCGTTTTAGAAAGTTAAAATACATGGAGGGGAGGGTTTTTAGCCCCCCGCTCCCGTCCCCTTTAGTCGCCTTCTACGACACGCGGGGAATGCGTAGGAAGTATTCTTTCTCCCCTATCCCCATGGATATATATATATATAATATATATATATATATATATATATATATATATATATATATATATATATATATATATATTCGCCCTAACACGATCAGGATCAGTAAGCACCACCTACATGATGCTCTTGCCCAACACTCCTGGGACTTTGCCTCTCCTACTGATATCGACCAGACCAAACGTAAAGTTGGCCAGCAAGGCTACTCTCACGTCTTGCAACATTATGCACTTGACTGTTGTAAAATTAGTGTGTTCTGAGATGACTGTTACCGACCAAGATATGTGCAGATATTTCATCTAAAACATCGTCCTATTTCAGATAGTAACTACAACAGTACGCTAACTGCCTCTTGAAGTGGTTTACTTGTTAAAGATGTTGGTACATAATCTAATCGTTGTTATCCAACGTATTGTAAACAGGTCACACACTCTAAATTGCTGAACAATTGATTCAATTCTATCAAGTACTTGTTAAATTCTTTCTTACAGCAGGAGTGAGAAGCAAGTTTTCCCCTCACGCAGCAAATATAATTCCCCTTGTATAACCAGCACTTACAACATCTTTTCAGGGACAGGTACGGTGTTAGACAGAGGGAAACAGTTTATATGTTACATGGCGTGGCTTCCACTGCGGAGATCAAAGTCTATCTAGTCTACTTGCTTTTTGTTTTGAACCTGTTTACAGTTACGGTCACCTCTCCTTTCATTAAAAGACCCAACACTTGATGAGACTAAATTCTGTATAACCCGTCAACCAGCCTCTTGATAAGTAATCATGAACCCCTCGTAATACTCCCTTCATGTTCACCCCCTCCTCCATCCTGCTGGTGGTGCAGCCGGGTCGACGGGTCGTGTCGTCTGGGTGAGAGAGAACCAGACACCCGTCACAAGATGCCGGAGATGAGGAGGTCAGACGGTGGACATGGTGGTGCGTCAGGAGTCATGCTGACCTTTGGTGCTGACACTACTTCCTCCTGACCGCTACAGTCCAGACACACTCCTCCTGCACGGCTGACAGCAACACTTTCTTTTCTCTGTATATCAAACGTCTTCAGTAACTGTTTTAAAAGTATTTCATTACAAGATCGATGACTGATACCAGGCATATATTTCTGGACGATGAAAAAAACCGGTGAACGATCTCTGGAGGTCGCCTAAGTGAACAGCTGATAACCTCCTGCTGAGCGGTACGAATATATTTCACAAGATATTCATGAGAAACAGCTGACGTAACTGCTGGCGAGAAAACATACGTACATCTGTTGTGCATATTAGCTTCTACGTCTTAGTTGTACTGCAATCCTACCAGTCACGAGACGTGTGAAGGTGACCTGGAGAACAAGCCCTCCATTAACTTAGTCAGGATTGGCTAGCTATATTCAGCATCCCTCCCCATTGGCTGTTTGTTAACCGTGTGCCCTGCTGCCATTGGTGGAGGGCGAGGGTGTGCTCTTCGCTGGTTGGTCGCCACTAGGGTGTGGACCAAGAGTAAGGAAATCGTTACGGAGGATGTCTTGAGCAAGCTCGACCACGAGACCTGACACGTTCGTCGTACTCTCTTCTTATTGACACAGCAAGAATGTTGGCTGTCGTCACTGTCCATAACATAAGCGTCTGACTCATTAGGTCACCCTTCCATGGCGCTCCTGCAGCTTTGGGACTGCGCTCCACGCTGAAACAGGGTTAGTCGAGCTTCTTTAAAGAGATATGATCTTAGACGAAGTTATACTCTTCAACGTCCGCTGGAGATGATACAGACTGGTCGAAGATGACCACTCGTTCGTGGGGTCAAGAAACATCGTTTGACTTATTATAAATACATCAATGACATTACCCATAACACTATGACCGCCCTTACAGCTTCGAGGCTGCGCTACAACCAGACTGTTCTACCTTTTCTCACTCAACGATGATACTACAACTTTGACGTTAGTAACTTTTCACTCATGGTGTAACCTCAAGCAGGTGGAGTCCGGTGACAACCCACTCGGCTGTATACATCTTGCTTGTGCCAGGATCCCCGTCTGTGAGGCTCCTACACCTCTCAGAAAACTGGTCACGTCAACCGGCCGGGACCACAGGTCAAGAAGCGAGGTCATGTGTGATTGTGAGGAGTAAGTGTTTACTGTGTATGGACGTGGCATTCTGGGTATGCGGGGGTTGTCTTGTGGTAAGGTGATCGTAGGTGTCTGTAATATTGGAGAGATGGATAGTGTCCCGAACGCAGAGCGCAGAACGCGAATTTGCCAGGGTGTGTCGTTTCAGACAGGTGTATATATATATATATATATATATATATATATATATATATATATATATATATTGGATCAATCACATGTTTACCAAATGGCGTCCTAGCTTCGTCTCTTCGATGTATATCAACTGACTGTTATATTTCTCTCTTGTGTCTCCCCTGATGATGTGATTATTACACGAAAGTGCACTTGGGAACTTTTCGTGTTTCATTTTCCCCGTGGACTCATAGGAATATATATATATATATATATATATATATATATATATATATATATATATTTTTTTTTTTTTTTTGCTTTGTCGCTGTCTCCCGCGTTTGCGAGGTAGCGCAAGGAAACAGACGAAAGAAATGGCCCAATCCACCCCCATACACATGTATATACATACGTCCACACACGCAAATACACATACCTACACAGCTTTCCATGGTTTACCCCAGACGCTTCACATGCCTTGATTCCATCCACCGACAGCACGTCAACCCCGGTATACCACATCGATCCAATTCACTCTATTCCTTGCCCTCTTTTCACCCTCTTGCATGTTCAGGCCCAGATCACACAAAATCTTTTTCACTCCATCTTTCCACCTCCAATTTGCTCTCCCACTTCTCCTCGTTCCCTCCACCTCCGACACATATATCCTCTTGGTCAATCTTTCCTCACTCATTCTCTCCATGTGCCCAAACCATATATATATATATATATATATATATATATATATATATATATATATATATATATATATATATATATATATATATATATATATACACACACACACACACACTGAACTCCCTCTACTTGTTACACCGCGAGTGAAAAGGCACATTTGGCGACGTTATATCATCTGGAGTACAAAGGAGTCTATATTTCCCAGTTACCGGAAGCAGCACAGACTTGGTCTGCGGAAGCGTCTAGAAATGCCTAGTGAACACCATCCACTCTTTCTTGGACATTAAGAAAATCGTCAAGTCTACCTCTTAGAAACTGTTAGTTCTGTTTACATGTCAATATTTCTATTCTGAACAGCAGCTCTGTTTATACGAATGATTCATTCGTCCTTGTATGGCGCACTGCTTTCACATCTGGGGTGGATGTAGCTCTGCATTCTTACTTGACAGAGTTGAATTATAAGCGGTCAGACTTACAAACAATCCCAGGCTAACTTCAAAATATGAGCCGCTTACCCTATGCCGCAATGTTGGTTCACTTTCTCACTTCTATAGGTATTTGGTTTTGCTCCCGAGAACTGGCTGCTTGTGTGCCCCCACCACTAGCTAAATCACGCAATACTCGGCAAGCTGCTGCGTCACATGATTACTGTGTGGCCGTCGCCAACTCAAGGATGAACCGTTCTGAAGAGTGCCAGTGAACAGAGGCAAGGAGACAACGGTGGCTGTTCATTTTACAGAGGTATAAGTTTACTGAGTGTACCTGGTAAGTTGTATGGAAGAGCAGTGATTTGAGAGCGTGGTGGCATGTAAGAAGCATCAGAGTGAGGAAGATCAATGTGATTTCAGGAGTGTTAAAAGATCTGAGAATCAGGTGTTTTCTTTGAAGATTGTGTGTACGAAATACTTAGAGAAAGAGAAGGATTTGTATGTGGCATCAATGGATCTGGAGAGAGCATATGATAGGGTTGATAGAGATGCTCTGTGGAAGGTGCTATGAATGTATAGTGTGGGAGGAAAGCTCTTGGAAGCAGAGGAATCTTTGTATCAGGAGAACAAAGTATGTGTGCGAGTAGGTATAGAGGAGGATGAGTGGCCCCAAGTGAAGATGGATCTGCGGCTGGGGTGTGATGTCACCGCGGCTGTTTGATTTACGGATGGGGTGATGAGGGAGGTAAATGCATTAATTGTGAAGAAAGGAACAGTTTGCTCGGGGTGGGATTAGGGGGCTTGGGAGATGAGTCCGTTATTGTTTGCTGAAGATACGGCGCTGGTGGCACATTCGATTCAGAAACTGCAAAAGTTGGTTGGCTGGGTTTGGAGGAGTGTGTGCAGGAGAAATTTAATAGTAAATGGGAATGCATTCACTGTTATTAGGTTTAGCTGTGGAAAGTGACAGGCTACTTGGAGTGTAAGTTTGAATGGAGAAAACTTTGAGGAACTTGATATCTAGGAGTGTATATGGCAGCAACTGGGACCATTAGAGCTGAAACGATCCAAAGGGTGGGTGAGGGGGCAAAGGTCTTAGCAGCATCGAAGAATGTGTGCAGGGAGAGATCACTGTACTTACGTGTAACGTTGGGTATGTTTGATGGTGTAGTGGTGCTGTCGGTGCTGTGTAGATGTGAGGCGCGGATCATATGCAGAAATGTTAAGGTTAGGGTGAATGTGTTGGAACTGAAAGGTTTGTGAACTATGTGGTATAGGGAAGACTGCTCGTAGCCCGATAACTTCTGCTGAGAAGATATAGGATAAGAGAGGGGCGTGGTAGTCAGAGGAGTGTGGATGAGAGAGCTGATAAAGATGTGCTGAAGTGGTCTGGACATATGATGAGGATGACGAAGAAAGTATACATGTCAGGAGTGGAAGGACCAAGGTAAAGCAGGCAACGAAGAAGGAAGTAAAAGGATGGGATGAAAGATGTTTTGAATGCTTGGGAGGGGGGGGGATGAACATGCAGGAGGGTGCAAGGCGAGCAAGGGATAAGACGATTGGAACAGAGGAAGGCGTGCTGTCAATGGGATGAGCCAGGGTATTTGAAATTGTCGAGGGAAACCATGGAAAAGTCATCTGTGGGGCCTAGATGTAGATAGGGGGTTCAGTTTTTGGTTTTTGGTGCATTATATATGACAGCTGGAGAGCAGATATGAGCGCGTGAGGCCATTTCTTTGTTTCTGTCGCTATCTTACTAACACAAGAAGTGGCAAATATATATATATATATATATATATATATATATATATATATATATATATATATATATATATATATAGCGTTAGTAAAATGGCCTTGATTAGGGTATTCAGTTATCCGTGCCGTCTCAGCTAACATACAAAAAAGTTATATACACGAATATATTAACACTAACCCGTAAGTTCATAAATCCCTAGGTATGATAGCACTAACCCGTAACTTGATAAATCCCTGGGTATGATAATACTAACTTGTAACTTGATAAATCCCTGGGTATGATAACACTAACTTGTAACTTGATAAATCCCTGGGTATGTTAACAAACTTGTAACTTGATAAATCCCTGGGTATGATAACACTAACTTGTAACTTGATAAATCCCTGGGTATGATAACACTAACTTGTAACTTGATAAATCCCTGGGTATGATAACACTAACTTGTAACTTGATAAATCCCTGGGTATGATAACACTAACTTGTAACTTGATAAATCCCTGGGTATGATAACATTGCCCTATAGACTGTTAAATCTTTGGATATAATAACACTAACCTGAGCACAATAGCAACTCACACAATACGACCGTTTAGCTTGCACTGTTGTGGACGCGTGCCGAGTATTAGATGTGAACAGAAAACGAAAATGAGCGTGTGTTTGATGGCAAACACCTCCACGTCATACTGAGTACCTTGTGTATGACGGTCTGACCTTTCATGTGCGATCTTTAAGGGTCAGGTCAAAGGTTATGCTCTCGTGCTCAAGGAAGGTGTCGTCCTGCTCCATGACCGTCGTGTCGTGGCAAGGTGGCGGTGGTGCCGTCCCTCCAGCCTAATATAGACTTTGCTGCTGACGGTACGCCATGTGATGCTCAAGTCTTTCGTCCACTCCAGTGCCTGTGTGAGCGGCCTATAATCTTAATCCCGATGTTACTGTCTTATGAAGATGATATTTTACTCCCGCAAATGTTGAGTCCACATTACCTACAACCACAGCATTTTGCAGTGTAGGATCAGGGTATACTCATGGCACCACCATACATACGTTTTCCCCTCTCACTGTTAATGAGAGTGTAGCTTCTGTTTCCCCTCTCACTGTTAATGAGAGTGTACCCTCTGTTTCCCCTCTGTTTTAATCATCTAACTGACACTGATACGAATAATATCGCACCTTACTTCTAATGCAACTGCATCTAACTCTGGCATGACCTATGATTAACTACTCTTTGTTTACGACCAGTCAGCCACTTCCTAACCATCGCAGCACAACACCATCTATGCAACTTAATCTTGTTGATAACCCTTGATTACGGAACTTTATCGAAAGCTTTTTGAAAATCTAAATAGATGACATCAACTGCTTTACTTTCATTACACATATTAAATGTTTTGTGAAAAAAATTGAGCAGATTAGTCAAACGTGCTTAGAATCGTTAATTAAGATTCAATTTTTTTTTATCCGAACGATGGTTTACATTAGTCTACCAACTACAAACGTTAAGCTAATTGGATGACAATTCCTTGGCAGTGATTTATCAATACACCCTTTTTTTTTAAATATCAGTTTTGTTTTTATACTTGATGTAGAAAGGCCGAATCCGCTCAGTCTCTAGCTGTCATGTATAATGCACCGAAACCACAGCTCCCTTTCCACATCCAGGCCCTACAGACTTGTCAATGGTTTACCCCAGACGCTTCACATGCCCTGGTTCAGTCCAATGAGAGCACGTATATTACGTACACGCCTTTCACCCTTCTGCATGTTCAGGCCCGATCGCTCAAATTAATTTTTCACTCCATCCTCACATCTTCAATATGGTCCACCCGTTCTCCCTGTTAACTACGCTTCTGACGCATATATCGTCTTCGTCAATCTTCCCTCACTCATTCTCTCCATATGTCCAAACCATTTCAGCACACCCTCTTCAGTTCTTTCAGCCACGCTCTTTCAATTACCACACATCTCTTTTACCTTTCAGTATCTACTTAATCATACCAACCCACACATTTTCCACAAACAGTTCATTTCCAACACACCCGCCCTCCTCCGCATACGCTTATCTATAGCCCATGCAACGCATCCGAATAAAAATGTTGATAATAATTTATTTTCAAACATACCCATTTTTTCCCTCCCAGATAACGACCTCTGTACTCATTCGTCGGCGCTCCCAGAACCTCCGCCCCCTCACCTACCATATGACTAAATTCCGCTTCCGTGATTCTAGTCGCTTCCATGTCCATTCCCAGGTATCTAAAACAATTTACTTCCTCCACTTTTTCTCCAGTCACATTTACATTCCAACTAAAGCGCAGCCAGTGCTTAAAATGTCTCAATTTTCGCTTCCTTAAAGCCCGGAACTCATGTGCACGAGGAGCACAACGTGTGATGCGTTATATGTGGTGCATATTCAATGCACGCAGGTATCATGTCAAATTTGATGCGTGTGGCGGGTCAATTCACTATACGGCAAGGTCTCGTTCGTCTCGTGTGGAACGCTGTCTGCAGTAGGTTAGTACGTACAGTGGCGGACTATGTTGTTTTGTTGTTGAATATTATATTATAGGCACAACACAAGGCTAATCAAGTAAAACTACATCTACTGATATGCTCAACTACTTATCATGAAATTAAGACAAGTACATATAGCATTTTCCAATGACAAGTTCATGAAAAGTTTCTAAGTAGTGCATATATATATATATATATATATATATATATATATATATATATATATATATATATATATATATATATATATATATATATATATATATATATATATATATATATATATACTTTTTCTCACTCCATTTTAGATGAAAATGCCCCCCACACTCCGTCAAAATTCCTTCATCGTAAGGTAAAGAGTTTGAAGAAGATGAGGAAATCTAGCTCACGCTTAGCCTAGCTTATTTGTACCTTCAAAGAACCAGACGTCGAAAACACAGATGGTGGGTTTATGATATCATACGTCTGAGGAAGACGTATGGAGCTTCCTTGTAGTCTCATCTCTTCACATCATACATTACTGGCTGCTCTCATACTAATTCATATTCGCTTCACCAGAATTTCATCTTGATACATACATGGCGTGGCAGAGAGACGAACGAGTACAGGGTACACTTTGCCAGAGAATCAGACTGGAATTCAGTGACAGATGTAAGGAAGGAAACACGTGGAGGCAAAGACATCAGTCCCTCAAAAACCCGGGTTCAATGAAACGTTGCGTGTTGGATCGCTCTCGGGAGAGGTCAACACGTAGCGCGCATGAGACACGACGCATCACGCAATATGTATACACGGAACTACTCCAACATGTTTCATTGATTTTGCTCTGTACGCCTCACGCCTCACGCGAGGCGCATGGCGCACCACGTACACGAGTTCCGGGTTTTAGTGTCTTCGGATGTACACCTTTGTTTGTCATTTCTGTCTGTTGTCAAACGCTTTCCCCTTTTAGAAATGGAATGGATTCGGGACATACGGTGTACCTGTATTGTATATTCATATAAGACAAATTCGTTTAAAACCTTTGCCATGACTTCCTAGTCGTGAATCGAAGCATTATATTCTGTAATTAATGGCCTAATTGACTGATGGTTAATGACTCTTCTAACATAACTATAACAAGCTTTCGTATTTTGTTGTTCCTGTTGTTGTTATAGTGATGGTATAATACCTAAGCCACTGGTGTTACTATAATACGTTGACAATACTAAAAACAAGGGAAATGAATCTGACTTCTTTATAGTAATTTTCAAAACCTCTTTATATCGAGGCCTTACCCGCAGCTAACCCTAGCCGTGGAATGTTGTGTCGGGAGTAAACACAGAACAGTGCTGTAACCACATAACAAAAAAGGTTTCATATTTTTCACGTCCGCTGTGGTCCTCCCTTAACGGTTTAGGGTCGTTAGTTGGCTTTTAGGCTTATCACCTGCCAGGGTCACTGAGGCCGTCAGAATAAGTTATACCCACCGTAGGAAAAAATCTTTAATACCTTCCTCAGCTGACCAAAATATATTACACAGCGCTCATTACACGTACGGTTCAACAGTGTTTTAAGTTAACTTACTCTCAAAAATTAATACAGTCCGACTGAGAGCTTGAAACGAAATGTTCCTGTTTTTATCTATTTGCATATATATATATATATATATATATATATATATATATATATATATATATATATATATATATATATATATATCCTTGGGGATATCCCTTATCCCTGGGGATAGGGGAGAAAGAATACTTCCCACGTATTCCCTGCGTGTCGTAGAAGGCGACTAAAAGGGGAAGGAGCGGGGGGCTGGAAATCCTCCCCTCTCGTTTTTTTTTTTTTTAATTTTCCAAAAGAAGGAACAGAGAAGGGGTCAGTTGAGGATATTCCCAAAAAGGCCCAATCCTCTGTTCTTAGCGCTACCTCGCTAACGCGGGAAATGGCGAATAGTATAAAAAAAAAAAAAAAAAAAAAAAAATATATATATATATATATATATATATATATATATATATATATATATATATATATATATATATATATATAAAGCTCATATATAGTTGTACGTTAAGCTAACTATCTGCCTTCCACACCAGGTGTACACAGGCGTTATGACAATTTCTTTGGCCTCTTCCGTAGCGTAGCTCGCTGGTGTCTTCATGCCATCATCATCCGTGCTCGCTCACTGCCTTAACGTCGACCGTTATAATGGTGCTACGACTTAGCTGGGTATGAGGCTTCCCTCCCATCTGTACAACACCGCTGGTAACCGGCCACCCTGCCTGCCACCAACCGGCTCAAGGCGTCCACCCGCTTGTCTGGTGAAGGTAAAATTACTCTGTCTAGACCTGCCAGCAGTATGGCTGGGCGGACCTTCCCTACTAGGCTTAATTTTTATTTTTTTCTCTCTCTTTTTTCGCATCACTCCACATTTTTTTCGTTTATAATGAATAGGGGCGTTTTTATTGGCATTAATATAAAGAGGTTTCAAGTCATTTGTTTGGTTTAAATACTACTTTAGACAGTTTATAGTGAACCATATTACCTACGGCTAATTCACAGGACCAATGGATCCAACTGACCCACTTTAATGTTAACCTTAGCAATCAATTCCAAGGTTGGTCGTAGCCTCCTGCTCAACGGATTAATGTGATTCTTGGACGTAATTAATCGAGCAACTTGCATTCCATGCACGTTCCAGTCTCCATAAACCAAACAACTTCGTTTTCTTCAGCTCAGTAATGACGAACATCACGGTACGTTTGGGCGGTACATCCTCGCCTACTTCCAGCTATACATACATACATACCGCGCAAGTTTATCTTCCTCAAGAGGAAGTTGAGATACTAAGGACCAGAAAAAATAAAAATTCTTAACACTCAAGATTCTTACAAACTGATGTTTTTATCAAATACTAATAATACCAACAGTATCAGTAATGTATATCATTATCATTTTTCTACTTAAAAAAAAAAAAAGGTGGCTAAGTGAGTATATATCCCTGGGGATAGGGGATTAAGAATACTTCCCACGTATTCCTTGCGTGTCGTAGAAGGCGACTAAAAGGGGAAGGAGCGGGGGGCTGGAAATCCTCCCCTCTCGTTTTTTTTTTTTTTTTAATTTTCCAAAAGAAGGAACAGAGGGGGGCCAGGTGAGGATATTCCAAAAAAGGCCCAGTCCTCTGTTCTTAACGCTACCTCGCTAACGCGGGAAATGGCGAATAGTTTAAAAAAAAAAAAAATATATATATATATATATATATATATATATATATATATATATATATATATATATATATATATATATATATAGTGATGGGTGATTTGAATGCAAAGGTGAGTAATGTGGCAGTTGAGGGAATAATTGGTATGCATGGGGTGTTCAGTGTTGTAAATGGAAATGGTGAAGAGCTTGTAGATTTATGTGCTGAAAAAGGACTGATGATTGGGAATACCTGGTTTAAAAAGCGAGATATACATAAGTATACTTATGTAAGTAGGAGAGATGGCCAGAGAGCGTTATTGGATTACGTGTTAATTGACAGGCGTGCGAAAGAGAGACTTTTGGATGTTAATGTGCTGAGAGGTGCAACTGGAGGGATGTCTGATCATTATCTTGTGGAGGCTAAGGTGAAGATTAGTATGGGTTTTCAGAAAAGAGGAGTGAATGTTGGGGTGAAGAAGGTGGTGAGAGTAAGTGAGCTTGGGAAGGAGACCTGTGTGGGGAAGTACCAGGAGAGACTGTGTACAGAATGGAAAAAGGTGAGAACAATGGAAGTAAGGGGAGTGGGGGAGGAATGGGATGTATTTAGGGAATCAGTGATGGATTGCGCAAAAGATGCTTGTGGCATGAGAAGAGTGGGAGGTGGGCTGTTTAGAAAGGGTAGTGAGTGGTGGGATGAAGAAGTAAGAGTATTAGTGAAAGAGAAGAGAGAGGCATTTGGACGATTTTTGCAGGGAAAAAATGCAATTGAGTGGGAGAAGTATAAAAGAAAGAGACAGGAGGTCAAGAGAAAGGTGCAAGAGGTGAAAAAAAGGGCAAATGAGAGTTGGGGTGAGAGACTATCAGTAAATTTTAGGGAAAATAAAAAGATGTTCTGGAAGGAGGTAAATAGGGTGCGTAAGACAAGGGAGCAAATGGGAACTTCAGTGAAGGGCGTAAATGGGGAGGTGATAACAAGTAGCGGTGATGTGAGAAGGAGATGGAATGAGTATTTTGAAGGTTTGTTGAATGTGTCTGATGACAGAGTGGCAGATATAGGGTGTTTTGGTCGAGGTGGTGTGCAAAGTGAGAGGGGTAGGGAAAATGATTTGGTAAACAGAGAAGAGGTAGTAAAAGCTTTGCGGAAGATGAAAGCCGGCAAGGCAGCAGGTTTGGATGGTATTCCAGTGGAATTTATTAAGAAAGGGGGTGACTGTATTGTTGACTGGTTGGTAAGGTTATTTAATGTATGTATGACTCATGGTGAGGTGCCTGAGGATTGGCGGAATGCGTGCATAGTGCCATTGTACAAAGGCAAAGGGGATAAGAGTGAGTGCTCAAATTACAGAGGTATAAGTTTGTTGAGTATTCCTGGTAAATTATATGGGAGGGTATTGATTGAGAGGGTGAAGGCATGTACAGAGCATCAGATTGGGGAAGAGCAGTGCGGTTTCAGAAGTGGTAGAGGATGTGTGGATCAGGTGTTTGCTTTGAAGAATGTATGTGAGAAATACTTAGAAAAGCAAATGGATTTGTATGTAGCATTTATGGATCTGGAGAAGGCATATGATAGAGTTGATAGAGATGCTCTGTGGAAGGTATTAAGAATATATGGTGTGGGAGGCAAGTTGTTAGAAGCAGTGAAAAGTTTTTATCGAGGATGTAAGGCATGTGTACGTGTAGGAAGAGAGGAAAGTGATTGGTTCTCAGTGAATGTAGGTTTGCGGCAGGGGTGTGTGATGTCTCCATGGTTGTTTAACTTGTTTATGGATGGGGTTGTAAGGGAGGTAAATGCAAGAGTCCTGGAAAGAGGGGCAAGTATGAAGTCTGTTGGGGATGAGAGAGCTTGGGAAGTGAGTCAGTTGTTGTGTCGCTGATGATACAGCGCTGGTGGCTGATTCATGTGAGAAACTGCAGAAGCTGGTGACTGAGTTTGGTAAAGTGTGTGGAAGAAGAAAGTTGAGAGTAAATGTGAATAAGAGCAAGGTTATTAGGTACAGTAGGGGTGAGGGTCAAGTCAATTGGGAGGTGAGTTTGAATGGAGAAAAACTGGAGGAAGTGAAGTGTTTTAGATATCTGGGAGTGGATCTGTCAGCGGATGGAACCATGGAAGCGGAAGTGGATCATAGGGTGGGGGAGGGGGCGAAAATTTTGGGAGCCTTGAAAAATGTGTGGAAGTCGAGAACACTATCTCGGAAAGCAAAAATGGGTATGTTTGAGGGAATAGTGGTTCCAACAATGTTGTATGGTTGCGAGGCGTGGGCTATGGATAGAGATGTGCGCAGGAGGATGGATGTGCTGGAAATGAGATGTTTGAGGACAATGTGTGGTGTGAGGTGGTTTGATCGAGTAAGTAACGTAAGGGTAAGAGAGATGTGTGGAAATAAAAAGAGCGTGGTTGAGAGAGCAGAAGAGGGTGTTTTGAAATGGTTTGGGCACATGGAGAGAATGAGTGAGGAGAGATTGACCAAGAGGATATATGTGTCGGAGGTGGAGGGAACGAGGAGAAGAGGGAGACCAAATTGGAGGTGGAAAGATGGAGTGAAAAAGATTTTGTGTGATCGGGGCCTGAACATGCAGGAGGGTGAAAGGAGGGCAAGAAATAGAGTGAAGTGGAGTCATGTGGTATACAGGGGTTGACGTGCTGTCAGTGGATTGAAGCAAGGCATGTGAAGCGTCTGGGGTAAACCATGGAAAGCTGTGTAGGTATGTATATTTGCGTGTGTGGACGTGTGTATGTACATGTGTATGGGGGGGGGGGGGGGTTGGGCCATTTCTTTCGTCTGTTTCCTTGCGCTACCTCGCAAACGCGGGAGACAGCGACAAAGTATAAAAAAAAAAAAAAAAAAAAAAATATATATATATATATATATATATATATAGATAGATAGATAGATAGATAGATAGATATATATATATATATTTTTTTTCTTTTCTTTCAAACTATTCGCCATTTCCCGCATTAGCGAGGTAGCGTTAAGAACAGAGAACTGGGCCTTTGAGGGAATATCCTCACCTGGCCCCCTTCTCTGTTCCTTCTTTTGGAAAATTAAAAAAAAAAATAGATAGATAGATAGATTGATATATAGATTGATAGATAGATAGAGATGGAGGGAACGAGAAGTAGGAGACCAAATTGGAGGTGGAAGGATGGAGTGAAAAAGATTTTGAGCGATTGGGGCCTAAACATACAGAAGGGTGAAAGGCATGCAAGGATAGAGTGAATTGGAACGATGTTGTATACCGGGGTCGACGTGCTGTCAATGGATTGAACCAGGGCATGTGAAGCGTCTGGGGTAAACCATGGAAAGTTTTGTGGGGCCTGGATGTGGAAAGGGAGCTGTGGTTTCGGTGCGTTACACATGACAGCTAGAGACTATGTCTGAACGAAAGTGGCCCTTGCTGTCTTTTCCTAGCGTTACCTCGCGCGGGGGGGGGGGGGGGGGTGTCATTTCATGTGGCGCGGTGGCGACTAGAATGGACGAAGGCAGCAAGTATGGATATGTGCATGTGTATATATGGATATGTCTGTGTATGTATATGTGCGCGTGTGGGCGTTTATATATAACATGAGTATGTGGGTGGGTTGGGCCATTCTTTCCTCTGTTTCCTTGCGTTACCTCCTTAACGCTGGAGAAGCGACAAAGTATAATACATATATATATATATATAAATGACAGTTTTTGATGAAAAATAAGTATTCTTATGATTTCTAATTTAACGATGGCTTTCCATGGGTCACATGCATAGTGAGAGCGTATGTGACCTTAGAATTATCTTTAACACCTGAAGAAGGTATTAAAGATAATTTGGTTGGTGGATGGAACTTACGTTGACGGCCTTAATGACCCTGGGAGATGATAGGCCTAATGCCTAACCAACCAACCAACTGGTAGCTTTCCCAAAACGTAAGTACAGCACTAGGCAGACTCGTAAATACACCCACATCAACTGAGAACACGACGGATGACAAGGTTTCATTCCGTAGGTGAGTATGTCTGCATGGGAGGGTGTCAGGGAGGGGTAATATCTACCACACGTAGCGGAATGCGTCAGGCAAGAGTGTGTGATGGGCTGGCTGCTCAGTGCTACCACCATGGGTAGAGCCTGTGGTCTCCACCTGATGCTGTTAATCAGTGCGGAGTTGAAACGGTCTGACGCGACGTCCCGAGGTCTGAGAAATCATCCAGAACAGGAGTCTGTGTCCAGAGGATCACACGGGGATCATCTTACGCTATTTCTTGGAGTCGTTACAAGGAAATCTGTGCTGCTGCGGAGCACTACTGGCCAGAGTTCAGACGTGCCATCTGTGAATCTATTTTTCATTCATGTTTCCCTCTGTAATACGGGGAACATATATATATATATATATATATATATATATATATATATATATATATATATATATATATATATATATATATATATATATATGCCTTGTGCTCTTTCTTCATTTTTTATATAACGTATTATTCTTCCCAGCAACCAGCACCTTCTACCGGTCTTTGACCAGACTCATTTCAGGTTCAAGGAAGTAATGTTGGAGTGAACATGCGCTTGCTGAGGGGGATCGGAATCTACATTGATCGAGGGCGCAGTGCAGAGGCGTTTGGTTGTTTCCCTGCGCCATGAAGGTGTGGAGGGAGGAGACATGCAGCTCTCTCTCTCGTGAATATTGTCGTGTCTTTCTTTTGACCATTATCAGTAATATTAGTTATTATCTATTATTTCATCTTTGAGATAAACCTTTAAAGTTTGTATCTATGTGCTGTATATGTATCGTTCCTGACATATGACACAGCTCGGCCGTGGTGTCTGGTGTTGCTCAGTTGTGACGGAAACTGGGCAAGGAAATGGTAGCAGAGGACGTGTGTAAAGTGATGGCTTGTAAACTATGAATTTAAAGAGGACGTGCGCGGGGTACGAGTAAAGGGGAGAGAGATCACTTCTCCGATAACGATCTTGTGAGCTTCCATTCTCCCTAAGATACAGATATGATGAGGGAAGCCTTGGGCCAGGACTGACGTAGCCTGGGTCAAGTTGTGTTTACATGTCCGGATGTCGTGGGAGGAAGCACGAATGCGGTGCATGACGATTCATGGTAAACGTACGTTTCTGAAGGGCAACGACACTTGCATGACAGGGACGGGCTATGGCTGAGCCACAGGGGCGTCAAGCGGTATAGCAAGTGTCTTGAACAGTTCGTATGAGAGTTAGGAAACAAGAGGGTTGCGACAAGAGACCAGAATAGGTAGAGGGAACAGCCAAGTGGGAAGAGAGCACGGGGTATAACCACGCAGGTCACAGGGGACGCGGTAGTGCGCACCACACACACACACACACACACACCCGTGGTGTAGCGGTTAGCTACATGCTTAGGTTTAAATGCTGGTGGTGGCAGCCTTTCAGCAGTCCATCCAGCTGTTTATCCTCCCCCACGTCTGCACGATAAAATGGATGCCTGGCATAGGGTGTGTGTGTGTGTGTGTGCATACAAAGCAGTAGATATGATACGTATGTACAGGATTAAGAGACAGGGCAACAATAGTGTGAAACTCGCTTCCCATAACACACACACACACACACACACACACACACACACACACACACACACAGTCTGGCGCTGGTACACGTATGTAAGTAACACCATCCACACATTTTGTGAACTTACACCATACATCTACACACTTCATCATCTTCTATTTCTCCATTTTCTCTTTGCAATTTCTCCTTTGCCTCCACACCAGCCATATAATACAAGCGTCAGTTTAGGTCAAGCCTGGTCGAAAGGGTCAGGATCCCTTTAGTTATAGACAAAACTCTGCCATAGTGACATCAGGCCACAAGCTCGCTAGTTGGGATGAAAGAGTTTGACCAACACACAAAAAAAAAGGGGGGGGGGGGGGGGAATGAGGTACAACAGAATTTTCTCCCAAATATAAAATTGGTCAAAAATTGACAAACTAGTCACGTGTATCCAATGTGGGGAAACCCGAAAGCGAATGTGTTTGTTCAACATGAGTCAAGTTTTACCGCAAACAAAAAAAATTATTTTTGAAAAGACAGAGATGTAGTAATTCCCAGATTACTGGGAAGCACAGGACATACAACAATGAGATGTTTTACAGAAGACAACTGAATGTAGTCAGCGCAGTAAAGAAAGACTCGCTGCTTCTTTAACATTGAAACGTAATCTTTGGAGACGATAAAAATATAGCTATAGACCGCTATACACATCACTAAGAACTTTTTTCCTTTTTTTCCAAAGAAATATCAGATATATACAGGAAGACAGATAGACAGTACTGCAAGAAATATCAGATATATACAGGAAGACAGATAGACAGTACTGCAAGAAATATCAGATATATACAGGAAGACAGATAGACAGTACTGCAGGAAATTCCAGTACCTCATCAACTCAGTGATTAACCTTATTATTATGACAAAGAAAACAGGTCAGGTTAGGTTAGGTTAGGTTAGGTTAGGTTAGGTTAGGTCAGGTTAGGTTAATTATCTTTTTCACCAAATTGATAACAAAACCAGGTGATGCCATCCTAACCCTCGTGTTAGGTTAGGTTAGGTTAGGTTAGGTTAGGTCAGGTTACGTTAGGTTAGGTTACGTTAGGTTAGCTTGGGTTAGGTCAGGTTAGGTTAGTTTACTTTCTTCACCAAATTGATAACAAAACCAGGTGATGACATCCTGACCCTCGTGTTAACCAAGGTCTTACGTTCCTAAAGATGTGAGTAAACAACATATAAACATCGGCAAATCGTATCTGGTGTGAAATATGTTCCATGCAAGAAATATACTGTGGAAGTACAATGGAAATCTAAAAATTACAAAATCGCACATTTTGACATTAAACGCCATGACCCTGGAAATGTGAAATAGGCACAGACGTTTTTACAGTTCGTTTTATGTGGCTGAAATTCAACGGCCAACTCCATACATGTAGAAACCATCTTAAGAAAGAAAACTGGAACAAAATGAAGCTCAAAAAATCATGATTACTAGAATGAAAAACTCGTTGGCAGAAAAAGATACTAAGTCATCTCACCTCAAGACTTTTATTCTTATAATAATTTCCACAATGAAAACGGGAATAACTGGCGGGCTGAATTATGGGTTGCCATCAATACGCAAGATTGTGTAGACGATACTGTCAGACTGGTAGCAAATGGCTGGTTACCTGAGCTTCACACTGTTATCGCATGCCTCGAACACCTTCATGTGTTCAGGGATAATCATAAGACCATTCATGCTCTCAGTGCTTATATTATGGCTCTGACGAACGAAAATGGAGTTAACAATTACAACGATAAAACCAGTCATAAAATAAAGCTTAATGTTATATTTCCTGTAAACAATAGAAGAGCTTGGATCATATTACACACACAGTGGTAGCGTCAGTGGTCTTAGAAATACTAGTAACACCTGAAAATTAATATTTTTCAACTGGTGATCATGACTGTTTCAATGACCCTGGCAGTGATGGACGGGTTGTAAACACTTCAAATACCCAACCAAAAGACGTCACAACACTGCGACCATCACCTGCACTATTCCTAGAAAGATGAATTGACGTGGAAAGTTATTACAGTGATAATATCATACGTCAGATTCAAAAGTCAAATGTGTACTAGTTGCTCAGGTGCAATGGCTTGTTATCTAGGACAGTCAAACAAGCAATTCAGGAATCATTAAATCATTGCTCCTATTGCAAATCGTCATGAGCTAAAGTTTATAGTTTTTCCTAAATGTTACGAAAACAATATTTTTTTTTCTTATTTTTCTATCAAATATCACCTAAGACAGAAAAAAAAAAAGTCTGATACCAATATGAAACCTGAAGCAGGAAAAGACTGGCTTACAAAAGCAAATCAACGAATAGTATTAGATATACAAAAACTTCTGACTTAATAGTAATTCATGTTGCACTGCAAGGCTCAGTACTAGATCCAATTTTATTTTTATGTATATTATCTACAATTACGTCTAATTACCAAAGTCTACCCAAGAAAATGGGATAAAATCTGAAAATGGGTTACAAAAATATACGAAATGACCAACTGTCAGCCTAGTTAGAGAACTACGAATGAAATACAACGTAACGCAGGCATAAGTAAAATAATGTATTTTGGAAACAAAAAAT
Organism: Panulirus ornatus; assembly: GCF_036320965.1. Lineage (NCBI taxonomy): Eukaryota > Metazoa > Arthropoda > Malacostraca > Decapoda > Palinuridae > Panulirus > Panulirus ornatus. The sequence goes on along the minus strand of NC_092224.1, from coordinate 53,076,811 downwards.
GCTAGGAGAATCGTTGGAGCTATAATTAGTATCAAACTGAAAGAAACTAAGAAGCTCTCAATATATATATATATATATATATATATATATATATATATATATATATATATATATATATATATATATACATTCCTATGTTTGCAAAAATATCAAACTTGGATCTGGAGGGAAATGTTTATAAAGTCCATTAACCGTATTGATGGCACAGCTTTCAATCCCTCTAACTAATGAATCATTCCTACACTAACAATCCTCTTGATGAAAATGTACTTCGCCTTTTACTGTGAGTGAAATCCCGCGCAATTCTTCCTGCACGCCATACACGTACCTCACTACCGGGCTCCGCCACCCCGACCATAACTTGTAAACTGATAATTGTAATCCCAGACCAGCCCAGCCAGCCGTACGCTTTCTTCGCTACAGGTCGTCGATGCTCCACAACATTTACAATTAACACGTTTTTGACTGAATAACTTCATGAATCTGAGAGAGAGAGAGAGAGAGAGAGAGAGAGAGAGAGAGAGAGAGAGAGAGAGAGAGAGAGAGAGAGAGAGAGAGAGAGAGAGAGAGCAGGCCTAACCTAATCTCTTTTCTCTAACCTTCACGAGGTTGAATGCGAGTTTGGGAGGGCAGGCAGGCGGTCGGCAGTGGGCGGGTCTGTACGTGATGGTCGGCTTACAACGCCCGGCACCACAGCACAACAGATGCGTCGCGTCTCATCTCCACAAGAACCTCCCTAAGTCCTCCAGTTCGGGGTCCCACATGTACCATAAGGCCTGATGTGCATTAAACCTCCGCTCCCGGTCCGCTCACGGTTCGCTCTCGCTCCGGTGAAATTGTATTACGTGTATTTCAATGGAGGACATACCCACTATCGCTCACGGTTCGCTCTCGCTCCGATCACGCGCAAGCAACGGTCAAACAAAAGACCGGAGCGAGAGTGAAGCTATAGTGTGCATCAGGCCTTAGTAGACCAACTTTGTAGCAATTGATATCATGATTATCTACACACTAGGAGCTGACGAAGATCCTACACAGGAGGAGCGAGGGAGGCACAGTACACTACCCTCTGACAGCGACCAACACAAAGAAGAAAAAAAATTCCAAGCGACGCCATTCGTATCGACCAGTCAGCAGACGAGCAAATTATTACCATTCGTCATACTGGTAAGTGACACACACACACACACACACACACACACACACACACACACACGCGAGCGCATACGAAGCCGACTAAAACTAGTAATACTGTTAATCAAGAGCTTTACCGAAATGTGGAAGGGGTTCCCTGCTCTTATGACACTAGATTCTGAAAGCTGACACTTGAACCACGTAAGAGACACGTACGTACATGACCAACACGAAAGTGTTTTCACCCAGTGTTCCTCTCCAGCCAACACCACCTCGACACATCGCAAGTCCGGGAGGCCAGCCACGCTGCTGCCGAACCTTCACGGTTGTATTGTGGTGGTATTGACGTCAGTATTAACTACAAACTACTTGTTTCATTTTAGAGAATTTATATGATTAACTCAATTGGTGCTGAAGGTCTCACTGGAGAAGAAGGTTCAGTGGCAAGCACTCCCGCCAAGATTCGACTCCGCGATGAGACTTTTTCGAAAATATTCCCCAACTGATGAAACTTCACCCGTCATCCCCTCCACCACCATCACCACCATCACCACCAACACCACCATCACCATCACCACCATCACCACCAACACCACCATCACCATCATCACCACCATCACCATCACCACCATCACCACCATCACCACCACCACACCATCACCATCACCACCATCACCACCAACACCACCATCACCACCATCACCACCATCACCATCACCACCATCACCACCATCACCATCATCACCATCATCACCACCACCACCACCATCACCACCATCACCACCACCATCACCATCACCACCAACACCACCATCATCACCATCACCACCATCACCACCATCACCATCACCACCATCACCACCATCACCATCATCACCACCACCACCACCATCACCACCATCACCACCACCATCACCATCACCACCAACACCACCATCATCACCATCACCACCATCACCACCATCACCATCACCACCATCACCACCATCACCATCATCACCATCATCACCACCACCACCACCATCACCACCATCACCACCACCATCACCATCACCACCACCATCATCACCATCACCACCATCACCACCATCACCATCACCACCATCACCACCAACACCACCATCATCACCATCACCACCACCATCACCATCACCACCAACACCACCATCACCACCACCATCACCATCATCACCACCACCACCACCACCACCACCATCACCACCATCACCATCATCACCACCATCATCACCACCATCACCATCAACACCACCACCACCATCACCACCACCACCACCAACACCACCAACACCACCATCACCACCACCATCACCATCATCACCACCATCATCACCATCACCACCATCACCACCATCACCATCACCACCATCACCACCACCACCATCACCACCATCACCACCACCATCACCATCACCACCACCACCACCACCACCACCACCATCACCACCATCACCATCATCACCACCATCAACACCACCACCACCAACACCACCACCATCACCACCACCACCACCACCACCAACACCACCACCATCACCACCATCACCACCATCACCACCACCATCACCATCACCACCAACACCACCATCATCACCATCACCACCATCACCACCACCACCACCACCACCATCACCACCATCACCATCATCACCACCATCATCACCACCACCACCATCACCACCATCATCACCACCACCACCATCACCACCACCATCACCATCACCATCACCATCACCACCACCATCACCACCACACCATCCACCACCACCATCACCACCATCATCACCACCACCACCATCACCACCATCATCACCACCACCACCATCACCACCACCATCACCATCACCACCATCACCATCACCATCACCACCATCACCACCACCATCACCATCACCATCACCCACCACCACCATCACCACCATCATCCACCACCACCACCATCACCACCACCATCACCATCACCACCACCTCCACCATCACTATCCACCACCATCACCACCAATCACCAACCATCACCATCAACCACCACCATCCCACCCACCATCACCACCACCATCACCATCACCACCACCATCACCACCATCCTATCACCATCACACACCACCACCATCACCACCACCACCATCACCATCACCACCACCACCACCACCACCACCACCACCACACCCCACCACCACCACCCCACCACACCACACAACCCCCCCCCCACCCCCCACCCACAACCCACCACCACCCCCAAACAACCCCCCACCCACCCCCACCCCCCACCCCCCAACCCACACCCCCCCCCCACCACCCCACCAACCCCCCACCAACCCCCCCCCCCCCCCCCCCCCCCCCCCCCCCCCCCCCCCCCCCCCCCACCACCCACCCCACCACCCACCCCACCCAACCACACACACCCCCCCACCACCACACACCCCACCACCCCCACCCAACCACCACCCACCCACACCCACCCCCCACCCCAACCCAACCAAACCCAAACACCCCCACACCCCCACCCCCCACCCACCCAACCACCACCCACCAACCCCCACCCACAACCCACCACCCCACCACCACCCCCCAACCACAACCACCCACACCCCCCACCAACCCCACCCACACAAACCACCTCACCACCACCACACACCACCACCACCACACCACACCCACCCACCACCACCACACCCACCCCACCACCACCACACCACCACCCACACATCCCACCCCCACCATCACCACACCCCCCACCACCCACACCACCACACCACCACCACACACCACACCACCACCATCCCACCACACCACCACCACCCCACCACCACCACCACTCACCATCACCACACCCCACACCACCACACCCACCACACCCACCAACCACCACCCCACCACACACCACCACCCACACCACCCCCACCCACCACACCACACCACCCACCACCCACCCACACCACCCACCACCATCACCACCACCCACCACCACACCATCACCACCACCCCACCACACACCACACCACCCACACCCACCACCCACCACACACCACACCACCACACCACCCCATCACATCACCCCACCCACCACACCCCACCACCACACCACCCACCACACCACACCCCCCCACCACCCCCACACCACCACCATACACCACCACCCCACCACCATCACCATCACCACCACCATCACCACCACCACCACACCAACACCACCACCACCACCATCACCCACCACCATCACCACCACCACTCCAGCACCACCACACCATCATCACCACCACCATCACCACCACCATCACCACCACCACCATCACCATCATCATCACCACCACCATCACCACCACCACACCACCACCACCATCACCACCATCACCATCACCACCAACACCATCACCACCACCACCACCATCATCACCACCACCATCATCCATCACCACCATCACCACCAACATCACCAACCACCATCACCATCACCACCACCATCACCACAACCACCACACCACCACTCACCACCACCACCATCACCACCACCACCACCACCACCATCACCATCCACCATCACCATCACCACCACCACCATCACCACCACCATCATCCATCACCACCACCATCACCACCACCACCATCACCCACCATCACCACCACCACCACCACCACCACAACCACCACACCATCACCACCACCATCACATTCACCATCACCACCAACACCAGCATCACCATCACCATCACCACCACCAACATCACCACCATCACCACCACCACCATCACCATCACCATCACCACCACCACCATCACCACCACCACCACCACCACCATCACCATCACCATCACCACCACCACCATCACCACCACCATCACCACCACCACCACCATCACCACCACCACCACCACCACCACCATCACCATCACCATCACCACCACCACCATCACCACCACCACCACCACCACCACCATCACCATCACCACAAACACCAGCATCACCACCACCATCACCACCACCACCACCACCACCACCACCATCACCATCACCACAAACACCAGCATCACCACCACCACCATCACCATCACCACCACCACCACCACCATCACCATCACCACCAACACCATCACCACCATCATCACCACCACCATCATCATCACAACCACCATCACCACCACCAACATCACCACCATCACCACCACCACCATCACCATCACCATCACCACCACCACCATCACCACCATCACCACCACCACCATCACCACCACCACCACCACCACCATCACCACCAACACCATCACCACCACCACCACCATCACCACCACCACCACCATCACCACCACCATCATCATCACCATCACCATCATCACCATCACCAACACCACCATCACAAGAAGCAGTACTGAGCATCATCCTCCCCCTTCCTTACCCCTCGTACGTAAGGGTCGTCTACAATTGCCATGGCTTCAAGTCCCCACCAAGAACGCAGCCACCTGTAACACCACTCCTGGTCACATCCACTGTCGGCAGTGAGTGAGTGGCGGCCTCCTCCACCACCTACCTCAAGTAACCACACGACGTCCTCTCTCCTCTGAATGCTAGACTTAACCCTCAGGTTCTCTGGAAGGTCCATACCTGATCCTTCCGTACTAGCAGGCTACCTGGGAGCTGGGCAGGTACCTGGGAGCTGGGCAGGGATAAAGAAACCGTATGCGGGAGAAAGATGCGGGATCAGTTTATCACAGACCGGCCAAAGATCATTAGTTAATTCAGCGTCTGAGAACCGATAACTAGCGTCATAATTGTTTACAAAGACAGACCCACAGAGTCATGCATAAGGTGAATGCGGGGTACGAAACTTGGTCGGCTTCCATGACTCTCCCTCGGGTCGCTCTGACAGATGAGATGGGCTGGACACAGAAAGCACGAATCAACGACACATTTCTCACACGCATGCCACCGTAGGTCCACGTATAGGGGACGTTAGCATGAAGGTACGACCCTTGAACACGGCTGTACGACCCTTACGTATACAGATCCAAAACCTGACCTAACCCTTGACTTACTCGCAGAATTTATTACTCTTCGTCTGTATGAAGACCTCGTATTTTCCTTCTTGTATTAACGTTCAGTCCAAGACGATCATCAGCAAGGATCGTACCGTCGTGCTCAAAGATCGTTCCGTCGTTCTCAAGGATCGTACCGTCGTAAAGGGTGGCACCGTCTTTTTTCAAATATCGCATCGTAATTCTTAAAGATTGTACCGTCATGCTCCAGGATCGTACCGTTGTTCTCCAGGCACCAATGATCAGTGGGCCACTGGACTCCCATGTCAACAAACAAACAAACAAACAAACAAACAAACAAACACAGACAGACAGACAGACAGACACACAGACACACACACACACATAACGACCCTGTTCACCCCACTGAGAGCACACTGCTGAGGTTGAGGAGGAGTGGGCATCCACTGTGTCTGCAGCTCCACTGGGAGAGGAAACTGTATATCAAAACTGATAAAGCTGAACACAAGACCCCGGCACACAGCATCACAATTGGCCCGGGCGACCCGTGGCCTGGGCCAGATGGCTGGCTGGGGCCGGGGCGACCCGTGGCCTGGGCCAGATTGCTGGCTGGGGCCGGGGCGACCCGTGGCCTGGGCCAGATGGCTGGCTGGGGCCGGGGCGACCCGTGGCCTGGGCCAGATGGCTGGCTGGGGCCGGGGCAACCCGTGGCCTGGGCCAGATGGCTGGCTGGGGCCGGGGCGACCCGTGGCCTGGGCCAGATGGCTGGCTGGGGCCGGGGCGACCCGTGGCCTGGGACAGATGGCTGGCTGGGGCCGGGGCGACCCGTGGCCTGGGACACATGGCTGGCTGGGGCCTGGGTGCAGGTGGGTCACAATGGTCGTACTTACCCAGCTGAACCCAATGGTGAACACTGCTGAGGTGTTCAGTATGTTCATATACCTAACTGAACACTGGTGAACACTGCTGAGGTGTTCAGTATGTTCATATACCTAACTGAACACAATGGTGAGCACTGCTGAGGTGTTCAGTATGTTCATATACCTAACTGAACACAATGGTGAACACTGCTGAGGTATTCAGTAAGTTCATATACCTAACTGAACACGCTGGTGTGAGGTGCTGAGTATGGTCATGTACCCAGCTGAACACAATGGCAAGCACTGCTGAGGTGTTCAGTATGTTTATATACCTAACAACAAAATGATGAACATTGCTGTGGTGTTCAGTGTGTTCATATACCTAACTGAACACAATGGTGAACACTGCTGAGGTGTTCAATATGTTCATATAACCAGCAGAACACGTTGGTGTGAGGTGTTGAGTATGGTCATATATCCAGCTGAACACGCTAGTGTGCGGTGTTCAGCATGTTCATATGCCAAGCTTAACACGCTAAGATGTTCAGTCTGTCCATACATGCAGCTTGGGCAAGCTAATGCATTGGTCCACAGTGCCAGCATATAGAGAGTCATGTACACACGCACTGCTTATCCTGACTCACACATTACTGATGGCGTCTCAGGCACACGTCACTCCTTCATGAGGGTCAAGAGTGCTTGGGCACGAGACGGGTTAAGCCATCAGTCTCCTGCAGTAGTGGCAGTACTGCATGACCTAGAGGTAGACGGATCTATTATCATAACACTGATGTAGTGGTGCCTGCATTCAACAGTAACGTTATGTTCAAATCATGGTATGGGTGTTAAGGTTTACTATATATATATATATATATATATATATATATATATATATATATATATATATATATATATATATATATATATATATTACTTAGTCGATGTCTCCCGCGTTAGCGAGGTACCGCAAGGAAACAGACGAAAGAATTGCCCAACCCACCCACATACACATGCATATACATAAACGCCCACACACGCACATATACATACCTATACATTTCAACATATACATACATATACATACACTGACATATATATATATATATATATATATATATATATATATATATATATATATATATATATATATATATATATATATATACATCTTGGGGAAGGCAAGTGTAAAATCTTGTGGTGGTTTACGAACAGAGGAAATAACATACGTCTGAAGAATGTGGTGAAAGTGAATGAACAGAGACACCAAGAAAGAATGAGTGAGGAGCTGCCTATGGCGAGGGTAAGTGAAGCTGGCTGAGGGGGAGAGGCAAGCAGTGGAAGGTGTGTAGGGAAGCAGTGTTAACATGTGCACAAGAATATTGTTGTAGAAGGTGGGAGTATGTGAGCGGGGTGGTAATTGGCGGGCTGAGAGTCAATCTGTTTGAGAATTAGGGAAGTGAATGGACGCCATCTGCGGAGTAAGAGTGACTGAAAGGAGTACAAGAGAAGAGGCAGACATGGAAGATGAAACAGATGGAAAATGAGAGAGTATCGGTGACATTTACAGCGAATATGACAATGTTTTGGAGGGAAATGACTAGTGTGAGGAGCATGAGAACAAGTGAAAGAGAGTGAGTGGAGGTTAAGAGAAAGCGATAAAAGGCAAAAAAAAAAAAAAGGCAGAGCGAGTATTCTGTAGGACTGTTGATTGTATCAGGTGATATGGTGGTGGTTGTGGTGTGTTTGGGATGTGGTGGTACGTGGAGGAAGAGAATCCTGGCGACCAATTTGATGAAAGAAGGGAGGTAATGAACACCTTACATAAGATAAAGTGTGGCAGAATGACAGGAGAGGATGGGACCACAGAAAGGGAGCAACTGTGTCCTTTTTTTATGTTAGCTTAGACGGCATGGGCTATTGAGGCCCTAATCAAGGCCATCTCATTAACGCTATATATATATATATATATATATATATATATATATATATATATATATATATATATATATATATATATATATATTTTTTTTTTTTTTTTTTTTTTTTTATACTTTGTCGCTGTCTCCCGCGTTTGCGAGGTAGCGCAAGGAAACAGACGAAAGAAATGGCCCAACCCTCCCCATACACATGTACATACACACGTCCACACACGCAAATATACATACCTACACAGCTTTCCATGGTTTACCCCGGACGCTTCACATGCCTTGATTCAATCCACTGACAGCACGTCAACCCCTGTATACCACATCGCTCCAATTCACTCTATTCCTTGCCCTCCTTTCACCCTCCTGCATGTTCAGGCCCCGATCACACAAAATCCTCTTCACTCCATCTTTCCACCTCCAATTTGGTCTCCCTCTTCTCCTCGTTCCCTCCACCTCCGACACATATATCCTCTTGGTCAATCTTTCCTCACTCATTCTCTCCATGTGCCCAAACCACTTCAAAACACCCTCTTCTGCTCTCTCAACCACGCTCTTTTTATTTCCACACATCTCTCTCACCCTTACGTTACTTACTCGATCAAACCACCTCACACCACACATTGTCCTCAAACATCTCATTTCCAGCACATCCATCCTCCTGCGCACAACTCTATCCATAGCCCACGCCTCGCAACCATACAACATTGTTGGAACTACTATTCCTTCAAACATACCCATTTTTGCTTTCCGGGATAATGTTCTCGACTTCCACACATTTTTCAAGGCTCCCAAAATTTTCGCCCCCTCCCCCACCCTATGATCCACTTCCGCTTCCATGGTTCCATCCGCTGACAGATCCACTCCCAGATATCTAAAACACTTCACTTCCTCCAGTTTTTCTCCATTCAAACTCACCTCCCAATTGACTTGACCCTCAACCCTACTGTACCTAATAACCTTGCTCTTATTCACATTTACTCTTAACTTTCTTCTTCCACACACTTTACCAAACTCCGTCACCAGCTTCTGCAGTTTCTCACATGAATCCGCCACCAGCGCTGTATCATCAGCGAACAACAACTGACTCACTTCCCAAGCTCTCTCATCCCCAACAGACTTCATACTTGCCCCTCTTTCCAAGACTCTTGCATTTACCTCCCTAACAACCCCATCCATAAACAAATTAAACAACCATGGAGACATCACACACCCCTGCCGCAAACCTACATTCACTGAGAACCAATCACTTTCCTCTCTTCCTACACGTACACATGCCTTACATCCTCGATAAAAACTTTTCACTGCTTCTAACAACTTGCCTCCCACACCATATATTCTTAATACCTTCCACAGAGCATCTCTATCAACTCTATCATATGCCTTCTCCAGATCCATAAATGCTACATACAAATCCATTTGCTTTTCTAAGTATTTCTCACATACATTCTTCAAAGCAAACACCTGATCCACGCATCCTCTCCCACTTCTGAAACCACACTGCTCTTCCCCAATCTGATGCTCTGTACATGCCTTCACCCTCTCAATCAATACCCTCCCATATAATTTACCAGGAATACTCAACAAACTTATACCTCTGTAATTTGAGCACTCACTCTTATCCCCTTTGCCTTTGTACAATGGCACTATGCACGCATTCCGCCAATCCTCAGGCACCTCACCATGAGTCAAACATACATTAAATAACCTTACCAACCAGTCAACAATACAGTCACCCCCTTTTTTAATAAATTCCACTGCAATACCATCCAAACCTGCTGCCTTGCCGGCTTTCATCTTCCGCAAAGCTTTTACTACCTCTTCTCTGTTTACCAAATCATTTTCCCTAACCCTCTCACTTTGCACACCACCTCCACCCAAACACCCTATATCTGCCCTATATATCGAGGATATAGCTATATGTGTGTATATATATATATATATATATATATATATATATATATATATATATATATATATATATATATATATATATATACACACATATATATATATCCTCGATAAAAACTTTTCACTGCCTCTAACAACTTACCTCCCACACCATATATCCATATTTTTCTCGTACAAGGTGAGGTGGATGAGGACCGGCAGAATGCATATACAGTGCCCTTACATAAGGAGTAAGAAGGACAAAAGCGAATGCTTGAAGTACAGAGGTATAAGGCTATTGAGTGTACATGTTAATGTGTATGGAGGAGTGGTAACTGAGAATGGGTAGGAGGAATGTGACTTCAGGAAAAGCGGAGGACGTGTGGAATAAGTACTTGCTTTGAGGAATTAGCGTGAGAAAGAGAGGGATTTATATGTGACACTCATAGGCCTTCAGAAAGTATCTGATAGGGTTGACAGAGATGCCTTGTGGAAGGTATTACGAATACAAGGTGTGGTGGTGTGAGAGGAATGCTTCTAGTAGTGGTGAGGAGTTTTCACCAGGCAAGTGAGACGTGTGTACGAGTAGGAAGGGAAGAGGATCTGTTGTTCCATGTTTAGGTGAGTCTCTGCCATGGTTGTGTGATGTCACCATGGCTGTTTGATCCATTCATGGACGGGATGATGAGAAATGTAAATGTGAGGGTCTTAAAACGAGAGGGGAGGGGGAATCTACAGTATACTGGTGGTATGGGGGCCTGGAAGTTGTCAGTGTCTATTTGCAGATGGCACGGCTCTGGTGACAGACACAAAACTCCAGAGGCTGGTGTCTGAGTTTGAGTGTGTGTGTGTGTGTGTGTGTGTGTGTGTGTGTGTGTGTGTGTGTGTGTGTGTGTGTGTGTGAAAGGAGATAAATGATAAGTAATGAGAACAAAAGTAAGATATTAAGGAAGGCGCTGCGGGTGGGGTTGGTGGGGTTGAACGGTTTAAGCGTGTTTCAATGGGAAGAACCTGGAGAAAATGGAGTGCTACAGGGGTGTGGGAGTGGACACGGCAGCGGATGCAACCATGGGAGCTGAAGTGAGTCATAAGTCGGAAGAGGAGGCAAGGTCGCGGATGCATTATGGAGCATGTGGAAGGAGAGAGGTCAGCATCTGTTAGTACAATGTTGGTTATGTCAGAAGGCATAGTAGTGAGAACAGCGTTTATGGAGATGAATCTTGGGCCGTGAATGCAAAAGAAAGGAAAAGTATGGACATGTTGGATATCTAATGCCTGAGAATAAGTGCTGTGATCTGGGTTGACCGTGTAAGAAATGTTAGAATAAAAGCGATGTGTGGTAGTAAGCACAGTTTGACTGAGAGAGATGACCAGGTTGTGCTGAAATGGGAAGGGCATATAGAGGATGAGAGAAGAAAGACTCAGTGGCTCTATGTTTCAAAAGTGGAGCGGGGAAGGAGAAAGGGAGATGGAAGAATGGAATTTAGGATTCTTTGTGGTATTGGGAAGTGAGCATACAGGAAGGTGAGATGCATGCACGGGATGGAAATGACGTCGTAAATAGACTTAACCAAGGTATATAGAGCATGACGTTAAACCGTGGAACAGTCTGAAGGGCTTAGCTGTGGATGATAGGCTCTATCTTTAGTACATTATATACGACAGCCAGAGCATAGATGTGTGCAGATGAGGACGTTATATATATATATATATATATATATATATATATATATATATATATATATATATATATATATATATATATATATATATATCCCTGGGGATAGGGGAGAAAGAATACTTCTCACGTATTCCCTGCGTGTCGTAGAAGGCGACTGAAAGGGGAGGGAGCGGGGGTCTGGAAATCCTCCCCTCTCGTTTTTAGTTTTCCAAAAGAAGGAACAGAGAAGGGGGCCAAGTGAGGATTTTCCTCATAGGCTCTGTCCTCTGTTCTTAACGCTAGCTCGTTAACGCGGGAGATGGCGAATAGTATGAAAAAAATAATATATATAATATAATATATATGCTCTAGTAATCCTATCTATCCTTATGAAACTCCTGCAGCACTGAGGAAGCTGCACGTCCACAGTTCGGGATTACAGGACATAAAACATTGCGATGCTGTCTATGTGTATGTGTGTCTAAGTGGAGAGAGCTTAGGCAATGAAGGATTAAGTCCTCGGTGTCGAGTATATGGTAGTTGCATTATGGACATGTAGAGGCTTGGAATATGTCGTAACGTTGTTTGTAGTGTTATATATAACGGAATTAATCACATACACACACACACACACACACACACACACACACACACACACACACAGCAGGGGGAACAGGTTTAGGAACAACAAGGGTCAAGTTTGTTTGCAGAAAAATATATATCTCCACAAGGAGGACATAATCAGGTCCTAATCAACCTAACCTTTACCATCAAACCAGTCAACACGAGTCCTCACAAAACCTTCACTAGATATCAAGAAGTAAGTCAGCTGACCCAGCCAGTACAACATACGACATTATCCTCTACCTTTTAGGAGACCATTGGACAACGCCCCAGCTGACGGACGTACCTAGAAGGAAAAAACAGACGATATTAATAACTGGAAGAAAACCTGGCTATTGATATGACCATCAACAAGTTATCAGTATGTGTAACACTATGTGTGCGTGCGTGCGTGCGTGCGTGCGTGCGTGCGTGTGTGTATTACCTATTTGTACTGTATGGGGAGGGAGTTTTACACTCGTGGGGCCCCATCTCTTGAACATTCTCGTTGTCATACAGCTTCGTAAGATCATGTCTGGTGTCTACATTGACTATGTCCCCAATCATGCGATTCCCATTCATCCATCACTCGTATAAAAGTACTTCTTTATATCTTTTTATGACGGTTTTTATGTTCATTTTTTTCTGCATAATTTCATGTTATGTCCTTTGGTGGTTTTATCCTCTCATCTCTCGAAGCGCTGCTCAGTATCCATGTTATCGATCTGCTTTAAAAGCTTAAAGGTTTTGATCAGGTTGCCCCTCACTCTTTACTCTTCCAAGGTAGACTAATTCAAACCCTGAAGCCTCTCCCTAAAACTCAGCTCTTTCCGGTACCATCTTTGTTGTCCCTTCCTCTGGACCTTCTCTACCAGCTCTCTGTTCTTCGTCAGGTGTGGTGACCAAACTAGCGTGTGTGGGGTCGGGTCTCACCCCAACTGTGGTGCCAACACGAACGTTCAGACGGACCCGACCATCTCCTGTTGTGCTCATAACGCATTCTCTTGCTCATGGTCTTACCTTAGGCATCTTCATATAGCCTTACCATATACATTCAGCCTATATTCTCTCTCGTCCATTTTATATCATTTCAATGTACGTATCACATTCGAGGGTAATATCATACAAATGTTGAGGAGATTCAAACATAATGTAAAGGACCTCAGTCACTCGCTCAAGTCCTATCCTCAGGTCCTATCCTCAAGTCTTATCCTCAAATCCTATCCTCAGGCCCTACCTTCATGACCAATCCTTAAGTACCACCCTAAGGTCCCATCCTTACATCCCATCCTCATGTTCTATCCTTACGTCCCATCCTCACCTCCTATCCTCACGTTCCACCCTATCCTTACGTCCCACCCTCACGTCCTATCCTCAGGTCCCAACCTATCCTTACATCCCATCCTCACGTTCTGTCCTCAGGTTCCACCCTATCCTTACGTCCCACCCTTAAGTCCTATCCTTACGTCCCAACCTATCCTTTCATCCCATCCTCACGTCCTATCCTCAGGTTCTACCCTATCCTTACGTCTCATCCTCATGTGATGTCCTCACGTCCTATCCTCAGGTCCTGATCCCTGCCACTAGCCTCTCGTCCCTGCCTATGTGGCCCTCACCATCCTGCTTCCCCTGACTCCACTTCTTATTAAGTCTTCTCTTCCCACCTGCTGGCTCCTCCACCCCTGCTTGTCTAACCCTTCCAGCAGAGTCTCCACACACTCAGCAGAGCCATCACACATTTAGTACAGCCCCCACACACTTAGTACAGCCTCCACACACTCAGCAGAGCCTCCACACACTTAGTACACCCTCCACACACTTAGTACAGCCTCTACACACTCAGCAGAGCCATCACACATTTAGTACAGCCCCCACACACTTAGTACAGCCTCCACACACTCAGCAGAGCCTCCACACACTTATTACAGCCTCCACACACTTAGTACAGCCTCCACACACTCAGCAGAGCCATCACACATTTAGTACAGCCCCCACACACTTAGTACAGCCTCCACACACTCAGCAGAGCCTCCACACACTTAGTACAGCCCCCACACACTTAGTACAGCCCCCACACACTTAGTACAGCCCCCACACACTTAGTACAGCCTCCACACACTCAGCAGAGCCTCCACACACTTAGTACAGCCCCCACACACTTAGTACAGCCCCCACACACCCAGCAGAGCCTCCACACACTTAGTACAGCCCCTACACACTTAGTACAGCCTCCACACACTCAACAGAGCCTCCACACACTCAGCAGAGCCTCCACACACTCAGCAGAGCCTCCACACACTTAGTACAGCCCTCACACACTTAGTACAGCCTCCACACACTCAGCAGAGCCCCCACACACTTAGTACAGCCTCCACACACTCAGCAGAGCCTCCACACACTCAGCAGAGCCTCCACACACTCCACCCTCCCGCCCCCATCTACTCGTCGCCCGTATAGGAAGAATACATTGAGTGGATAATCGCCATTAAGAGCCGCAGTGCCTCCATTACCAGGCTGTGTGAACACCATCACCACACTGGAGGTCCCGCAGTACACACGTCTCCCGTCGTGAAGTCTCTCCATGGTAAGATAATGTGGTCAATGATGAGGAGAGGAAGCACGCAGTCTGGCTAGGTGAGAGGAAAGTATAATTCAGAGTCAGTGAGAGGAATCGGTGCCTCTGCCTCAAGTCTGAGTCGACACCTGGACACACGTAAACACTAAGGTATTTAAGTCACCGCAGGTACGACATGAAGACACTGCAGGTACGACATGAAGACACCACAGGTACGACATGAAGACACTGTAGGTACGACATGAAGACACTGTAGGTACAACATGAAGACACTGTAGGTACGACATGAAGACACCACAGGTACGACATGAAGACACTGTAGGTACGACATGAAGACACTGTAGGTACGACATGAAGACACTGTAGGTACGACATGAAGACACCACAGGTACGACATGAAGACACTGTAGGTACGACATGAAGACACTGTAGGTACAACATGAAGACACTGTAGGTACAACATGAAGACACTGTAGGTACGACATGAAGACACTGTAGGTACGACATGAAGACACTGTAGGTACGACATGAAGACACCACAGGTACGATATGAAGACACTGTAGGTACAACATGAAGACACTGTAGGTACGACATGAAGACACCACAGGTACGACATGAAGACACTGTAGGTACAACATGAAGACACTGTAGGTACGACATGAAGACACCACAGGTACGACATGAAGACACTGTAGGTACAACATGAAGACACTGTAGGTACAACATGAAGACACTGTAGGTACAACATGAAGACACCACAGGTACGACATGAAGACACTGTAGGTACATGAAGACACTGTAGGTACGACATGAAGACACCACAGGTACAACACGAAGACACTGCAGGTACGACATGAAGACACCACAGGTACGACATGAAGACACTGTAGGTACGACATGAAGACACTGTAGGTACAACATGAAGACACTGTAGGTACGACATGAAGACACCACAGGTACGACATGAAGACACTGCAGGTACGACATGAAGACACCACAGGTACAACACGAAGACACTGCAGGTACGACATGAAGACACCACAGGTACGACATGAAGACACTGTAGGTACAACATGAAGACACTGTAAGTACGACATGAAGACACGGTAGGAAGAGAAGAGTGCGAGAGAGCGAGCGTATGATGACGACCCCCCCCGGCCACAAGAGCCTTGTGTTGTACGTATTTACCAGGCTGGGGGACAACTAGGAAGCCACACTTTAAGCCACGCAACAGGTGGCTCCTCTCCTAAACCTGCACCTAGCAACTGCTGCACCTCTCTCTCTCTCTCTCTCTCTCTCTCTCTCTCTCTCTCTCTCTCTCTCTCTCTCTCTCTCTTGTGTGGGTGGCAGGCAGCCACCGTCCAGGGCGGCGTAACACTGGTACTACCCGCTTGCGACGCGGGGAGAGAGAGAGAGAGAGAGAGAGAGAGAGAGAGAGAGAGAGAGAGAGAGAGAGAGAGAGAGAGAGAGAGAGAGAGAGAGAGAGAGAGTTCGTGACGCCTGCCCAGTAAGCCAGCACTTACAATGACTGTCAAGTTTCCTTCCTTTTCCCCCGGTTTGCTTTCTTTTTTTTTTTTTACCTGCTTGACCCCCACGTGGGCTGGTGGCTCCCAGTTCACAATCACACGCTCTCTCCATCTCACACACAACACTTCTCTTCACGTGACTTCCACGACTCATTCTACGTCGCCGTAAATATTCCTGCGGTGGGCGCTACGCGCTAACCACTGCTTTTTGTAAGGAATCTCCCATACTCACTCTTAGCAAACTCTCATTGTTTATCCTCGATTACAAGGGAACGACCAATTACTGCTACGTTACAACCCTTGAACACGACGGTACGACCCTTGAACACGACGGTACGACCCTTGAACACGACGATACGACCCTTGAACACGACGGTACGACCCTTGACGATGATAACCAGGGCTTCTGACCCGACACTTCAGGATCAGGTCAAAAGGCCGGGTCATCAGTCATATCCAGCAGCTGGGAAATATGGACACCCTGAGAATGTAGAGTTCTTATACAAGCCTACGTAGTGATACATGGCGATACAACCTGGCTAAAAATGGCTTTAACCTGCGATGTAACCTCATCCGGGCGGAGTACGGTAACATATATGTTCTCTCTTTTCTTCTTTCATAGCTGTTCGCCGTTTCCCGCGTTAGTGAGGTAGCGCCAGGGATAGACGAAGAAAAGGCTGCATTTTGGCTTTGGCTGTGGATATAAGGCTCTGATCTCAGTTCAGTATACACAGCGTCAGCCAGAGTGGGTGTAGTGGGCAAACGAAGCCGTTGTTCGGTGGTTACTGACGCCACCTCGCTAAGGCAGAAGAGGCGAAATAATACCAAGGAACAATGTATATATGTCAAACATATATGGGTATATATAAAAGATATATGTGTGTATGTAATACATATATGGGTGTATATAATACATATATGAGAATATGTAATACAGATATGGGTGTATGTAATACATATATGGGTGTATGTAATACATATATGGGTGTCTGTAATACATATATGGGTGTCTGTAATACATATATGGGTGTATGTAATACATATAAGTGTATATGCATAAATATGACATACATATAGGCAGATTACTATAACATACATACAGGTGGATCACAATGATATACGTATAGGTGGAACATAAACATAGCCTGCAGTCAGTCAACGCGTCTATCACGGTCCTTTTCCAACTAATACCATATCCTACCATTCTCAAGCTCCTCAGATACGTACAGTAAGAGAAGCCAATATCAACTGATATTCCCCAACATACACAGAGCGCTACATACACACCTCCTCCTCTCCCGTGTCCACAGCAAATTCCAATGTAACTGAAGTGGAGTGGAGAAATACAGAACAAAAACCAACTAAAGATTAATTTATCTCAATGGTTGAGTTATGGGAACCCCCATACCAGTCTACTGCCGTCCATCATCGTTGAACTGAATGGATGGGGTGAGTGTGTCTGGCTATAGCCAGCCAGTACACTCTGGAATGTGGCAGTCTATGTAAGTATGGCCAGCCAGTACACTGTGGAATGTGGCAGTCTATGTAGGTATGGCCAGCTAGTAGAGTGTGGAATGTGGCAGGCTAGGTGGGTATGGCCAGCTAGTAGAGTGTGGAATGCTGTAGGCTATGTAGGTATGGCCAGCTAGGACAGTGTAGAATGCTGTAGACTAGGTGGGTATGGCTAGCCACTACACTATGGAATGTAGTTGGCTATGTGGGTATGGCCAGCCAGTAGAGTGTAGAATGGTGTAGGCTATGTAGGTATGGCCAGCTAGGACAGTGTAGAATGTTGTAGGCTAGGCGGGTATGGCCAGCCACTACAGCGTAGAATGTTGTAGGCAAGGTAGCTATACCACCGTGATCATCTACGGTATTGATGACAGAGCAGACACAGGGTTATCGCTGAATGAGATTCACGTCATCTGGCAAGGGTGATGACCGGAGACAAACTCCCTCATCACACATGACCTCCCTCAGGTTCGTCCAAGCTGGAGATGTGCTTGTAAGTGAAACCCTGACCCGTGTATACTCCCCCTACCCTACAATACGAGATACCCGTCAAAAACTGGATCTACCGTTACAGGTGACCTGGTTCACCTTGCCCAGGGCGGGGATGACTGTGAACCACAAATCCTCCGCTGGACATGAGCTATTTGACGTTAAGTCAACATCCGGGGCCTTCAGAAGCCGTACGACCAGCGGCAGAGCCACCAACACAGGACTCGGGCCAGCTTCAGCGTTCCGAACCCTCGTACACGATCGTGAGTCTTGCTTGTGTCACTACATTTCGTTTGTTGTGACAGAACCGAACCTTTGTCGTTCGCACTGAGTTCTCACTAATGCAGGTTCCATGATCAATCATGGCGGAAAGTAACAAGAAAAAACAAATTTGAGTTCATATGAGATGAGAACTGCTGTAATTAGGTCTCTTATCATTCCAAACTTACGACGAAAACAAAGAAAAAAAAGGTTTGTTCAGTTCTCTTCGATACATGATTCGAACCGCCATGACGTATGTAGGTCAGCGCCACTCATCTGAGTAAGCCTCATCCCTTGATTCACACAGTCATTTTTCTATTCAAGTAATAAACAGGGTTTAGGCACCAGTTATCCAGTACCCGCTTACACACGTACTAGTTGCAACTGGCATCACAGCAGGAGGCGAACACTGAATGAAATAAAATGCTTTCTCAAGCCAGAGAAAACCGGGACTGACAACCAGTACACCGTTATTGTTCTGTACAGAGAGTGCAGCAGGGATGGTCAGCAGCAGGGGTGGTCAGCAGCAAGGGTGGTCAGCAGCAGGTGTAGTGCAGCAGGGGTGGTCAGCAGCAGGTGTAGTGCAGCAGGTGTAGTGCAGCAAGGGTGGTCAGCAGAAGGTGTAGTGTAGCAAGGGTGGTCAGCAGCAGGTGTAGTGCAGCAGGTGTAGTGCAGCAAGGGTGGTCAGCAGAAGGTGTAGTGTAGCAAGGGTGGTCAGCAGCAGGTGTAGTGCAGCAAGGGTGGTCAGCAGCAGGTGTGGTGCAGCAGGGGTGGTCAGCAACAGGTGTAGTGCAGCAGGGGTGGTCAGCAACAGGTGTAGTGCAGCAAGGGTGGTCAGCAGCAGGTGTAGTGCAGCAAGGGTGGTCAGCAGCAGGTGTAGTGCAGCAAGGGTGGTCAGCAGCAGGTGTAGTGCAGCAAGGATGGTCAGCAGAAGGTGTAGTGCAGCAGGGGTGGTCAGCAGCAGGTGTAGTGCAGCAAGGGTGGTCAGCAGCAGGTGTAGTGCAGCAGGGGTGGTCAGCAGCAGGTGTAGTGCAGAAAGGGTGGTCAGCAGCAGGTGTAGTGCAGCAGGGGTGGTCAGCAGCAGGTGTAGTCAGCAGCAGGTGTAGTGCAGAAAGGGTGGTCAGCAGCAGGTGTAGTGCAGCAGGTGTAGTGCAGCAGGGGTGGTCAGCAGAAGGTGTAGTGTAGCAGGGGTGGTCAGCAGCAGGTGTAGTGCAGCAGGGGTGGTCAGCAGCAGGTGTAGTGCAGCAGGGGTGGTCAGCAGCAGGTGTAGTGCAGCAGGGGTGGTCAGCAGCAGGTGTAGTGCAGCAGGGGTGGTCAGCAGCAGGTGTAGTGCAGCAAGGGTGGTCGGTCAGCAGCAGGGGTGGTCAGCAGCAAGGGTGGTCAGCAGCAGGGTTGGTCAGCAGCAAGGGTGGTCAGCAGGTGTAGTGCAGCAGGGGTGGTCAGCAGCAGGTGTAGTGCAGCAAGGGTGGTCAGCAGCAGGTGTAGTGCAGCAGGGGTGGTCAGCAGCAGGGGTGGTCAGCAGAAGGTGTAGTGCAGCAGGGGTGGTCAGCAGCAGGTGTAGTGTAGGGAGGTCGATCACAAGAGCTGTTCCTTGGTGATACCTTCCAACGAGGTTTGGACGACGTATGGGAGGAGGTTGGAGGTACTGACATCCTTGAGCCAACGGCGCCAAACGTAGGTTCTCATGAGCGGGATTACGTCCGGGTGAGCGTCAGCAACAGTGGTTTGAGGTGTGTATTCAGCATGGCTTGTCATTCCAGCCACCACAGTGCCATCATCTCCGTTTGATCATTTAAGGGAGACAGACCTACATGAGTCTGTTAGCCTTGGTCTACCTTGCGAGGCCAAGGATTGCTCTGTCTGCTGCGCCACGTCCAGGGGCCTCCAGCAGGAGGGTTAATCAAGCAGTGTCGACACAGGACATGACAAGAGACAAGGAGGACTGGCACGGTCGCCTCAGAGACTCCACTACCAAGGGAGGTAGCCGGAGCGAGCCGTCCACAACCAGGGCTACGGAAGATACTGAACCTCCAGCTCTTAAGACCTTCCGCTGCTCACCTGCACCCCCCGGGTACCTGTTACAAGTCACCTGGTCCAGGTGTACGTGTTCAGAGAGAGAGAGAGAGAGAGAGAGAGAGAGAGAGAGAGAGAGAGAGAGAGAGAGATGTTCTGCCACGCGTCACTCGATGATGGGCAGTTTGCACTGCCTCACGCGTCTCATTCGTTCGTCGTACGTCATCACCGTGACAAACCCCCGATGATCATGGTAGAATAACAGTGGAATATATTGTGGCCCTTGATGAAGGTCGGCTGAGAACACTTGTTGGGGAGTTGCCAGAACAATCCTCCTAATACGTGAATACCGAACCTTCGCCCTCCTACCAGTAAGACAGGAATGTAGCCACGGTAGACGTTATCCTTTTAACTCAACCTTTACAAAGCTGAGCAGGGACGACAACAGACTGAGCCGTGTCAAAGGCTTACATTATATCAAGAAAGACATAAATCTTCGCACCTCTTGTTAGGGTCGAAGACAGCGATACAATAGGACGTACTTGTAATAGCAGTGAGGCCATTTTAGTACTGGTAATGGTAACAATAGCATAATAGAGGCGGTCATGGAGGGTCCTCTCCATCATATTGTAGATCATGAAGGAGACTGACGGGCTGGTATGTATCGAGGGCAAGAAACCTTGGGGGAAGAACTCGAGAACGAAAAACATTCCATCCACAAGGAAGGGTCCCACTCACGTCCCTGAGGTCACAGTGCTGAAGAACAGACCAATTAATGAAAGAAGGGAAGCCATTCAGGAGAGTGAGGGATACTACGATCACCAAGAGAGAGAGTTGTCCTTCCCAGTCTCTCTCTAGCTAACGCAAGTGTTGTCCCGGGTCAGGCGAGCATCGGCTGGCGCTTCCCTTATCAAGCGTCTGGAGAAGAGCAGTTCGTGACTCGGCAGTCCGCCGCTGGAGAGCCTGGTGTTGAGGGAGCAAGGCTGGGGTAGTCAGGGAAGCAGCTTCAGTCCAGTTAACCATAAGGGGAAGCGCCACACCGGCTGCCGAGGACCAGCCCAATAGAATTCATTAATCTTCCTCCAACCTAACCCAGGAGAGAAGCGGAGGCTGGCAAACTGAAGCCAGTTATCTTCCTGGATTGTTGTTCGTTCTTTTGTAGCAAAAATGCATCAGCATTTGAATTTCTCGCGCTCTCTATAACAGTCCACAGATTGTTTAATGGCACGGTGATGGTCTCTGGTCATTTCCCGACCTTGAGAGGTGGGGAGGAGTGTGGGAGGTGGTGTGGATTGTGGCAGGTGGTGAGGAGCGTGGGAGGTGGTAAGGAGTGTGAGAGGCGGTCAGGAATGTGGCAGGTGGTGAGGAGTGTGGCAGGTGGTGAGGAGTGTGGCAGGTGGTGAGGAGTGTGGCAGGTGGTGAGGAGTGTGGCAGGTGGTGAGGAGTGTGGCAGGTGGTGAGGAGTGTGGCAGGTGGTGAGGAGTGTGGCAGGTGGTGAGGAGTGTGGCAGGTGGTGAGGAGTGTGGCAGGTGGTGAGGAGTGAGCTTTTAACTTTAAACAAGAGACAGTACCACTCGTGCAGGGATCAGTAAGGTAAAGCTGGGGGTCAAGCAGTGGGTGACGTGCTTAGACGTCGCTACACATAAAGGTAAGGTTACCACCATGTGTTGTGACACGAGCATCAGCGACTCCCTGAAGTGCATATCTACCACCCGGACGGTGAGGCCCGGGAGAGGAAGAGCAATGAAAAGGAATTCAAGATGGTTGAACATGTTAGGGAGAGAGGGAGGGGGGACAGAGAAGGAGGAGGACACAGAGAGAGGGGGAAGAGAGGGAGGGAGGGAGGGTGGGGACAGAGTGGGAGGGGGACAGAGGAAGAAGGTATATAATGCCGTACACAGAGAATGATACCCTCACAAGCCCTCCGGGCCATGGGACACCAAGACGGAGTCTTATTTATCTTTTTTTTTTTTTTCTCCCTGAGGGAAAATAACATCTATATCTTGGGCAGGCCATGCTGGGCGAGACGAATTCAGCGGGGGGGGAGAGAGAGAGAGAGAGAGAGAGAGAGAGAGAGAGAGAGAGAGAGAGAGAGAGAGAGAGAGAGAGAGAGAGAGAGAGAGAGAGAGAGGAGGAGGAGGAGGAGGAGGAGGAGGAGGAGGAGGAGGAGGAGGGAGGTCCTTAAGAAAGGTGTCCTGCAACAGGTCTGGGGAACGAGGGGCCAGGGTTAACTAGAAGCGGCGAATGAGATGCTTTCACAGGAACCAGCAGAATCGGGCCCTCCAGACCTTCTCCTGAGGCTCACCACACCCCTTCCCCTCACCACCGGTACACCCTCACCACACCCCTTCCCCTCACCACCGGTACACCCTCACCACACCCCTTCCCCTCACCACTGGTACACCCTGCCACCCTGGAAAACATACCCTCCCTCACCAGCACCACTTCCTCCTCCCTGACCACCATACCTTGCCTTACTACCACCATTCCCTTCCTCCCTGGTTACTGTATCCTCCCACACCACCACAACTCCCTCACTCCCTCGTCACCACATCGTGAATGGTGGATGGTATTGTTCAGTGGTATAACTACTCATTTTGCCATTTTCCCTCCCCATAGCTTCCGTATTGCTGCTGTACAATTCATCATTTTCCCACAGGCTTTAGGGCAGTGAGGCTTTACAAGTCTTTAGAACGAGTCGCTAGTGAGTCTTGGGGGACACTTCGATGTTACCGTTTCTTCGTCTGCAAGACGCGTTTTGCTCACCACCGTCACGATCACTGACAAAAGCAGCATCGGACGGGCTCTGTGCAGCCTCACTTCCTCTGAGAACAAGAAGACTCAAAGAATCCAAAGACATTCTGTGTATTCGCGTCGCGGGTTGTATGGCAGATGTGTGTGTGGATCTAACACTGCGCTCTGGAACCTGGACCCACCCAGCGGTCGAGGGGTCTCGTCAGAGCAGCCCTTCAGTCTCGGGTGCAGTCAACGCTACGGATCCTGGAGTTCCAGGATTAAGGGAGTTGCGTCTTCCAGGGAAATGTGGGGAAGGGACGTGGCGTACGATGACCCTTGTTCGCGGGGACTCCAGAGATCTCCTGGGGAAGGAGCTACCGTGTGGAGGTGTACGGTAGTCGGTGTTGCCACCGGAGGGAGGGGATGCCTCACCGCACATGAACAGCTGCATCATCGACATTCCGGCAGAACTGAGAAAAAACAAAAACGGGAGGTCCTGCCACTCGGCAGAAGGGGAGGTTGGGGAGAGAACCTTCCACGGGTCATACAGGTCCCCGGGGGCAGGACTGGTCCCTGTGGTTACACGAGAAGGAAGATAAGGACGACATGTTATGATGGAAAAGCTGAGGGAGTTTGGGTAGTCCGTAGGTGGACCTAACCGACGATCTCCTTCATTCTTTACATATTTGTGCTGATCATATATGGGTTAGGGGGAGCCCGTGTACCGCACCAGTAAGTGCAGAAGTGAGTCTGTCCAGCGGCAGAGATGGCAGGCGCCGCCGAGCAGCTCAGGAGCGAAGGAGACGGAGAATTGGACACTTTGATAAATTCGGTACTTGAACTATTACGGTATGACGTCAAACTCAAGCTGAAATGGCCAATATGATGCTTCTGTACGGGCTACGCAGAGGTGTAAACAGTGGCAGAGCAAGTGGGACGCATATGACCAGCAGTGACAGACGCAGTGAGGGACAAGTGCAGTGAAGGACAGGCACAGTGAAGGTCAAGTGCAGTGAGGGAAAAATGTAGTGTAGTCAGAGAGGACATGCAGGAGGGGAAGTTGACTCCACGTGTTACCATCAGCGTTACACACACACACACACAGATGCACACACACACACACATACACACACACACACACACACACACACACACACACACACACACACACACAGGGCAAACAGTCTTTTCTGAGCGAAGAAAAAAAAAAAAAAGATCAAACGCCAAACAAGGAAGTCAGCTGGAGGTGAGAACTCAGCGCCTCGTCTCGCCCCTCGAGTGTCCCCAATAAACACAACAAGAAAGCATTGCCCAGTTTACAAACTTGGTGGCACGTGGCCAACTACGACACCCGAGACGACGTAAGGCTGCCTTTGCGACGTCGCCCGCAACGTCCACTCGCTAGATCGGGTCATCCTCCTGGGGACCCCGACCTCTTTTAAGTGGGCATGATGGCGGACGATTGGAAAAGTGGTCGACTGGGATGCTTATGCAACCAACAGATATACGGGTTGACAACCCGTGCACGGCGCCACTGCAGGCAGAGAGAGAGAGAGAGAGAGAGAGAGAGAGAGAGAGAGAGAGAGAGAGAGAGAGAGAGAGAGAGAGAGAGAGAGAGAGAGAGAGCCAGTCTCTCAGGTGTAGCCATATGTTGACCTACACCTTCCTGGAAGGGCTGAAGTCATGCAGGTGATTCAAGGGGCGTCAGAGGGCAGGCACGAGGGGAACCATGTGTGTGTGTGTGTGTGTGTGTGTGTGTGTGTGTGTGTGGGTGTGGGTTCTCCTCGTATCTTGCCCACAACCTTGACCTCAATACTACTAAATAGAAAATATGTAACGTGACATTTTTTTCAGAGTTGTTAAGCTCATCTCCAGGAGTACGATGAGCAGTCGTCGTACTCCTGGGGTACAGTCATAGGGGTTAGGTCACTGTATTCTGGGGGTTAGGTCACTGTATTCAGGGGGTTAGGTCACTGTATTCAGGGGGTTAGGTCACTGTATTCTGGGGGTTAGGTCATTGTATTCTGGGGGTTAGGTTATTGTATTCAAAGCGTTAGGTCATAGTATTGTGGGGGTTAGGTTACTGTATTCTGGGGTTAGGTCATTGTATTCAGGGGTTAGGTGATTGTATTCAGGGGGTTACATGACTGTATTCAAGGGGTTAGGTCATAATATTCAGGGGTTTAAGTCACTGTATTCGGGGGTTAGGTTTTTGTATTCAAGAGGTTAGATAATTGTATTCATGGGGTTAGGTCAATGTATGCAGGGGTTACATCACTGTATTCAGGGGTTACATCACTGTATTCAGGGGTTACATCACTGTATTCAGGGGTTACATCACTGTATTCAGGGGTTACATCACTGTATTCAAGGGGTTAGGTCATAATATTCAGGGGGTTAGGTCACTGTATTCAGGGGTTAGGTCTTTGTATTCAAGGGGTTAGGTCATTGAATTCAGGGGGTTAGGTCTCTGTATTCAGGGGATAGGTCATTGTATTCAGGGGGTTTCATCGCTTTACTGAAGGGGTTATGACATCATAATATTTTCGTATAGTTACAGATCAATTCCCGGGAAGGGAATAAATAGGTTGGGATGAATAACGAAAATATTAAGACTTTGTAAAAACAGAAAAGAAAAACGTAAAATTCACAAGACAAGCCAGTATTCCCGGCCAGTACTGACTGACAACAGCGAAACTGTTCACGAAAAAAATCATCTCTCTGACAACATGACATCAGACGTGTTCAGAACAGGTTTAGGACTGTAATAAGAAGGGCGCCCTTCTGCTGCACCTTTGAGCAGTTATGTATCACGTGATAAATTACCTTACGTATGATGGTTTGCTGAACGATTACTTTAGATTACATTCACGTAAGGTACTTTGCCAAGTGATTACATTAGATTATATACAAATGACTGTGGCTGATGGCATGATTACGTCATGTGTATGAACCATGTCCATTATAATCTCTTCGTCTACATAGTGGATAGTTTGTATGTGATACCCTGTGCACGACGGTACGACACTTGGATATGCTGGCAGCACGACGGTACGACACTTGGGTATACTGGCAGCACGACGGTACGACACTTGGGTATGCTGGCAGCACGACGGCACGACACTTGGGTATGCTGACAGCACGACGGCACGACACTTGAGTATGCTGGCAGCACGACGGTACGACACTTGAGTATGCTGGCAGCACGACGGTACGACACTTGGGTATGCTGGCAGCACGACGGCACGACACTTGAGTATGCTGGCAGTACGACGGTACTACACTTGGGTATGCTGGCAGCACGACGGTACGACACTTGAGTATGCTGGCAGCACGACGGTACTACACTTGGGTATGCTGGCAGTACGACGGTACGACACTTGAGTATGCTGGCAGTACGACGGTACTACACTTGGGTATGCTGGCAGCACGACGGTACGACACTTGAGTATGCAGGCAGCACGACGGTACTACACTTGGGTATGCTGGCAGTACGACGGTACGACACTTGAGTATGCTGGCAGCACGACGGTACTACACTTGGGTATGCTGGCAGCACGACGGTACGACACTTGGGTATGCTGGCAGCACGACGGTACGACACTTGAGTATGCAGGCAGCACGACGGTACTACACTTGGGTATGCTGGCAGCACGACGGTACGACACTTGGGTATGCTGGCAGCACGACGGTACGACACTTGAGTATGCTGGCAGCACGACGGTACGACACTTGGGTATGCTGGCAGCACGACGGTACGACACTTGAGTATGCTGGCAGCACGACGGTACGACACTTGGGTATGCTGGCAGCACGACGGTACGACACTTGAGTATGCTGGCAGCACGACGGTACGACACTTGGGTATGCTGGCAGCACGACGGTACGACACTTGAGCATGCAGGCAGCACGACGGTACGACACTTGAGTATGCTGGCAGCACGACGGTACGACACTTGAGTATGCTGGCAGCACGACGGTACGACACTTGAGTATGCAGGCAGCACGACGGTACTACACTTGGGTATGCTGGCAGCACGACGGTACGACACTTGAGTATGCAGGCAGCACGACGGTACGACACTTGGGTATGCTGGCAGCACGACGGTACGACACTTGGGTATGCTGGCAGCACGACGGTACGACACTTGGGTATGTTGGCAGTACGACGGTACGACACTTGGGTATGCTGGCAGCACGACGGTACGACACTTCAGTATGCTGGCAGTACGACGGTACGACACTTGGGTATGCTGACTTCACTTCCAACCTGACGTGTAAAAGGTCAGGTCAAAGGTCATCCTTATCATATCCCGGGAGCGGTATGTACTTACGAAATTGTCTTGTTGTTGTTGTGTGTGTGTGTGTGTGTGTGTGTGTGTGTTGGGTTGTAGTATGCTGTTCAGACTCAGCATTGTAAAACAAGTACATGTACGCGGCTTAATCGTGAGAGCGTGGGGGGGGGGGGGGGACAGCTGGTAGGTAACCAGCACTCCATCACATTTCGACCTGTGACATCAGCATCTCATCTCCATGTTTCTTGTTCTCGACCAATTAGAGCTGAGCGGAGTGATAGTCAGTAGGGGAACCTTTAGCCAATCACAGTCGGGATGTGGGCCTACCCGGGTGACGTCACTATCTCATCTACATATTCCTTTTTGTCAGCCAATCAGAACTGACCCCTGTATAGTTACCACCATCTCATACGCACCTCGAGGGGTGGTGGTAATTTGATACCTTGACCTGACAATACCAAGAGCCACTGTACTGCCCTGCCTTCACTTCTTGACCTGACAGTACCAAGAGCCACTGTACTGCCCTGCCTTCACTTCTTGACCTGACAGTACCAAGAGCCACTGTACTGCCCTGCCTTCACTTCTTGACCTGACAGTACCAAGAGCCACTGTACTGCCCTGCCTTCACTTCTTGACCTGACAATGCCAAGAGCCACTGTACTGCCCTGCCTTCACTTCTTGACCTGACAGTACCAACAGCCACTGTACTGCCGTGCCTTCACTTCTTGACCTGACAATGCCAAGAGCCACTGTACTGCCCTGCCTTCACTTCTTGACCTGACAGTACCAACAGCCACTGTACTGCCCTGCCTTCACTTCTTGACCTGACAGTACCAACAGCCACTGTACTGCACTGCCTTCACTTCTTGACCTGACAGTACCAAGAGCCACTGTACTGCACTGCCTTCACTTCTTGGTCATCTTTGTGTGACATATATTTCGCCTATGTGTACAGTGGACTAGGATCATTATGACTGTATGTAAGTACATACGAAGAGATTTCTTGGTTTGAATACTTAACTGGATTGCGAACACGTAACATTTTGTGCCCAGTAAATAATTTGCTTCTTCTGGTATAACTTGTTTCTGTAAACATTTTCATCCCTGTGTTTAATTTCATCGCCTAACTTTAGAGCAGCGCATTTTTCCGTGTTGCGTAACGAGAAACTGGCAACCTTGAGCAAGGAATTGCTTGCCTACGTCATCTCTTCCTCGTTAGTTAATCATGTCGTTGATCAGTGACGCTAACGTGGAACATTTCTCTCGGTGTGAGCCTTCACCAAGTGGCATTAAGTCTTCGACAGCTTATGAGTTGAAGCTCGTTGCAGATAGTTTAGGATTGGAGCATGACCGGAATGCTCGTAGAGGGAGAGTTGGAGGCTTTGGTAAACTATGAGTTCGTTGGTGAGGAGTTATGAGCTACTGTGCCTGAGGTTGGAGCAGAGGGAAGTGAACCTCTTAAAGAACAAAAACTGACAGCTCCACCATCGAGATCGACAGAAGTTTTAGCCCAAGCCTAGTACCATAGTGGTTTACATGTCAGCCCTTAATATTTGCAGTTCCAACTGGAGATTGCTAAACTTAACGTTCAAAGTAAACAAGCTAGGTAGGCTTCAGGCACAGAAGGGACAGACTGAAGCAGCTGGGATCAATGTACAGGTGCCAATGGAAGAAACTAGGACTGACCATGCTAAGCTAACTTTGGAACGAGAGAATACGACAGGTCAAGTCAAAGCCAATACCAGAGTCTGATTCTATGAAACACGTAAGATTTGGACCAGACTTCTGTGAAGATGATGTAACTAAATGTTTCCGTATGTTTGAAAATGTGGCCAATGATCCCTGTCTTGGCCCAAGATGTCTTGGTCGATATTACTCCAATCTGTTCTTAGTGGTAAGGCTCACATCACATACGCAGCGTTGTTTACTGACTAGTGGACTGATTATGAAGATGTAATGGGATATTTTTATTCCTTAAAACACTCTCTTGGCTTATTACTAATTTTTTTTTTTATATATGCATTTTTTTTCCGAAGTAATGGCTTGTTAAAGAATGATTCTTCTTGAAGAAATGGCTTTTAGGAGTATGGGGATTATTTTTCTTTAGGTAAGGACTTTTATGGAGTGGGAAAATAACTGTAAAGGGAGTTCTTTCTTCATTGAAGAAGAGATCTTTTTTGAAGTATCTTGTAAATAAATATCTTATGTTTGGAATAAGAAGTATTTTTGACTCCTCTGAAATCCTGAATTAAAATGTACCATTATAAGCTGCTACTGATAATGAAATGTTCTTTTGCTTATCATTGTGTTGAGAAACTTATTATGTATACAAATCATTGTACACACGGTGAAAAAAAAAAAAAGTATCTTAACACCTTTTGCGTGAAACTTTACCACACCACAGACGAAGAATTTTGAAATATGCATTTTAATCTGGCCTCCCACTGGTAGGTCCTGCTTTCATGATATTGTAATATATCGATTACTAACAACATTTTTTGTCGTTTGCCATAATACACGTCATAATGGTTTCATATTTCGAGGGAAGTCAATATATAAAGTGGGACTATCATAATGATTAGGAAACTCGTCCGACATTGACACATACCAATCCTACCAAGACGATACAAGTCGTACTGATCATTTCGAAATTGATCGAACTCAACCAGGACGATGTATTTTCACCGTGTGTAATTTCAACTAGTTTTCTACCCAAGTTTCAGCAAGAAATATAACTTGAGACAGAGATTTAAAGACAATATAAACTGACAATTTATACATATATCTACTGCAACTAATGATTACATCGTTCCAAATTCAAACAATGGTGGTTGAGAAATGATTACTTTGGATTATATTGATGGCGATGAAGAAGTGGCAAAATTCGTCACATAATTACCACAATGATCACGAAAGGTAATCCTGTGAACAATACATGTAATAACCGATATATCTTTATGAGATTACGTATGAACGACCCCGTCAGCGTAGCGGGTTTACGATACCACGAAACGCTTCGCCGCGATCCCTAAACGGCGTTAAACCCAAAACGCAGTTTGCTTGCGGTACAACGAAGTCTTATTAGTATGATATAACAATGCAACGAAACCCTATCAGTGAGAGCTTTGATACGACGCCACCCTGTTAGGAGGAGCTTCCAGTAACTCGACGAACAAAGTGGTGTCGTGAGGTCAGTCCAGCCAGGACAAACCATCCTGCTTCTCAGGCCTCACAGGAGCAGACCAAAAGCTCTTGGAAGTTGATGAAACCACGAAGCTTGTGTCGCTCTACCACGCAGTACGCGCCTCGGGAATTTTCCAGCCCTTGATGATGCCACCAGAGCTTCAGACAACTGTTTCATCACCTTCCACTTTCTCTTGGTACATCCCTCCTTCCACGTACCATCCTACATGGCCACATCTCCCTGCGTGGCCACATCTCCCTGCGTGGCCACATCTCCCTGCGTGGCCACATCTTCCCTGAGGAATGGCATGAGCCCCTTCCTGCTAAACACGGCTCTTTAAGGTTCATGCTACCCTGTATCAGAGGTTCATCAAGCTCGTTCATAATATATTCGTGAACTGTGAGATGGCTAAGATATTCCAGTGTGTGTGTGTGTGTGTGTGTGTGTGTGTGTATGAACACTGGGCTCGCGACCCATGGTAAGGTTCATGACCACAGGCACATGGAAACGGTTTCATTCGCCTGTGGTCAGTTGCAGTTTGTTTCAGCCACTCCCTCCCTGCTTGCAGCAGGGTCAGTCAGCCCGACGAGAGAAATGCGTCATATTTCGCTTGAGGGTTCTGTACCCCCCTCCTGTAACCCCACCAGACAGACGGTCATAAGTTTACAAGTACAGTCACAACACCTTTGTCGTTTGACAGGCAACGAAGCACAGCTTGAAGATAACACGTCAGGGGATGCATTACTGGTAACCACATGATGGGAGCAGAGGGGAAAAAAGAGAAATAAAGTGACAGTGGACTGAGAAAATAATCATATTCATTCCGAAACAACATGCACGACTGACGTGTGTTTACTGGGATATCAGAACAAAAACTGTAACGCTCTCACAAACGAAGCCAAGTCAAAACTGTTGCCTGATAGGACAATTGAGGGTGGAACTTGAACCTTAATTTGGAGCTTGCAACTGGCTGGAATTGAGGCATTGTGTTTGGGAAACGTGACCGGAGCGAGTGCGGTGATGGCGAGCGGCGGTACGCGGCGGCCATCACGTAGCTGGTCTGGGTCTCGCTGTCGTCCAGGTTGCGGAGCTGCATTAACACCTCCCACTCACGTACCTGGTCGTTCGGGCTGTCTGGTCACACCAACACCTCCCAATCACAGGTGGCCAACTCCCAGTCACAGGTGGCCAACTCCCAGTCACAGGTGGCCTGTCTTCCGGTGTCGTGGAAGCTGCCATCTGGCCCCCTACGAGTGCCTCCTCGTCCGTGGATGTTGCCAGTCGATCGCTATCGTCGAGGTCGTCGCTATGCACCGCCAGGACCAACCATCCTCGAACGTCTCTGTGCTATGACACTCTCGTATAGCTGCAGCGACACCACTCCCATCTACGTCGCTGGTTGACGACCTGTTGTCGTTCAGGCGGCCTGCCCCAGAGGGAGCCTCCCGTCTTTCGTCGCAAGTCCAGGGTTGCAGATGACAGCCGCTGATGCTGATGACCTCATTGTGTTTGTACTACTACGGTGGAAGAGGTTCATCATGCCTCGAGCCTGCTACTGTGTTAGGCCATAACACAACACCTCAGCTCCTTCAGACTTTCCCCCTGTGTCCTGATTGTGCAACTCCTGCAGATGACGTGCCGGGTTCCCACAGCCACAGCACCTTGCCAGACGTCCCGCTGCTCACCTACATGATGCCTCCCACACACGTCCATCCACTCCCCTTCTACACGGTCTAAGTGTAAATATTCTCCGTCTAGATATGAATCAAGAGCCTGGATGACACAAGTATTTGTTTCTCTATAGAAGCCATGATGGCGTAACCGTGAGAAAACACACTGTGCGAACTGGACAGAGCCAATAATCCCAGTCACTGAACCACTTTAAGGATAACTGAGTGTGCTTAGCATCACCCACTTGTGGCGACATACGAGATACCATCCAGGACCCCCTGACCCCCCCAGAGAAAGAAAAGCAGAGTACCTCGCCCTGGCGTCACTGATCCCCACCCTCATCCTTTAGACAATCTTGGGCAACACAACTACTGACGCCTCTGATCGTGAAAATCGTACTGAGTACTGAACATAAAACAGAGAGAGAGAGAGAGAGAGAGAGAGAGAGAGAGAGAGAGAGAGAGAGAGAGAGAGAGAGAGAGAGAGAGAGAGAGAGAGAGAGAGAGAGAGAGAGAGAGAGAGAGAGAGAGAGAGAGAGAGAGGAGAGAGAGAGAGAGAGAGGGGGGGGCGGGGGGGCTGTTATGTGGGCAAATAACAGTCATCAAAAGTATGGCATGATTCAGCAGGGTTGGCAGAACAGACACGAAGGGGCTTCATCAAGGTGCTGGCGGGTGAGGCAACCTCGACCACTGCGAGCAAGGAGGTCGAGTGGGCGAGGTCAGGCGCCTACACTGGAAGGTAGAGACGAAGAGAAAGTGGGTAGAGGAGATGCATGTAGCGAGACATAGACAGTGGGAGAGCAATATGGAAATAGAGACTGAGCGAAACAGGAGGGAGGGACCGGTGGCAGCCTGAAGGTGGACAGCCTGGGGTAGGTCGACCTGAAGGAGGCCACGTAGGGGTTGGCCAGGTCTTAAGTGCCTCCCTGTGGTTCTTCATGTGTCATCTCGTTTTCTCTTCCCATTTTCAAGAATTTAATCTCCGAGCGTAAGTCCTGCTCTAACTATCAGCGAAGCGTTATAAATAGGGAACACTAACTCCATCTTACGAAACATTCAATCAAGAGTTGAAAAACAGATGCGACATACAACAACTATGACTGATATCATTTTAACTGTACGGTTGAGGGAATGTGTAGAATAACGTTGAGACAGATGACGATTACAGACAATAAATGACAACACAGCAGGATACACGATCTTACAGACCACTTCATGGGCAGTACAGGGAGGGATACCTGATAGTCATAAACTCACTGCGGGATACAAGTGGACTCTGGGTTATCATCAACACTTGGGAATTGCGTATATGCACACACCTTACCACAACCGGAACCCCTTCCTAGATGCCTACCATCACTACACACAACTACACACCAACTAATTCATGAAATTAACGACAGCAAAACCAAGTTCGAAGCGCTGGAAGTATCACAACAAAGTGACGTGTTGACAACCTGGACCATATGTGGGCTACAAGTGTCTTATGGTTCCCACACCTAAATCGGAAAGTGCCTCTGGTTTTACCCACGAACCCAGGGAGTGTTGCACCCTGGGATAATATAATCAACACTGTTGACCCACTTTTAAAAATGTCCCGATACGGTTCCGGAAACTTTTGTTATACTGTGAGCATAAGTATGTTGACGGATGTAATAGCCATCAATAGCCATGAACCCTTAGCATGAAGCGAAACATAGATAAAAAAAAAAAAGAAACTCCACGTAAGGCAAAGTATATGTGTTGCTGGATCTTAGGAAGCTGCAGGTCATTAAGGCCACAATCTGCAGGTCATTAAAGCCACAATCTGCAACATGGTCAAACGTACTCTAAAGTTGGTTAGTTATTTTGGCCTTCAGTCCATCGACTGCCAGGGTTAATAACGCCCTCAACGTCATTACCATCCGTCGATTAACCTTCAAAACCTTTGCCAGACAATGATGAGTCTAAGGAGACAGACGTCCTCACTATATACACCCAGAAAAAAATAGAAAACGGGTGGAAATGTTACAGCCTCACCCTCAGAATGTATACGTAAATGCATCACTATAATACAGTTTTCACCTAGCCAACCGTGTAAATTTCCTTGATTGTTATTTTCATGTATTAGTCAAATGCAGCAAATTACGATGTTATCACCTCGGGTCATGCTTGAAGCCTGAAACACACTTCACTAGACGGACCTCAGCAGCTGTGATATTCGTCATTCTTTACCCTTATCAATATTAGAGGCAAGAATATCTTACTCTGCATCCGGGGGGACAATGAAAAAGTAAGAAAAATAGATGAACGGGATAATCTAATAGGTCAGAAAAAGAAATGCAAGGGAAATAGAGTGGAAACCTACAATTTCATTAACGAAAAACAATGAGTCTGGCGAAAATGTTACTGAATGCCTATTTTTCATAAGTTTATCATCTTGTGATCCATTCTCATCGAAACTCCCAACGTCCATTCACTCTTCTTGAAAAGAAATGAAAGTCATTTCCAAATATAAACAAACTGAATTGTGTATAATGAATTCACTGTCAGCGAGGTTGCCTCTTCATAGAGCACAGTCTCTTCCAAGAATTCGCTCCACGGAGTTCATCACTCTACCTACCAGAGGTAATGCTGCCTTGTAGATAGATTAATACTAAGTCCCTTTCGAGAAAAGGGTCTTGAGGGGTTATATATATATATATATATATATATATATATATATATATATATATATATATATATATATATATATATACATCGAGGATGTAAGGCATGTGTACGTGTAGGAAGAGAGGAAAGTGATTGGTTCTCAGTGAATGTAGGTTTGCGGCAGGGGTGTGTGATGTCTCCATGGTTGTTTAATTTGTTTATGGATGGGGTTGTTAGGGAGGTAAATGCAAGAGTCCTGGAAAGAGGGGCAAGTATGAAGTCTGTTGGGGATGAGAGAGCTTGGGAAGTGAGTCAGTTGTTGTTCGCTGATGATACAGCGCTGGTGGCTGATTCATGTGAGAAACTGCAGAAGCTGGTGACTGAGTTTGGTAAAGTGTGTGGAAGAAGAAAGTTAAGAGTAAATGTGAATAAGAGCAAGGTTATTAGGTACAGTAGGGTTGAGGGTCAAGTCAATTGGGAGGTGAGTTTGAATGGAGAAAAACTGGAGGAAGTGAAGTGTTTTAGATATCTGGGAGTGGATCTGTCAGCGGATGGAACCATGGAAGCGGAAGTGGATCATAGGGTGGGGGAGGGGGCGAAAATTTTGGGAGCCTTGAAAAATGTGTGGAAGTCGAGAACAGTATCTCGGAAAGCAAAAATGGGTATGTTTGAAGGAATAGTGGTTCCAACAATGTTGTATGGTTGCGAGGCGTGGGCTATGGATAGAGTTGTGCGCAGGAGGATGGATGTGCTGGAAATGAGATGTTTGAGGACAATGTGTGGTGTGAGGTGGTTTGATCGAGTAAGTAACGTAAGGGTAAGAGAGATGTGTGGAAATAAAAAGAGCGTGGTTGAGAGAGCAGAAGAGGGTGTTTTGAAATGGTTTGGTCACATGGAGAGAATGAGTGAGGAAAGATTGACCAAGAGGATATATGTGTCGGAGGTGGAGGGAACGAGGAGAAGAGGGAGACCAAATTGGAGGTGGAAAGATGGAGTGAAAAAGATTTTGTGTGATCGGGGCCTGAACATGCAGGAGGGTGTAAGGAGGGCAAGGAATAGAGTGAATTGGAGCGATGTGGTATACAGGGGTTGACGTGCTGTCAGTGGAGTGAATCAAGGCATGTGAAGCGTCTGGGGTAAACCATGGAAAGCTGTGTAGGTATGTATATTTGCGTGTGTGGACGTGTGTATGTACATGTGTATGGGGGGGGGGGTTGGGCCATTTCTTTCGTCTGTTTCCTTGCGCTACCTCGCAAACGCGGGAGACAGCGACAAAGTATAAAGAAAAAAAAAAAAAAAAAAAAAAAAAAAATATATATATATATATATATATATATATATATACTGTATGGTGTTCGTATCCATGATACTAAATATTCAAAGAAAACTGGAATAGGTTGTCAAGATATAATATCCCTAGTTAGTTTATTGACAAAGACACACTTGTTTGCGGCGGCCTTAGATAGTCAGTTCTTAAGCACGACGGCACGGCTCTTAGCCGTTGAAGTGACCTCACAGGATTACTTCATAAGACCTTAAGACATTACGCTCAAGGATCGTGTGCCACCGTGTTCATGGGATGTGAGCTGTTCCTTTGTGCTCGGAGGGTAGTAACATATTGAAGAGGTTATAGACCACATGATATGGTCCGTTTGGTTACCATCAGCGAAAACATTGTTACAAGATCTGCTACTACTGACTCCCGTCTTGTTACGTTACAGCAGGGCGTTCCTGTAACACACCCGCCCGCCCGTCCGTCACTAGCTAACTCCAAGCTACGTGACCTGGGGCGTCTCTGGCTCTCGCCTGCCCGCCACATACGTGACCCTACCCACGGCTCTCGCCCATGTCTCCGGCTCCCCTTCCCGGAAAAAAAACGGTTCCGCTGCAATGACCTGTTTACCCTTGTCGTGGGGGTAAGGGAGGTATGGGGGGATGATGGGGGGACTCTCCTCCCACTGCTGACCCCAGATAACTTGACGGGTTTCTAATGTACGGAAGCTTATCACCTTGTTGCTGCCTCGCTCGATACTTGTACGATCGTTTGTATTATCATTTTTCTTTTATGTGAATTCATCTCAGATCGGACGATTCCCTTCTTATCTATTTCTTGACTGTTTCTCATCTATCATTAGGATGGGCTAATCTGATAACTGAGATGTTAATACAGGTAGAGTGATATGATCCAATAATTGGCGTAGTAATATGATCCAATAATTTGCGTAATAATATGATCCAATAATTGGTGTGATAATTGACCGCATTTCTACGATAAGTAAATGTATCAGCTACATGCGAAGTGCGTTTAGAATATCAATACTATCATAGTGATGAATATGTTAAAGATATATTGCTATGAATTATACCGGGGTATATTTCTACAACATATATTCGATGATTACAAGACCAATTTTCCGATATTTATTATTATCACTCGAGATGCTGGAATGATCATTTCCTTACATGCGTAAACAACGAGTCCAACTGGGACTATATCTTGGGTTGTTGGGTAACGTCTTCAACTAAACCGCTAGGCTACACTGGGTTAGGCTACACTTGAAGCGCCAGGCAAGACTAGGCTATGCACAGTACTGAAGCATAGGCTATTCTAGCGTTGACACATTTCTGATAGGTAGATCATACTATCCTTTGTGGTAAGGTTCCTATATCTGTAGTCATGTTGTGCTTCATTAAGCAAGTTTGGATTATAGAAAACGTACGATTAAAATTTTATATGGCATCTGCCAAGTATTACGTCACACGTCCTGCAGACGTCTGCTCCGGCCAGGGACACCCTGCCCACCACCACCACCGTCGGGGGACACCCCTGCCCACCACCACCACCACCACCGGGGACACTCCTGCCCACCACCACCACCACCGCCGGGGACACTCCTGCCCCCACACCTCGGGGGACACTCCGCCCACCACCACAACCGTCGGGGGACACTCCTGCCCACCACCACCACCGTCGGGGGACACTCCTGCCCACCACCACCACCACCGCCGGGGACACTCCGCCCACCACCACCACCGTCGGGGGACACTCCGCCCACCACCACCACCACCGCCGGGGACACTCCACCCACCACCACCACCGCCGGGGACACTCCTGCCCACCACCACCACCACCGCCGGGGACACTCCGCCCACCACCACCACCGTCGGGGGACACTCCTGCCCACCACCACCACCGTCGGGGGACACTCCTGCCCACCACCACCACCACCGCCGGGACACTCCGCCCACCACCACCACCGTCGGGGGACACTCCTGCCCACCACCACCACCGCCGGGGACACTCCTGCCCACCACCACCACCACCGCCGGGGACACTCCTGCCCACCACCACCGCGGGGGACACTCCGCCCACCACCACCACCGTCGGGGGACACTCCTGCCCACCACCACCACCGCCGGGGACACTCCGCCCACCACCACCACCGCGGGGGACACTCCGCCCACCACCACCACCACCACCACCGTCGGGGACACTCTGCCCACCACCACCACCACCACCACCAGACAGTCATCCCGTTTGATCCATTTCCCAGTGTTCGATACCCTGCACCTGGCTTCAGTGTCCGACTCCTTCCACCTGATTACAGCATTCGATACGATCCATTATGTATATATATATATATATATATATATATATATATATATATATATATATATATATATATATATATTATCCCTGGGGATATGGGAGAAAGAATACTTCCCACGTATTCCCTGCGTGTCGTAGAAAGCGACTAAAAGAGAAGGGAGCGGGAGGCTGGAAATCCTCCTCTCTCTCTCTCTCTCTCTCTCTCTTTTTTTTTAAATTTTCCAAAAGAAGGAACAGAGAAGGGGGCCAGGTGAGGATATTCCCTCAAAGGCCCAGTCCACTGTTCTTAACGCTACCTTGCTGATGCGGGAAATGGCGAATAGTATGAAAGAAAGAATATATATATATATATATATATATATATATATATATATATATATATATAGTGACCGACATGTCATGGACATGTATGGCCAGTCAAGGCAATCTCCGGTGAAAGGAAGAAGAGAGAACAAACAAGAATGCAGAAATTAATCATGGCTCCGCAGTTACAGGGTTTGTAGGAAGATGGAAAGACAAAGGGGTAAAAAAAACTAACAAGAGCTGCTCGAACAAGGAAGAGGACATCATAACGGTCAATCCTCGAGTGGCTGGCCTCCAGGGTAGGTAACGTGGAAAGCGGCAGTTTTGAGCATGGTGTATGGGGAAAAGGGTCGTGTGAAAAAAAAAAAAAACGCTCCGATTTCTCCGAGAGAGTGAGCTCTGTCTTAGAAAATGGGAGAGGTAGGACAGACTGTGTGTGTACCTGTACAGCCACAAATCATTTGACAGTGTATCGCATGAAAGTTTGATTAATAAGTTGGATCACCAGGCAGGAATCGCGGATGAAATCCTTCGATGGATAGATTATCTAACTGGAAGGGAACAAAGGACACATATCAGAGGAGCTTCCTCGTCGAGATGACTGGGGAATGCCACTGGGTTCTACTCTGGGACCATTACTCTTTTTTGATCTTTGCAACAGACTTACGTTTGCAGGTGATGCAAATAGGGAAGTGGGAGAAGGTAGTGATGAGGTGAAGAGATGGAGTGAGTACTTTGGAAGATAGTTAAATGTGTTTGATGATGGGGTAGCACATGAAGGGCGTTAAGGTCGAGTTATGCGAAATGTGGCAAGGCGGCTGGAGTGGATGGTGCTGCTGCAGTTGAATGTCTTAAGAAGAGGGCGGTTATGTTGTTGATTTGTTAGCTAGGATTTTCACTGTATGCATGGATCATCGTGAGGTGCTTGAGGATTGGGGGAATGCATGTATAGTGCCAGTGTGTAAAGGTAAGGGGGACAAAGAAGAATGCTTAAACTACAGAACATGAGTCTGATGAGTGTACCTGGTAAGATACTGTATTCTATATAAAAGTGGTGACTGAAAAGGTGAAAGCATGTACAAAGCATCAGATTGGGGGAGGAACAGTGTGGCTTCAGAAGTGGTAAAGGATGTGTGGATCAGATGTTTGCTTTGAAGAATGCGTGCGAGAAATACTTCAAGAAACAGATGACTATGTCCATGGCATTCATGGATCTGGAGGATACATGTGATAGGGTTAATGGGAATGTTTTGTAGGAGTTGCGAATACATGGATTGAGAGGAAAGCTATTAGAACCAGTGAGATGTTTTTATAAAAGCGTGTGTACGAATAGAGAGAGGAGGGTGAGTGGTTCCAGGTGAAGGCTGGTCTGTTGCAAAGTGTGTGATGTTACCAAGGCTGTTTAATTTGTTCATGGATGGCGTGGTAAGGGAGGTAAATGCAAGAGCCTTGGAGAGAA
Organism: Panulirus ornatus; assembly: GCF_036320965.1. Lineage (NCBI taxonomy): Eukaryota > Metazoa > Arthropoda > Malacostraca > Decapoda > Palinuridae > Panulirus > Panulirus ornatus. The sequence goes on along the minus strand of NC_092224.1, from coordinate 53,035,468 downwards.
AAGCAGGTATGCAGTCTGTAGGGAGTGAGGGGGACCTAAGGTGTAAGTCAGTGTTGGTTGACGATGTGGCACTGTTGGCAGATCTGAGTGAAAACTGCAGAAGTTGGTTACACAGTTTCAGATATTGTATGAAAGGAGAAAGTTGAGAGTAAATGTGAGTAAAATCAAAGTTATTAGGTTCAGCTGTGCAGAAAGACAGTTTGTTGAGTTTCAGCTGAGAAAAAATTGAGAAATTTAAGGGGTTCAAATACCTGGGAGTGGACATGGCAGCGAATGAAACCATATGGGAGGCGAGTCATAGGGTGGGTGAGAGGGCGTAAGTCTAACGAGCATACACGCATGTGCGGAAAGAGATGTCACTATCGTGGCGAGCGCACGTTTGAAGATACAGTAGTCCGTCCCAATGATGTATGGTGCGATGCGAGGCGTGGGCTGTCGATGAGATTGTACGGAACAGAGTGGATGTCTCGGAAATGAAATGTTTACGGACATTATGGGGTGTGAGGAGAGTTGATCAAGTAATGACAGGAAATGAGAGAGGTGTAGTAATAAGGAGAGTATGACTGAGAAAGGTGAAGAGGGAGTTTGGACATAAGGGTAGAATGAGTGAGGAGAGATTGTCAATGAGGAGATATGTCTCGGAATTGGAGGGAAAAAAGAGGAGACTAAACTGGAGATGAATGAATTGAAACTGATTTTGAATGCTTGGGAACCTGAACATGCAGGAGGGTGAAAGGCTGCACGGGACAGAGTAATTTGGTGGGATGTGGTATATAGGGGTCGGCGTGCTATCAATGGACTGAACGAAGGCATGCATATAATGAGGCCGGGGTAGACCATAGAAAAGTATATAGGGCATTGATGCGGATCGGGGGATGTGATTTCGGTGATTACACACGACAACTAGAGAATGGATGTGAGCAAATGAATCTTCAACTTCGTTTGTTCCTGGCGCTACTTTGCTAACGCTGGAAACGGCGAACGACTGAAAGAAAAAGAAAATAGTACTGACAACAATTCTGTCACTCATCTGATAATCAGGCATTCTCAACGTAATTGTGCGTACGTATCACGTCACAGCACACAACCAATGGATCAAAATCAGCGTACATATCGATCACTTGGCTCAAAAAAAGACAAGAATCTCGGTTGTGGCGAATGATGGCAACACTGTAAGAATGCCAAGTCATCTTTCTACCACCAACACAGTGGTCCTTGCGATTCTTCCATTTTCTACAACTGTACATACGTATTTCACTATTATTCTGTAATCATATGATAATACACTTCAGAATGTATTATCCTAACAAAGAAGTATTTTGTTTCAAGGCGAAGCGACTGTCATACTACAATAAAGAAAATACATTTGACTGCCCAGACGCCTAAAGAGAATATTCTAGAACCTCGCCTCTCGACCTGTGCGCTGAGACTAGTGTTCTGTGGTGCATTATCAAGTGGAAGAACAACATTGATATCGTACGACAGTGTTAGCAAACAACTGCACCAAGTTTTATGCTAAAACATCTCCCAAATCACGTGAATATAAATGAGATTATTAAGATACCACATTTGTTTTCATATACTTATGTGTGTGTGTGTGTGTGTGTGTGTGTGTGTGTAATGATTTCCGTTCCCTTCCTTTCAGCGAGGATCAAGCGAACTTGAAAATGTTTCCGTGGAATTAGCCCCATCTCCAAGTGCTACCCCACCTTACGTAATGTCATGCATGATGATACGCCAATTGATTTAAACGGTGTAACCTTCATAGTCTGCGTTCCTAAACCGTGACGCATTCACGGCCCACCTACGCTAAGTGTCCAGCCGATAGGTCTGAATCCTGGTTGCGGCAATCAGTCCACAGTCAACCCAGCTGTTCATCCACCCTTAGGGATCGGTCGATAAAATGGATACCTAGCTCTGGCTAGGGTATATATATATATATATATATATATATATATATATATATATATATATATATATATATATATATATATATATATATATATACAGAGCATCAGATTGGGGAAGAGCAGTGTGGTTTCAGAAGTGGTAGAGGATGTGTGGATCAGGTGTTTGCTTTGAAGAATGTATGTGAGAAATACTTAGAAAAGCAAATGGATTTGTATGTAGCATTTATGGATCTGGAGAAGGCATATGATAGAGTTGATAGAGATGCTCTGTGGAAGGTATTAAGAATATATGGTGTGGGAGGCAAGTTGTTAGAAGCAGTGAAAAGTTTTTATCGAGGATGTAAGGCATGTGTACGTGTAGGAAGAGAGGAAAGTGATTGGTTCTCAGTGAATGTAGGTTTGCGGCAGGGGTGTGTGATGTCTCCATGGTTGTTTAATTTGTTTATGGATGGGGTTGTTAGGGAGGTAAATGCAAGAGTTTTGGAAAGAGGTGCAAGGATGAAGTCTGTTGGGGATGAGAGAGCTTGGGAAGTGAGTCAGTTGTTGTTCGCTGATGATACAGCGCTGGTGGCTGATTCATGTGAGAAACTGCAGAAGCAGGTGACTGAGTTTGGTAAAGTGTGTGGAAGAAGAAAGTTAAGAGTAAATGTGAATAAGAGCAAGGTTATTAGGTACAGTAGGGTTGAGGGTCAAGTCAATTGGGAGGTGAGTTTGAATGGAGAAAAACTGGAGGAAGTGAAGTGTTTTAGATATCTGGGAGTGGATCTGGCAGCGGATGGAACCATGGAAGCGGAAGTGGATCATAGGGTGGGGGAGGGGGCGAAAATTCTGGGGGCCTTGAAGAATGTGTGGAAGTCGAGAACATTATCTCGGAAAGCAAAAATGGGTATGTTTGAAGGAATAGTGGTTCCAACAATGTTGTATGGTTGCGAGGCGTGGGCTATGGATAGAGTTGTGCGCAGGAGGATGGATGTGCTGGAAATGAGATGTTTGAGGACAATGTGAGGTGTGAGGTGGTTTGATCGAGTGAGTAACGTAAGGGTAAGAGAGATGTGTGGAAATAAAAAGAGCGTGGTTGAGAGAGCAGAAGAGGGTGTTTTGAAGTGGTTTGGGCACATGGAGAGGATGAGTGAGGAAAGATTGACCAAGAGGATATATGTGTCGGAGGTGGAGGGAACAAGGAGAAGAGGGAGACCAAATTGGAGGTGGAAAGATGGAGTGAAAAAGATTTTGTGTGATCGGGGCCTGAACATGCAGGAGGGTGAAAGGAGGGCAAGGAATAGAGTGAATTGAGCGATGTGGTATACCGGAGTTGACGTGCTGTCAGTGGATTGAATCAAGGCATGTGAAGCGTCTGGGGTAAGCCATGGAAAGCTGTGTAGGTATGTATATTTGCGTGTGTGGACGTATGTATATACATGTGTATGGGGGGGGTTGGGCCATTTCTTTCGTCTGTTTCCTTGCGCTACCTCGCAAACGCGGGAGACAGCGACAAAGTATAATAATAATAATAATAATAATATTCCTATGAGTCCACGGGGAAAATGAAACACGAAAAGTTCCCAAGTGCACTTTCGTGTAATAATCACATCATCAGGGGAGACACAAGAGAGGAATATAACAGTCAGTTGATATACATCGAAGAGACGAAGCTAGGACGCCATTTGGTAAACATGTGATTGTCCAAAACACACAACGAGCGTTCATAAACTTATCATTTTACAAATCTTATCAACAATAAAGTTATCTAATTTGTACAGACCATCACTAATATTAAGATTATAACTCTTTGTGTATTTAATAATAGAAGATTCAATGATATTTCTCTTGGTAACAGAGTTAGAGTTAACAACTGAGGTGGCGTTACTCTAGTCAGTACAATGATCATAGTTTTTAACATGATTAAACAAGGCATTTGATTCTTGTCCCGTTCTTATACTATATTTATGGTAGCTACTGCTCCTCCGTCCACCGTCGCCCGTCCGCTGGCGGGAATAAGACAGGTCAACTGCAGCTTGACCGTGATCATAACTTGAAGAAAAACTTTTATGAAACTGAACGACATAAAACCCATTATTCATATCTGGATTTTGACTCAGGCCCTTCAGTGATGGTATTTAGACCAGCAGCCTAGCTCACACACACACAAAAATCTATCTATGATATTGGAAGAACACAGACAGATAGATCCAATATCTGCAGTTAATATTTCCATCCATTCTTGTTTCTTTCCCATGGAACAGCGACCTTCCTATGATGATTCACTACCAACAACTAAATATATAAACAACTCTGCATCTTGAAACTCACTTAACTATGAGTAGGGTCTAATATAACTTTTGTCCTGTAAGACGAATAAAATCAAGTCTGAAATCGTACGTGAAATGTATCGTATTTCCCACAACCTTCGTGGTGTCTTCCAAACTACGTATAGATCGGTGTCCAGCAAGCACGAGAGGACAACCCATTCTTACGAACGGCAGTGGGGGGCGTCCGGTACTGTGCCTCTGGACTAATGACTGACCGAAAACATCTGAATGCAGCATGAACGCCCGCGTTAATATAAACGTTGATGCAACGTGATAACAGCACATCACCACACCGTTAGTGTTTCTGATGGTTACATGTTCACTTAGAGCCACGGTCGCGTTAGGACAGCGTAGGACACGGAGAGCATATCATTATGACTTGCGGGAACCACAGCAGACGAGCGCTACAACGCGGCGCACATCAGAAATGATGTCAGTATTCAAGGGAACGTGTGTGAGATGGACGGTTTACAGCGGGTAAGATGCCTCAAGAATGTTAACTTATGAATGTATGCATAACTCGTGTGTATTCGTAGCTGAGGCGGATACTGATGAAGTGCTCATTGGCTAGTCTAGCCTGACGCATGAAGTGCTTTGACGGGCGTTGAGATTAGCCTACGGTTTGCAGGCTCGTGGAGATGCACGCTAGAAAGGTGTTTGTTGACACTAACATGTAAAGAGAAGTCGGAGGAATGCGGGCATGGTCTACAGGTGGGCTGGTGAGCAAAAGTTGGCAGAAACACGAAGCAGAAGGCGAATGCGAGTGTAGCTGTTAGGTGAGCGAGTATAATATGTAGATGTAGATCAAGCTAGGCATGTTGGTTAGCAGGTGTGCACAATAAATAGGAGAGTGCAAGTTGAAGAATACTTGCAGGTAGGCTATAGTAAGCAGGCGTGTGTATTAAGCAGGCTATGGCAAATAAGCTCGTACAGTCACTAGGCTAAGGTAGTCAGATGAGCCAGTTTAGGTAAGCAATGAAGGTAAGTACGTGTAAGGCAAGAGTGTGGCTACCCAAATATGCGCCCAGCCACCGATTTTTCAAGCCTGCAAGCGAGTGAAGCGGAAGTTAGTCATTAAGATAATTGCTATTCAAGGTTACATACCACTCCTACGGGAGGCAATAACATTAAATCGTATTTGTCTCTTGTTGAAAAGGACAACTGAAGAAAACATCAACAGTGGTCGATAGGTAGGTTAACTTCGGGTCTTGCTAGAGTTCGGTCTAACCAGGCGGGTACACGCCACCGATGGATATATCGGGCAGATCTACACACGATGTTTATCATCATGCAAGCTGCACATTCATGGGGGTCGATACCGTGGCTAGACAGAAGGGCGCGGCCGTCCGGGTGGAGCGAGGGAGGGAGGCACCTCCGTCGTTAGCTGGAGCGTCACAACAAACGCATCGAGATGACAGGTTTAGAAGACTTCGCTTAGCTAACTGTAGGCACTGGGTCATGGTGCTTCCGCTACGGCGGAGGGAAGGAAGGACGGGGGGAAATAAGCTGGACTGAGAGGAGGAGGAAGGGCGGGGAGAGATGACAAGAGGGAAAATACGAACGCAGTAAAGAGAGGGACCTCGAGAACGCACTCTGTAGGGAGTTCGTTGGTGTCGGCATCCTCAGCAAATTTATGGTGCCGCCCAAGCTCATTCTGCGCAAAAGGATCACAAAGGTAGCGCAAAAGGATCACACAGAAGGTTCATCAGAAATCACGAGATGCTGTGGCATCAGCACGCCGCCCGGAGGGTGGAGGGAGGGGTGTTGGGTCATTCCGTTGCGTCACACAGAGCCGGGGGGGACCACGGGAAGCTTGCGTCAGGCGACTCCACTCCCCCTCCAACGACCGTCCCTCTCCCAATCCGCACCCCCTTCCCCACCACCACCATCGCCCCACACACTCCACCCTGACTCACTCCTCCCTCACAGTTCGCTCCCCCATACCAGCCCACAGCCCGCCCACTCACCTGTCTTGGCACATTTTTCCACCAGAACCCACCGCACAGAACGGCACTGCACTCACCAAACTATCCTCCCTAGCCCAGCCAGCACCAGCCCTCCCTCCTGATCAAACCCCAATGCTTCACATCAACCTCCAACTCTCTCCCGTTATAGAAGACGGATGATAAACACACCGTCCATAAACGAATCATACACACACACGAGGTAAAACAATACCGCAACAGCAATCTTTAACAACGTTTTCAGAGCAGCGTATCGTTCAAGCCAGACTTTCTTCTACATCAGTGACACAGCTTTCACATCTGTGGCCTTACCAATTTACCAGATGTTATACTGATCATAAATGCAGCTTCACCAGTACAGCAGCTGTGACACTGTTCGTCTTTGTATCACCCTCGAATATTTACTGTTGCCTTGACGCCACGTGAGCAAACTTAACTAACCCTCACCTCCCCTTACCTCGGTCATACGGCAGACATGATGCCGAGCGCGCATCTCGTCCATCATCCTGATCAATCAGTTCTTCAATCAATTCCATCACTTTTTTTTTCATCATCCAACATGCTAAGACGAAGGCAAAACATGACATTGACTGGGCGAGCTTGAATGTACTTTTAATATGATTACAGTGATATGATTACAGTTTAATATGATTACACTTGTGATTAGTTTGATATGATTACTGATATGATTACACATGATTACATCAGCGATATCTCACGGGCTTGCAGAGCACGAGTAACGTGTGGAACACTAGACTCAGAGACACCTGTGGCTGTTGTACGAAACCAGGAACATCATAGATTAGTGTCTCCTTCCTTCATCTTCTTGATCACAGAGAACAACGGTCAAGGACGATATCGTCGATAATTTACATATTTCGAAGTACTGCGGATATGAATCTTACTTCCTCGTTATATAACTATAATACCTGAGGGACAAATGGGCTGAACACAGCTGGACTTAGAATCGTGTATTCGTGGATCATGGTGTGGTGCCTGAGGATTGGCAGGGCACAATGAGGATTACGGCGAGTATCTAAACTACAAAGGCATAAGGTTAAGTATGCCTGATACGTTGTATGGGAGGGTCCTGATTGAAAGGGTGATGAAATGTAAAGAAATTCAGATTGGGGAGGAGCAGTGTAGTTTCAGAAGTGATAGAGGATGTGTGGATCAGGTGTTTGCTTTAAAGAGTATGTGTGATAAATGATTAAAGAAACAGATGGATTTGTATGTAGCATTCATGGATCTGGAGAAAGCATGTGATAGGGTTGTTAAAGATGCCTTGTGGAAAGTCTTAGGAATATACGGTGCGGTAAGAAAACTGCAGGAAGCACTGAAAATTTCTTATCATGGGTGTAAGGCATGTGTACGAGCAAGAAGTGAGGAGAGTGAATATTTCAAAGTGAAGTTTGGTCTGCGGCAAGGGTGTGTGATGTCATCATGATTGTTTAATTTGATTATGAGTGGGATGGTGAGGACCTTAATGCGAAAGTCATGGAGAGAGGGGGCGAGTATGCAATCTGTGGGGGATGAGAGGGCCTGGGAAATAAGTCCTACGTCGTGTGTGAAAGAGAAAGTTGAGAGAAAATATAAATAAAAGCAAGTTCATTAGGTTTAGCAGGGTTAAGGGACGAGTTAGTTGGGATGGGAGTTTGAATGGAGAAAAAATGGACGACGTTAAGTGTTTTAGATACCTGGGAGTGCATATGACAGCGAACGGACCCATGGAAGCGGAAGCGAATCATAGGGTGGGTGAGGGGGCGAAGGTTCTGGGAGCACTGAAGAATAAGTGGCGAGAGAAAACGTTATCTAGGAGGGCACAAATGGGTATGTTTGAAGGAACTATAGTCCTAGTTGTACATATGGATGTGACACATGGTCTATAGATAAGGCTGCACGGAGGGATGCAGATGTGTTGAGAACAATATGTGGTGTAAGGTAGTTTGATCGAGTAAGTAATCAAAGAGTAGTCAAGAGGGTGTACTGAAATGGTTAGGAAATATGAAGAGAATAAGTGAGGAGATATTGACAAAGAGGATATAAGTGTCAGAGGTGGAGGGAAAAAGGAGAAGCGGGAAACCAAACTGGGGATGGAAGGACGGAGTGAAAGGAGGGGTGAAAGACGTGCACTGGAGAGAAAGGACTGGACCCCAAGGTAATCCATCAGTGGGTCCCTGTTTGAGAACCACTGTTGTATAATATAACTTACACACACACACACACACACACACACACACACACACACACACACACACACACTTTCTGCTTCCATGGTGTAAGGACATATCGTTACTGACAACGAGTCACTATGGGCTCGCCCAGGGTCGGGCCTGCATAGGTTTGAATCCTGGGGGCTGCGGTAGCCCACAGCCAATCCCAGCTGTTGATCCTCCCCTTGGGGCTGGTCGATAGACGGGTACCCAGCTGAACCTGGGATACATGTGTGTGTGTGTGTGTGTGTGTGTGTGTGTGTGTGTGTGTAAAGTAAACACATAGAACATACATACAAGGTTACAAGAAGGGACAACACGAGTGTAAAAGTCTCCTCGTCACACACAATGAGTAATCACACAGGTATGTTGTGTGTGGCCGTTACATTCCAAACTCTGGAGTCGAAATAATTACCATAATTCATTCATCATAAAAACTCATATGAGTCAGTTTCGTTCATCAGGAATTATCCATTTATGAATAACGTAACAACAGGGGGAAAAAGCACACCCTGTGCGCGAGCCTCACATTGCTTGTAAACAACTGATATACACACGTCAAACTGTGTTTACGTTTAGCAGAAAAAGCAACTGATAGATATAATCACAGTCGAAATTATGAATATAAATACAAAGCCGAAATAGACTTGTGTAAAGATGTGAAATGTTGCTTGTGAGCGTGTCCGCCTGGCACTTCCATAGACTGATTATAACTGATTAAGTTGTGTTAACTGCCAGGGTCATTAAGACCGCCATTGTCGTTGTAATGACCGAGGGAAGAAAAAAAAAAACATGAGCTTCTTCCTCAGGTGTTCAGACAATAATATAACTACGTTCTCACTGTACGTATAGTCTGTCATTTCCATAGAAATATTCACTCTCCTTGTCGTGAACAGCTGAGGTATATCCAAGTTTTTGTCAAACTATAGTAATGAACAAATTTATATTGTGTGGACCGAGATACTGTGAAACGTCCTGGGATATAGTAACATAAAACGAAACAGAAAAAATATATTTATATATAATGAAAATAGCAAGGTAGTGTACTTTCTCCACATTTGTACGTAACATATATGAGGAGTATCTTAACCCTAACAACAGCCAAGATCTATATAAGGTATCCGGATGACGTCACAAAAGAAAAGCAACAGAAAGAACACGGGAGGAACAGAAGAAATTAATGTATATGAAAGAACACGGAAAACACAAACGAACATAAACGAATTCACCATATTACCAGTGGCGCAAATAACTAAATGTGAGCGACAACGAAAATGCAGACAAGGAAATGGCTGTGCTCTCCAAATTAAACAGATTTAAGAACATCAACACAAAAAAAAAATAGCCACATTTAATAAAAGTTATTGTCCTTCCTATTCTTGAGTACCCGTCCATACCCCACACGTGCCCTTACTAACTGACCAGTCAAGTGTCCTACAAAACTTGCAGTATAAAGAACCAAGATTTGCCACCAATCCAAGATTTCCATACCCCTGAGTACACAATAGGTTCACAATACACCTAAGACAACTTCTCTGTACATAAGACTACCTAACCTAAATCTGTGGGACACCAGGACACAGATGACAACACCGTAAACATAATTCAAAATCTTCAAACGATGAGTGTGGAATATAAATGGTTCCCTAAGACATACTTACAGCAATGTTGTAAATACTTTCATCTGTGTGTGTGTGTGTGTGTGTGTGTGTGTGTGTGCGCGCGAGCGCGCGCCAGTGCGTATATACGCATATGTGCGTATATATAAACCATAATACGCGTATTGTTTGCGCATTAAGACAACATATGTGTTGCTTATAAGTTTAAAGCTTTCTCAACTTTTTATCAATATTCTTCCTGAGGATCGAAGAATGCCACATACTCTGTGTTTTTCATCTTCATAGTCACATAATCATCTTAATGAATAGTCCAGTTTTGTTCAGTTTTATGGAATCTACACATCAAAAAAGCTTAATTGAAATATATATATATATATATATATATATATATATATATATATATATATATATATATATATATATATATATATATATATATATATATATGTATATATGAGATTTCTTTGATAAAGCTCGTCAGAATATCATTCCAATATATTACATTATTTAGCTGGCAGGCTAGTTATATCTGTATCTCACTCTTCCCTTCCTTTCTTATCTCCTTTACCAACTTTTGATCATAATCATCTGTAATATATCTTCACCATAGCCAGGAACACATCAACAAAACTACACTGAAGGAAAACTAAAGTTTGATATAGGAAAACATGATGGACAAAAAATAGCCATGAAAGATGTAAGTTAAGAACATATGGACAAAAATGGAGAAGCTGATGAGTTACAAGTTTCAAATACAAATCTTAAAACCCGAGATGAAAAAGACTGTGATCTGGACGAAAGGGAAAAACTGAAATATTGGTGGAACATTCGAGGGAAAAAATTAGTACGGATAAGTATGGATAATATATTCTTTTCTTTCATACTATTCGCCATTTCCCGCATTAGCGAGGTAGCGTTAAGAACAGAGGACTGGGCCTTAGAGGGAATATCCTCACCTGACCCCCTTCTCTGTTCCTTCTTTTGGAAAATTAAAAAAAAAAACGAGAGGGGAGGATTTCCAGCCACCCGCTCCCTCCCCTTTTAGTCGCCTTCTACGACACGCAGGGAATACGTGGGAAGTATTCTTTCTCCCCTATCCCCAGGGATAGGGGATATATATATATATAGGGGATATATATATATATATATATATATATATATATATATATATATATATATATATATATATATATATATATATATATTATCCCTGGGGATAGGGGAGAAAGAACACTTCCCATGTATTCCCTGTGTGTCGTAGAAGGCGACGAAAAGGGAAGGGAGCGGGGGGCTGGAAATCATCCCCTCTCGGGTTTTATTTTTTCTAATTTTCCAAAAGAATGAACAGAGAAGGGGGCCAGGTGAGGATATTCCCTCAAAGGTCCAGTCCTCTGTTCTTAACGCTACCTCGCTAACGCGGGAGTTGGCGAACAGTATGAAAAAGAAATATATATATATATATATATATATATATATATATATATATATATATATATATATATATATATATATATGGTGACTGAGTTTGGTAAAGTGTGTGAAAGAAGAAAGTTAAGAGTAAATGTGAATAAGAGCAAGGTTATTAGGTACAGTAGGGTTGAGGGTCAAGTCAATTGGGAGGTGAGTTTGAATGGAGAAAAACTGGAGGAAGTGAAGTGTTTTAGATATCTGGGAGTGGATCTGGCAGCGGATGGAACCATGGAAGCGGAAGTGGATCATAGGGTGGGAGAGGGGGCGAAAATTCTGGGAGCCTTGAAGAATGTGTGGAAGTCGAGAACATTATCTCGGAAAGCAAAAATGGGTATGTTTGAAGGAATAGTGATTCCAACAATGTTGTATGGTTGCGAGGCGTGGGCTATGGATAGAGTTGTGCGCAGGAGGATGGATGTGCTGGAAATGAGATGTCTGAGGACAATGTGTGGTGTGAGGTGGTTTGATCGAGTAAGTAACGTAAGGGTAAGAGAGATGTGTGGAAATAAAAAGAGCGTGGTTGAGAGAGCAGAAGAGGGTGTTTTGAAGTGGTTTGGGCACATGGAGAGAATGAGTGAGGAAAGATTGACCAAGAGGATATATGTGTCGGAAGTGGAGGGAACGAGAAGAGGGAGACCAAATTGGAGGTGGAAAGATGGAGTGAAAAAGATTTGTGTGATCGGGGCCTGAACATGCAGGAGGGTGAAAGGAGGGCAAGGAATAGAGTGAATTGGAGCGATGTGGTATACCGGGGTTGACGTGCTGTCAGTGGATTGAATCAAGGCATGTGAAGCGTCTGGGGTAAACCATGGAAAGCTGTGTAGGTATGTATATTTGCGTGTGTGGACGTATGTATATACATGTGTATGGGGGTGGGTTGGGCCATTTCTTTCGTCTGTTTCCTTGCGCTACCTCGCAAACGCGGGAGACAGCGACAAAGCAAAAAAAATATATATATATATCCCTGGGGATAGGGGATTAAGAATACTTCCCACGTATTCCCTGCGTGTCGTAAAAGGCGTCTAAAAGGGGAGGGAGCGGGAGGCTGGAAATCCTCCCCTCTCGCTTTTTTTTTTTTTTAATTTTCCAAAAGAAGGAACAGAGGGGGGCCAGGTGAGGATATTCCACAAAGGCCCAGTCCTCTGTTCTTAACGCTACCTCGCTAACGCGGGAAATGGCGAATAGTTTAAAAAAAAAGAAAAAAAAAAATATATATATATATATATATATATATATATATATTCCCTGGGGATAGGGGAGAAAGAATACTTCCCACGTATTCCCCGCGTGTCGTAGAAGGCGACTAAAAGGGAAGGGAGCGGGGGGCTGGAAATCCTCCCCTCTCTTTTTTTTTTTTTTTTTAATTTTCCAAAAGAAGGAACAGAGAAGAGGTCCAGGTGAGGATATTCCCTCAAAGGCCCAGTCCTCTGTTCTTAACGCTACCTCGCTATCGCGGGAAATAGAGAATAGTATGAAAAAAAAAAAAAAAATATATATATATATATATATATATATATATATATATATATATCAACCAAACCAAAACATCCACATACAAAAGTTGTAACGCAAGAAAAGTAATACGGATGGTCCCCTTAACCTGCACACACGGTGCATAACGCAACGACACCGCCGCCAGATCCCAGACAGAAAGCTGAGGAGGGAGGAACCTCCCCACCCGTCTACAAGGCCACAATAAACAGACAAAGATTAGCGAGTGTATGGATGTCCTGCGTACATAATTATGGAGCCTAGGCGACGATTGCAGCAACACAGAGCTTGATAAGCAGCGTCATGTCGTGAATGGTGAGGGAGCGACTTCACTTTGTGAAAGAGGGGATATCTTGACGTAGTTATGTTCTGATAATGAAATCGCTCGTAACGTCCACTGAGGAAATAATAACATAATGGGCAACTCGACATGAGGGCTCCCAAGCCGAGATTATGAAGGTGCCAATAAGTTCTTTTTAGGAATGCATGTTTACCACTAAATTTCTTTTCACTTACACGACTCATGCGTTCCTGTGGTGGTGACCGTATGAATGTTGGTATCGATATCACTATACTATACTAATAATTGATATAGTGACATTAATATTAGCGAGTCTGATTTTCATTACGCTGAACACCGCAGACTTTCCAGGAACTCGCGCAACATCTGGCAATAATACCCCACTACCTGTGTGGCAGTGATCACACATCAACCATTACTACGATATTGAGGGACTGATAACCTGAAATCATCATACAGCAGATCTTAGATAATTTCATGCTTCTATTTTTTTTCTTACTAATTCTTTGAGTGTTCTGCTGTCTTATTTTACGTATATCTGTTTAAAGTCACTTCTAATGAGTAACTTAAAGTAACTTCCTGTACGTGCAACACATGTGGCATATATCCGAGTTTGTAATAACTTCTAACTTCGTTTTCGGGGGAAGAAGGACGAGCGCCAAACTTTTCATCATCACAGACACAATTATGGAAATTGCAATGTTAAGTATATAGAAAGTTAGTGTTGGTCTGATGCGTGATGAAGCGTGTGGGCGAAAACTGGAAATACGTGTGTCTCCACAGAAATAAAGCTGCTTGTACAAGGTGAACTGCAGGAGAGTGGCCATGCACGACACCCTGCCTCACTTCCGAGCTAAGTTTAGGCCTCGGGAGGACACACACACACACACTAACCCTTCACAGTGTTCAAGTCAAGGGATGATGACAACACCCGGCGCGACACGAGACCTGGACCACCGGACATATGTTGGCAGATGTCATGAGGAAGGTGGAGGGTAGGGCGTGAGGGGTGACCAGGTTATTCACCGTCAACGATGAGGGCGGGACGTTGGGAATGGGAGATGGTGGGACGCAGAGATGGTGAAATGCTGAGAGATGAAAGGACGGGAATACGTTTATGGTCTCGAGAGGTAACTATTTCAAGGGCTCAGGGCGTCTATTTATATCCATAGAGAGGAAGAAGTTCTGTAACTGCCAGCACGGAATTCCCAAGTAACCCGCCGACCCTTCCAGCAAAAAAGCATTGGCTTCCTGCAACCCATCCGTACGTGGGGGCCGAGCTAACCCACCCAGCTCCCCCAAGCACAATAGTGGGAGGATCTCTAAGGCTTCTCATCTCTTACCAGTGATACTTTTAGGGCATAATTAGCCGATAAATGTATCCTGTTAGGTTAAGCTTCTCCTCCATCGTACTGTTGTCATCCCGTTTCTTCCTGATGCAGGAATTGGAGTCTATTAACTCAAAGGAAGCATCTTCTCGCGACTCGAACAAATCATCAGGAGAGTCGACATCTTGACAACCTCTCTCTTAAGATCTTACCTTCAGGAGGACAGATCGCTTCCTTCACAACACTATGGTTCTGTCCTTCAATCACTTGTGGGGTCTCACTCTGTACACAGCATTATATATATTTACCACAATACCTCGAGAATCGAACCCTGGACCATCTGTGTAGCAGCCAAGGTAGCATAATCCACCATGGTTGACATGAACACGTCACCGCAGTGCCTCGGGAATCGAAGAGCATGACTTATTTCCTTGGCCAGAGAGTGAGCGTGGATATTTCCACCTCGTAATGGATGCGTGACGCATCAGCGAGGTCCGTGAATCAGCGAGTGCTTACGTAAGTGCTGTTTAAAGCTCATCGTGGACCTGGGTATAGGCTACCTGGCTGCCACACGGATGGTCCAGGGTTCCATTCTCGTGGTAAAGTGTTAAATAATATATATATATATATATATATATATATATATATATATATATATATATATATATATATTTTTTTTTTTTTTTTTTTTTTTTTTTTATACTTTGTCGCTGTCTCCCGCGTTTGCGAGGTAGCGCAAGGAAACAGACGAAAGAAATGGCCCAACCCCCCCCCCCATACACATGTACATACACACGTCCACACACGCAAATATACATACCTACACAGCTTCCATGGTTTACCCCAGACGCTTCACATGCCTTGATTCACTCCACTGACAGCACGTCAACCCCTGTATACCACATCACTCCAATTCACTCTATTCCTTGCCCTCCTTTCACCCTCCTGCATGTTCAGGCCCCGATCACACAAAATCTTTTTCACTCCATCTTTCCACCTCCAATTTGGTCTCCCTCTTCTCCTCGTTCCCTCCACCTCCGACACATATATCCTCTTGGTCAATCTTTCCTCACTCATTCTCTCCATGTGCCCAAACCATTTCAAAACACCCTCTTCTGCTCTCTCAACCACGCTCTTTTTATTTCCACACATCTCTCTTACCCTTACGTTACTTACTCGATCAAACCACCTCACACCACACATTGTCCTCAAACATCTCATTTCCAGCACATCCATCCTCCTGCGCACAACTCTATCCATAGCCCACGCCTCGCAACCATACAACATTGTTGGAACCACTATTCCTTCAAACATACCCATTTTTGCTTTCCGAGATAATGTTCTCGACTTCCACACATTTTTCAAGGCTCCCAAAATTTTCACCCCCTCCCCCACCCTATGATCCACTTCCGCTTCCATGGTTCCATCCGCTGACAGATCCACTCCCAGATATCTAAAACACTTCACTTCCTCCAGTTTTTCTCCATTCAAACTCACCTCCCAATTGACTTGACCCTCAACCCTACTGTACCTAATAACCTTGCTCTTATTCACATTTACTCTTAACTTTCTTCTTCCACACACTTTACCAAACTCAGTCACCAGCTTCTGCAGTTTCTCACATGAATAAAATCCCCGAGGATAGGGGAGAAAGAATACTTCCCACGTATTCCCCGCGTGTCGCAGAAGGCGACTAAAGGGGAGGGAGCGGGGGCTGGAAGTCCTCCCCTCTCGTTTTTAATTCTCCAGAAGGAACAGAGAAGGGGGCCAAGTGAGGACTTCCCTCAAAGGCTCAGTCCTCTGTTCTTAACGCTACCTTGCTAACGCGGGAAAAGGCGAATAGTATGGAAAAAAAAAAAAAAAAAAAAAATATATATATATATATATATATATATATATATATATATATATATGTGTGTGTGTGTGTGTGTGTGTGTGTGTGTGTGTGTGTGTGTGTGTGTGTGTGTATACTGAATTGTTCTATACAAGCAGGGAGTTTATAGCTCATGTGGCCCCATCTCTTGCTCATCCTTGACTACCATGCGACTTTTTAAACTCCTGTACGATGTCCACATACATAATTTCATCATACACTTTATTCAATTCATCCACAACTCTTATATTATTTTTACATTTTCTAACAAGTTCCTTGTTTAATTTCATGTTATGACCCTTGGTTGTCCTTCCCTTATAACTGTCGAGGCGCTGTTTACCGCTGACGTCATCAAATTGGTTTTAAAAACTTACAATTTAGGTTCTTGTAATTCTCTCTCTTCTCTCTTCCACAGAGGACAAATTTAAGGCTTTTACCCTTTCCCTGGACTTATGGCTTTCATAATTCCTATTTTGCTTCGCTGCCCTCCTCTGCACCTTCTGTATTAGTTCTTAGCGTCTCTTTAAGTGCAGCAACCAAACTAGAGAAGGATATTCTAGTTTTTGGGCCTAATGTAGGTAGCGAACGGCTCGCTCAACATTCTCTAATCCACAGACTTGAACACAGTTCTAATATTTGCCAGCAGACAATTTGTGTCCTTTACCTTCTCCTAATGAGGGACTCTGGCCACACGGTATGGACAATGTCCAGTGAGAGATCGCAGCTGCTTATATCCTGTTGGGGTAATCTTTCTGGCGTGCTTGTTCGTAATTCCCCGACGTATCATTTCGACGATAACATCTCGTCTCTGAGACAAGTTTCACCTGTGTTCCTTCTACGTCTTCTATTACCACCAACTCTGGCATTACATGATCACTTCCTCCTACTGCTGTATCATGTGTGATGCTAACAGTTTCCATGTTACTGTGTGTGAAGATCGGTGTTACCGGACTCCTCCTGCCTGTGCTTAAACCGCGAGTGGAAAAGTCGATCTTCAGCGAGGATGTGCCATCTTCTGCTGACGAAAAAAAAAAAAGGTAGTCTCGTGAAGAAACTTCTCACTCGAAATGAATCCAACATTTCCCTGCTGCAGGAAGTAACGCAACCCTGGAGCTGCAGGAGTTCATGAACAATTATACGTACATAATATATATATATATATATATATATATATATATATATATATATATATATATATATATATATATATATATATATAAAACATCTAAAAATGATGATGAACAAACAGTTCCTCTCATCTTACTATGATGAGATGCTGCCACGTAAAACCTTCCCTGTGTTGACCCTGAGAACTAGCGTCTGCAAGACCCTCTGTCACCATGAGGATCCAGATTTTCCCACTTGATCTCACTATCACTGAAATCTCTCATTATTCGCACTTTACCATCTCTGAGCAGCTTGTGTTTCACGGCTTCATGCACCACCCTAACTCTTCCTTCATTGTTATCTTTGTTGTATAACTGTTAGTCTTCCTTCATTGTTATCTTTGTTGTATAACTGTTAGTCTTCCTTCATTGTTATCTTTGTTGTATAACTGTTAGTCTTCCTTCATTGTTATCTTTGTTGTATAACTGTTCTGGATCGTTATTGTTCTCCTGGAGATAATGTATCCTCAGCACCAGTTGATAACACAGTTCCTATGATGTGCTACGTGTATGTGTACGTATATATCTAGTCTGTTAACCAGCGCCATCTTAGCAGACTGTTCCAATATCTTGTTTACAAGCTCATATCAACAGTTCTGTGGTAAAATTATACAGCTCATGCGAATCATGCAAAGATGACACGGACAATTAAGGCCCTAAACAAGGCTATCCCATTAACGCTATATATATATATATATATATATATATATATATATATATATATATATATATATATATATATATCATACATATTCGCCATTTCCCGCATAAAGGATGTAGCGTCAACAACAGAAAACTGAGACAAAGTGAAAAATCCTCACTTGGCACCCTTCTTTATTCCTTCTTTTAGAAAAGTAAAAGCTGGAGGGGAGGATTTCCAGCCCCCTGCTCCCTCCTCTTTTAGTCGCCTTCTACGACACGCAGGGAATACGAGGGAAGTAGTCTTTCTCCCTTATGTCCAGGGATAATAATATATATATATATGTGTGTGTGTATATATATATATATATATATATATATATATATATATATATATATATATATATATATATATATATATATATATATCCAAAGAGAGGATGAGAGATGAGAAGGTGAGGTGGCTGTTCTGGCCGGGACCCAGACGGGTTCGTGACACACCTGGGTCGCTTGTCCTCGTGTTTACTAATAACAGCAAACAAAATACGCTGTTGGGATACACAATTAAATAAACTTTCCGTCAATAACTACGAAATAGCAACTTTAGAAAACGGAGAAAATAAGTATTTAAGATTCTGTTTTGACCATCACTGCAGGTCGCTGCTTGGACGAGGATTCATAACATTATTGATCCAACTGTAGTTACGTCTGTGCTCTTACTTATGTCCACCACTACAGCTCACACATCACGTGTTCTCGCACGCTCAATTGTATGACAACATCACGGATCAACGAAGACTCACCCAGCTTCCTCAACACACGTCACCTCGCTAGCCGTGACTAACCAGTTTCTGCTCAGGATTGGTGGTCAATATGGTTTACATTTCTCCTCTGCCTTATACAGTTGACCTTCGTGAGGTTAGTGAAAAACAAGAACGTACTGAGACTATTGACTGACGTCAGCGTAACGCTAACACTCCCTCTATCTCTGGGAAAGGAAGGAGATGGTTATGATCTCAACAGGAAACATAGTAACGTTTGGATGGCAGTGGTGAGAATCTCCAAGTGGTTAGGAACAGTACGAAGCCCAAGACAGAGAGGAAAGAAATGGGAACAGTGATGAGAGATGAGTTAGACTTCCTAAAGAAGAAAATAATGAGCCAAGACACACGCTTACTGCAGACTATTTGATCAGGTTAAATTTTGACAGAGTTTTGCAATAAGAACAAACACAGGAGATGCCATGCTGGAGATCTTGACACATAACAGGATGTAACCACGAACATTACAGTAGGCAGCCTGGTCGCTCTTCAGCCATAAACGAACAACGAAGTTCGAAGTCGATCAGAGAAGATCCTATGATTGTACTAAGCTGATCAATAGCCCAACGATGGCCGTAGGGAAGGTGGTGGCGACAGGACCGTAACCTTGATATAACGCAGGTTCGGCAGCTTGAAACAAAATGTTACGTATTTGTAGACGAGTCGAAGTCACTGGTAGGACTCGGGAAGTAGATTACGTAGGGGAAAGCTTTACAGATGACAGGAGGTTGTTTGATGGTAACGGCCTGGTTATGAACAAGGCTGGGACGGTACTGGTTAAGTTAGGTTAAATGACAAGATAAGAAAAAGTTTATTAGATATAAGTTAGGAACAGGTCAGTTATATCCAGGAAGGCAACTGCCAATAAGATCATGGAATGAGGGTATGAAGTCCCCAGATGAATGCAAGATGAGGTCAGAGAAGGTCACTTAAGCCGTGAGCATAAGGTCAAGTGTGACCAGTCTCACGCCTAAATATGAATTCAAAAACAAGACAGGGAACAAGACAGAACAACTTCAAAAATGATTTCCGAAAGCCAGATATTTGTGCTTCGGGATCCTTGAAACCATTACGTGTACACAATTAAAGTTCGCTACAGCAACGCTCGTAGTCTACACTTGAAGTGGAAGGACCTAAGCAAATACGCTGTGTGAAGAGCCACATATCATACCAACAACAGAAACCTGGGTTAAATACCGCATAATAAACCCATCAACCAAAGTGGTGATCAGGATATTTACAGCAAAAACAAAGCAAGTGATTATATTCCATTGTTTTACTCATTCAACGTACATAGAGCTGAGAGTGATCTGAAGACTCGCTGTGCAGCAAACTGGCGAGTGAGACGACAATACCGACAGCGACACTCCTCTACAGATCCTTGTTATTAAAGGAAATACACAAGTTTCTCTGCGGAAATAATGTCTCCGACTACAAACCGAGAAGCTATAACTGCAAGTCTGAAAACCCCTCAGCATTAAGTGTGATATCTTAGTTGATCACAGGGAACACAGGCCATACGAATATTCCTTTGTAAAGAAAATGATCCCATCCAGTGTGAGGTGACAGAATAACAGCTTAAGATTCATCCAAAAAGCACAGGAAGATATAATTAGTTTTTGTGGAATAATGCGGAAAGTTAGGCATCAGATCATCATATATACTGTAAATCACAATACAACTTTTACTGTGAATTTCCACTGTGATTCTTAAAGATAATGAAATGATACTTTAATCTTTTTTATTTATCGGCCAACTTCGAAAGATAGCATTGGCTGGCTCAAGATTACAGACGTAAACATAGTTGCTAAGATCGGATAGTTCTCCACGAGGAAGATAAGACTCGCTGAAAGAAGAGGAGGAGCGAGACATGCCAGGCTGAACGAGGACAGACAACGAGCAACATCATGTACAGGATGTCTTCATGTACACAACCACAGGATCAGGGATCGTAATCCTCATAACACGACCACGGAATTGTGGTCAGGATATCCGCCGGGGAGAAAATTTTGACTGCCAGACGGGTGGGTCGGTCATGTGCACTTGGTCGTCAAGGCCGAAATTTCAGGCATGACTAAAATATCTTTAATCACCTTCCTCAAATGTTTAAGATACAACTAAGACCATATATATATATATATATATATATATATATATATATATATATATATATATATATATATATATACATATATATATATCCCTGGGGATAGGGGAAAAAGAATACTTCCCGCGTATTCCCTGCTTGTCGTAGAAGGCGACTAAGAGGGGAGGGAACGAAGGACTGGAAATCCTCCTCTCCCGTTTTTAATTTTCCAAAAGAAGGAACAGAGAAGGGGGCCACGTGAGGATATTCCCTCAAAGCCCCAGTCCTCTTTTCTTAGCGCTGCCTCGCTGTCGCGGGAAATGGCGAATAGTATGAAAAAAAAAAAAAAAAAAAAAAAAAAAAAATATATATATATATATATATATATATATATATATATATATATATATATATATATTCAATGGGAAGAATGATAAAAGATACATAAAAGGATTAAAAAGTTATACAATACATTACATACTTGGTACCTGAAGAAAACGGCTCCTTAACAAACGACGCTAAAGAAACGGCTATCATACTGGGAGTAGACTGACCTCCTCTTCCTCCTTCTCCCCTTACACACAGATAACAAGGGGGGGGGGGGGTTAGAGGGGAAGCATCAGGCTGGCTTAGTGAAACCCGGAGTAACCTATAACACAAGGGCTGGTCCAAGACCCATATTTTTCACCATCTCTCTCAGTGATCTGTAGACAGCATTCACCAGGAGAATTACAAAAAGAAAAATAGCGGTTAACGAAGACTTAAGACATCTAGCCCCATAGAAAGGGAGACACTTTAATAAATCGAAGCAATTTAAGCAAAACTGATGAAGTGGTCACAGACCAAGCAAAAGGACTTCACTGTAGACAAACACAAGGTACTGCATTGCGGCGATGAAAATCTGAATTGCGAAATGTCATCTTCAGTACAAGAAGAAAGAGACCTTGGAGTGATTATCAAAATGACCTAAATTGCGGTAAATGGTGCCCGACTGCATATGACAGACTCAGGAATGTTGGGTTTCATGAAAAAAAAAATATATATAACTGATTCATAAGTGTATAATACGCGGTTCAGTTCTAGTTATACAACAAAGTCAAAGGTAAAGAAAAACTAAAATGAACAAAGGGTAACAAAACGAATTCTTTCCCTCTAAGCAAACTTCACGAAGCAAGATTCACATATAAAACTATCTATTCTAATAATATATAAAATCCAATATATAAAAGTAAACTTCGAGATCCAATCGTACTTTGATATGCTAAATATTTCGACAACATAACTCACGATAATTTCCTGAAGTTGAACAGATACAAACACCAGACATAACATCATCAAGTTTGAAAGGAAACATATGCAATCCAAGTAAGAGCAAATATTTATCAGTTTGCAGTTGCATAGTTGCAATAAATTCTCACAGTTGTAGAACGGCAATAAATTTCCACCAGACGTTACGGCTAAACCTACCACTTTACGTCTACACAAATAATGAAATAGATATATTTTCCTCTACATCCAGAATAATGAATCGATTACCAAATCCAACTTTTTATGACGTCTTCTTTCCCAGTCAGCGTCCCGAGGGCCCTACGTCGGGATATTTTCGTTTTACATTGTCCTGAATCTGTCAGTCAACACCTTTACATTGTCCTGAATCTGTCAGTCAACACCTTTACATTGTCCTGAATCTGTCAGTCAACACCTTTACATTGTCCTGAATCTGTCAGTCAACACCTTTACATTGTCCTGAATCTGTCAGTCAACACCTTTACATTGTCCTGAATCTGTCAGTCAACACCTTTACATTGTCCTGAATCTGTCAGTCAACACCTTTACATTGTCCTGAATCTGTCAGTCAACACCTTTACATTGTCCTGAATCTGTCAGTCAACACCTTTACATTGTCCTGAATCTGTCAGTCAACACCTTTCATACGCCTTAGCTGTTCTCCTGTCGGCTGTTGAGCCAGAGGGATGAGTGGGTGGGGAAGAGCCATCTGCTTTATACTCTCCTGTCTCCAACTATACAAGTTTAGAATTACGAACATTATTACTGTCCTCCAATAGATCAACTCGTTACAAGATCAGGGGTCATCATATATGTCATCCCCATATACTCAGGTCATCATGTTATAGATATTATGATGTCATCAAGGAGTTGGGTTATTTTCTCCAAAGAATATATTCATCGCAGCAATGGAGTAAGGACTGGGTGCTTGAGGGTTGCCTTTTTTCACAATCACTGTTATCGTGTGCGAATATATAAGTATATCTTAATGTATTCTGAGCTTTGAATATATCAAACTGATAATTAGTGATCATTCCTTAATATTACACAGAAATTTTCCTTCGTTCCTAGGGACAAACGGAAATAAAAGCCTCATTTGCTCACACCCATTCTTAGCTTAGCCGTCTCACAGCATAATCAGGCACCAAAGACTTTCCCGTGGTATACCCCCAGGTTCAGTCCACTGACAGCGTGTCGCTCCCTATACACTACTACGCTTCAGTTCGCTCTTCTTTGCGCACACCTTCGCATTCCAGTACGTTCAGACCTCGAGGACTCAGTTTCTCGCTCAATCTTTCCATTTCTTAATTTGGTCTTACCCTTCTGCTTGCCCCTTCACTTCTGACATATATCCTCAGACAACCTTGTCCCACTCATTCTCTCCAAACATCCAAACTATTTCAACAGACATCTACAGCTCTGTCAACTACACTCTTATTACCACATCTCTCACATACCCTATCATTGCTTCCTCCATCAACCCTTCTTACACTACACTCTTGTCCTCAAACAATACCAACACATTCACCCATCCGTACATCTTCATCTATAATTCATGCCTCCACACAACATTGTTGTGACTACTGCGAGGATATCTTCAATTTCTTCAAACACTTTTACCTAACTATCCGATGCGAAAGATCGGCCGGTTCCCAACCTCGCAATGAGTCTTGCTCGCTGGTTGGTGTACGAGCCCTAGTCCGTGAGAGGTACATTGTGATTGGTGGTTGTGATAGGCCATGAGCAGCAGGCGCTGATTGGTGTAGCCATGGCCGCCTTTTTCTCGGAACGGGAGGCCACTGTGATGTGCTTGCCGTGTTTACTTTTTCAGTCGTGACGGATGAGCGTGATGCAGTCCAGTGTTCTCATACGCTTGCTATTAGTGTAGTGTCGTACTGGGTGTTATTCTAGTGCCTCGTATTCTTATCACTATAAATGTTAAAAGGTGTAATTCAAGGTAAAAATAAAAAATAATGACTAGTTCAGCAAATTGGACATGCAACATTCACTTGTTCTCCCAGGCACTGAGAATTACACATCGCGCCGCTTTCTTTTTTAGCGAGCAAAAAAAAACAAAAAAAAAAAAAACCTTGTCTTCTATTAGCTGGCTGTGGGGGCTGGAGAACGAACTCACCAGTGATTGGACGACGGCTCAAGTTCGCCTCTCTCATTGGTGCTGGGAGTGGGAGGAAGCGGCCGAAGACACTCATTGGTCAACAGCCAAAGAATGTTTGAGGGCATTCAAGGACTCTTACAGAAACTATACTGCCCAAGTACCTATTATTACCTCCATATATTTAAACCCACTGTCAGAAGATTCTGCGTTCCTCTTATATATCAAGAGAGTGGATAAATTAAGGAATTACAAGATAAAGAGAAAATGGGATCTAAAGAGAAATGATTCAACCTTCTGTTGCATCTCACTGACCATGCAAGTGTAATGTCACGTATACGAAACGTTACACAATTACGTCAATTTCAAGAAACGAGACGATCCTCTGTACTTCTCGTCCAGTGCTACCGGACACACTGTGCCGAGGTTAACCAATGCAACAGCCAGATATCGTAAATTACTACCATGTCAAGAACACCATAGTTATGATAACAGTTAGCAGTTGTATGTCTAAGAAACACGTCATTTGTACTTCCGTTGTTATAAATCTGTAGACATCTCTCCTCTTAGTATCTCATTTGTTTCTATGTTCACTCAAAGCTTTGTTTCTGAACTATATTAATTAATAAGCATCCTCAAAGGGACCCCAGTGATATGTTGCTATTAGCATTCCACTGTACCACAGTGAGAGCCAATGGTTGACGTTTCTCTGCCTAGCTGGTATGTCCTGGCAAACGCAGCACTTAATTGAACTGACGTGACAAAAATTTCACATGGAACTTTCAACTCATGACCCATGGTTATATCAAAATCCAGGCCATCAAATCCATGGTTTGTAATGTCATCCTCCAGAGTCGTGTCTCCGTGCCCAAGGATCGTGTCACTGTGTTCAATGGGTTAACGGAATGTGAGGCAGGAAAGGTAAACTAAAAGAGCCTACAAGCTTCCGCGTTGACCACTCCCACCCTCAAACACGGAACTGTCAGTAATGGTCAAGACGCGGCAGTTGTGGCATTAGCTAAAATACTTCTGTGGATCATCAGTCTGACCTACACTAAGACCAGAAGGCTCACCGAATGTTTATCTACTTATAACATAGTCAACAAAATAAAAAGTTTTCCATTTCAATGAATGTGAGCTGAGGCTCTGGAGCGGAGAGAGGGATATGAGTCTCAGTGACGCAAATAAACTGGCTTACGGCAGAATGGCAGCAAGTGCAGTGTGCAGTAGTGCGATGGAACGAGGGATTCAAAATCTCCGTTGTTAGCATGGAAAAACGCGAAGGGGGAGGGGTGGGGGAAGCAATCATATGGTGATCCCTTGGCTTCATTCTGATCCATTAAGTTTTCTAGCGAGAATTCAAGTGAGTCGGTTTCTGAGGATATGATAATCGGCCGCATCGGTCGACAGACGAAGACGTTATAGAAGTTGTGATGACAAGACAGCACAAGAGAAGCAGTGAAAAGAACAAGAATAGTACAATGTTAAGCAAGCAAGAACATGACACTTCATCAAAGCAGATATGAACACTACGCTACGTAACACTCAAGTGACGGAAAATACTGACATGCAATCCCTTCAGTCATCGGGTTGGAGTGAGGAGGAAAGCAGAACGGAAACAAAATATGAAAGCATTAAGGAAAAGAAAGCGTAGGAAGAAAAATGCAAGTCTATACGACAGGTTATCCAGCCATGGAAGCTGTGGGACAATGAAATGCTACAAGTATACAGCATTTTCTTCCCTTATATGTCATGCTATGTATGGTTCAAATCATAAGAAGTAGATTCTCGGAATATATCTCAACGGCGGGAGGGTGTGTGCACGGGCGAGTGTCAGCGACCAGAAGGTTAAGCTGCGGGTCAGGTGGCCAGGCGACCGGTGGAGGTGGGGGTTGGGGGAACACGGGAAGGGCTGTCGAGCGCGTGAGTGTGGCGGGGGTTGGGGGAGGGTTCAGACAGACGAGGGTGCAGGGGTGACGGGAAGGGAGTGCGTGCCGGCTGGCATGCGCCGTCTAGACTTTCGTGGTAGGTTTTCTTACGTGGAAGGATGCCACGTACACACTTTCCCCAGTACCTTCTTAACTAGAAAAACGAAAAACTAGTTTTCAGCCGAATCTTTGTACTCGAGTCCACTCTACTCCTACCATCCAGACCTTAACCTAGGCACGATTCATGTAAGGGAAAAAATATATTTGGCACGGAAGTTTCCGTTATTCCTGGGGTTTCTGGGGATCACATGGGCCTGGCCAGGTGCCACGTACATCAACGGAAATAGCTGTTCCTCTCTCAGACTCTGTTATTTGGATCTTGAAATATAAGTTTTGAACGGACTATACACAAATGACAACCGCTTTCAAGGATTTTGTAAAATCAATAACTTCGTCAGTACAATTGCTTTTGTCCATCGCATTTTTTATCTTATTTTTTTTTACACCAAATGGAGTTGAAAAATAAGGTTACAATGATTCTTTATTGTAACATTTAGTCACAAATCTCTTGTCTTTTCAGAAGTAATCACCAAGGAATAAGACTACTTGGCATCGTTGCCACACCTACCTGTTCTGGACTGTGATTGGCTGGGCCTCGCGCCTAGCGAAGTTGATGCAATACTAGTTTCCCAACACTTCCTACTGAATGATATTCACCTTTAAAAGTTTACCTTGGAAACTCGCTTTACACGAAATACGTTGACTCCCTTAACACAGCCATGTCGTCATTTCATCATGGCTTATATTATTCGGTGATGTTCAAGCTAACGTGATTTCTTTCAGAGCAACATATTACCTGATTGGTAACTCATTCGATCTTTGATCGTTTGGCCAAGATACTGCATAGGTCTGTAACTTGTTTAATTGTTATTGTACCTAAGTAGACATAAGGTCCAAAGCTCGAGAAAACACGCAGCCGTGGTATAATTACAGTGAAGAGTTCAAAATCATATCTACGTAACGGACTACAGTGAATGATCGTGAAATGCGTGTTTCATTCAAAATGTAACGAATCACAAACAATAACAAGATCAACAGAAATTTCCCTCCAAATCCAATCTTTGATATCAAGTCAGACTGTGTGCATGCCATGGCAGTTGTGAATTAGTATTTCTGTGGAATCTGTTTTGATTTGATCACTGCCACACGAACGGCTTATTGATTATGCTCTACGTAGACCTCCTGTGGGCTCAGGTGCAAAAGAGGACGGAGTTTTGTAGATACAAAATGCATCTCACATTATCGAATTTCCTTTGCTGGGACCAAGTTGATAGCCCATGAAGGACTTGAAAGCTGAAGAGACACACTGAAATATTCGGAAGTCTGATACCTTACCGCTTAATTGTATTAATCTGAAAAATTATTACCACGAATTGCACTAATGATTCAGTGGAAGTAAAGACTGTTTCTCTGCTTCGATAAGAGAGCAAAAAATAAAGTGTTATAGTTATCAATGAAGGGGGGAAATTAAGTCTGAATCTCGTACACATGAGGAGTTAACAAAAACGATGGAAGAAGAGAGAGCGGAGTGAAGATCTCGTGTTACTAGATTTAAGAAAGCATAAATTAAAACTTTACTCACTCTCCACACCCACATGTTGGCATGAAATTCTCGAAAGTGAAAGATTCTGAGAAGGATCTTAACTGCGCAGTAGAGGTGCACGTAAAGATGACAAAAGCGAGTTCAGTGGGAGGATGTTACTATTATCAACCAAAACAGGAGAGGGTCAGGCAGCGTTGCGTCATCTTGTTTGCATCCCTGACACCAGCACAGCGCCCCAGCTCAAAGGTTAGACAGTGATCATGGGGAGGCTATCGTGGGGTGGGTCATGACTAACATCAGAACTCGTTTGACCAATTGTTCATTAATCATAAGATGATTCAGGAATCTTGGTTAACCGGATCATAAACAATACGTGCCAAGAATTAACACACACACACACATAATATATATATATATATATATATATATATATATATATATATATATATATATATATATATATATATATATATATCATATAGATAAATGTATAGAGAGATAGAGAGATACATACACACACGTACATATTCATACTTGCTTGCCTGAACAATGGAGAATACCCGCACCTCTTATTCTGTTTCGTCTTCTCATATGTACATTTATAGCACCCTCCTCCTGTCCATGATATCACCATACCTTCCGTCGTCTGTCATCATCATCCTACCACTAACTGTTAAAACGACAGTTGTGGAGAAAATTTGAAAAGTCGCTGTTTCGCCATGATCGAAACATCACGACCAGGGTGGCTCACTGTTGCAGCTGTTGCATCCTTTTCTCATGCTCGTGTGTGTGTGTGTGTGTGTGTGTGTGTGTGTGTGTGTGTGTGTGTGTGTGTGTCAGTAGACCCATGATCCGTTTTCCTTCCTGCTACTCGTTAACCTTGCTTCCACCTAGGTTACGTATGGTCCGGTCGATCCTTCAGCACGATGGTTTATCAGCCACCATACTCTAAGGGTCGTACTGCTGTGCTCAGGGTCGTACCGTCAAGGTCAGTGAGTTAATAATACTCAAAGTTTCAGCATCATAAACTGTGGCAAACGTTTCCCAGGGAGAGGCGGAGCGCCTAATTTACTAACCTTTATAAACACTCGCGTCAAGTTTTATGTTCACAGCTTGAGCTCTGAAAGACCGATATATATTCTATATAATTCACTAACGATTTCGTTCACGCAAAGATCTTTCCCTCATATATCAATATTTCATGCAATGGTTTCCCTGAACGTTCCTAGTGACATATGAAGTCTATTAGGAATAAAAAAAAAAATGGTGTAGTACTGTAGGCTGAATTCACTTCCTTCGCTGCTTCATTCACCAGCGTTATGAATGAAATTGGTGACATCACTCCGTTGTTTGTCTGGGAACTTATACACAACGATGGGACGGATGTACCCTCCCTCCCCAGCCAGCTGGCCCTCAAGAGCAGTACTCGAGACAGCGATGAGTGTGTGTGTGTGTGTGAGAGAGAGATAGCGCGCGTCCTGTTGCATCATACGCTTCCAGAAACTTCCACGCCATATTTCATGATCGAATTACGTCCAGCTCTTTCCCAAGATATACGAATGTCACGTACATCTCAAATGAATGTCACATTCCTATATTCTCTGTGTTAACGTTCGCATCGTAAATACGGTATTGTCATATATATATATATATATATATATATATATATATATATATATATATATATATATATATATATATATATATATTGATATGGGTAAAACTGAAAGTTGATGGAGAGAGATGGGTGATTATTGGTGCATATGCACCTGGGCATGAGAAGAAAGATCATGAGAGGCAAGTGTTCTGGGAGCAGCTGAATGAGTGTGTTAGTGGTTTTGATGCACGAGACCGGGTTATAGTAATGAGTGATTTGAATGCAAAGGTGAGTAATGTGGCAGTTGAGGGAATAATTGGTATACATGGGGTGTTCAGTGTTGTAAATGGAAATGGTGAAGAGCTTGTAGATTTATGTGCTGAAAAAGGACTGGTGATTGGGATTACCTGGTTTAAAAAGAGAGATATAAATAAGTATACGTATGTAAGTAGGAGAGATGGCCAGAGAGCGTTATTGGATTATGTGTTAATTGATAGGTGCACGAAAGAGAGACTTTTGGATGTTAATGTGCTGAGAGGTGCAACTGGAGGAAAGTCTGACCATTATCTTGTGGAGGCGAAGGTGAAGATTTATAGAGGTTTTCAGAAAAGAAGAATGTTGGGGTGAAGAGAGTGGTGAGAGTAAGTGAGCTTGGGAAGGAGACTTGTGTGAGGAAGTACCAGGAAAGACTGAGTGCAGAATGGAAAAAGGTGAGAACAAAGGAGGTAAGGGGAGTGGGGGAGGAATGGGATGTGTTTAGGGAAGCAGTGATGGCTTGCGCAAAAGATGCTTGTGGCATGAGAAGCGTGGGAGGTGGGCAGATTAGAAAGGGTAGTGAGTGGTGGGATGAAGAAGTAAGATTATTAGTGAAAGCGAAGAGAGAGGCATTTGGACGATTTTTGCAGGGGAATAATGCAAATGAGAGGGAGTGTATAAAAAAAAAAGAGGCAGAAGGTCAAGAGAAAAGTGCAAGAGGTGAAAAAGAGGGCAAATGAGAGATGGGGTGAGAGAGTATCATTAAATTCTAGGGAGAACAAAAAGATGTTTTGGAAGGAGGTAAATAAAGTGCGTAAGACAAGGGAACAAATGGGAATTTCAGTGAAGGGGGCTAATGGGGAGGTGATAACTAGTGGTGATGTGAAGAGATGGAGTGAGTATTTTGAAGATTTGTTGAATGTGTTTGATGATAGAGTGGCAGATATAGGGTGTTTTGGTCGAGGTGGTGTGCAAAGTGAGAGGGGTAGGAAAAATGATTTGGTAAACAGAGAAGAGGTAAAAGCATTGCGGAAGATGAAAGCCGGCAAGGCAGCGGGTTTGGATGGTATTGCAATGGAATTTATTAAAAAAGGGGGTGACTGTATTGTTGACTGGTTGGTAAGGTTATTTAATGTATGCATGATTCATGGTGAGGTGCCCGAGGATTGGCGGAATGCTTGCATAGTGCCATTGTACAAAGGCAAAGTGGATAAGAGTGAGTGCTCAAATTACAGAGGTATAAGTTTGTTGAGTATTCCTGGTAAATTATATGGGAGGATATTGATTGAGAGGGTGAAGGCATGTACAGAGCATCAGATTGGGGAAGAGAAGTGTGGTTTCATAAGTGGTAGAGGATGTGTGGATCAGGTGTTTGCTTTGAAAAATGTATGTGTGAAATACTTAGAAAAGCAAAAGTTGTTAGAAGCAGTGAAACGTTTTTATCGAGGATGTAAGGCATGTGTACGTGTAGGAAGAGAGGAAAGTGATTGGTTCTCAGTAAACGTAGGTTTGCGGCAGGGGTGTGTGTCTCCATGGTTGTTTAATTTGTTTATGGATGGGGTTGTTAGGGAGTTGAATGCAAGAGTTTTGGAAAGAGGGGCAAGTATGCAGTCTGTTGTTGATGAAAGAGCTTTGGAAGTGAGTCAGTTGTTGTTCGCTGATGATACAGCGCTGGTGGCTGATTCATGTGAGAAACTGCAGAAGCTGGTGACTGAGTTTGGTAAAGCGTGTGAAAGAAGAAAGTTGAGAGTAAATGTGAATAAGAGCAAGGTTATTAGGTACAGTAGGGTTGAGGGTCAAGTCAATTGGGGGGTAAGTCTGAATGGAGAAAAACATGAGGAACTGAAGTGTTTTAAATATCTGGGAGTGAATTTGGCAGCGGAAGGAACCATAGAAGCGGAAGCGAATCATAGGGTGGGGGAGGGGGCGAAAATTCTGGGAGCCTTGAAGAATGTGTGGAAATCGAGAATATTATCTCGGAAAGCAAAAATGGGTATGTTTGAAGGAATACTGGTTCCAACAATGTTGTATGGTTGCGAGGCGTGGGCTATGGATAAAGCTGTGCGGAGGAGGGTGGATGTGCTGGAAATGAGATGTTTGAGGACAATATGGATGTGAGGTGGTTTGATCGAGTAAGTAATAATAGGGTAAGAGAGATGTGTGGTAACAAAAAGAGTGTAGTTGAGAGAGCAAAAGAGGGTGTTTTGAAATGGTTTGGTCATATGGAGAGAATGAGTGAGGAAAGATTGTCCAAGAGGATATATGTGTCAGAGGTGGAGGGAACGAGGAGAAGTGGGAGACCAAATTGGAGGTGGAAAGATGGAGTGAAAATGATTTTGAGTGATCGGGGCCTGAACATGCAGGGAGGTGAAAGGCGTGCAAGGAATAGAGTGAATTGGAACGATGTGGTATACCGGGGTCGACGTGCTGTCAATGGATTGAACCAGGGCATGTGAAGCGTCTGGGGTAAACCATGGAAAGTTGTGTGAGGCCTGGATGTGAAAAGGGAGCTGTGTTTCGGTGCATTATTACATGACAGCTAGAGACTGAGTGTGAGCGAATGGGGCCTTTGTTGTCTTTCCTAGCGCTACCTCGCACACATGAGGGGGAGGGGGTTGTTATTCCATGTGTTGCGAGGTGGCGATGGGAATGAATAAAGGCAGACAGTATGAATTATGTACATGTGTATATATGTATATGTCTGTGTGTATATATATATATATATATATATATATATATATATATATATATATATATATATATATATATATATATATATATGTATACGTTGAGATGTATAGGTATGTATATTTGCGTGTGTGGACGGGTATGTATATATATGTGTATGTGGGTGGGTTGGGCCATTCTTTAGTCTGTTTCCTTGCGCTAACTCGCTGACGCGGTAGACAGCGACAAAGCAAAATGAATAAAATAAATAATATATATATATATATATATATATATATATATATATATATATATATATATTCCTATGAGTCCACGGGGAAAATGAAACATATATATATATATATATATATATATATATATATATATATATATATATATATATATATATATGTATATATATACATATGGGTTTTCAGAAAAGAAGAGTGAATGTTGGGGTGAAGAGGGTGGTGAGAGTAAGTGAGCTTGGGAAGGAGACTTGTGTGAGGAAGTACCAGGAGAGACTGAGTACAGAATGGAAAAAGGTGAGAACAATGGAAGTAAGGGGAGTGGGGGAGGAATGGGATGTATTTAGGGAATCAGTGATGGACTGCGCAAAAGATGCTTGTGGCATGAGAAGAGTGGGAGGTGGGTTGATTAGAAAGGGTAGTGAGTGGTGGGATGAAGAAGTAAGAGTATTAGTGAAAGAGAAGAGAGAGGCATTTGGACGATTTTTGCAGGGAAAAAATGAAATTGAGTGGGAGACGTATAAAAGAAAGAGACAGGAGGTCAAGAGAAAGGTGCAAGAGGTGAAAAAAAAGGGCAAATGAGAGTTGGGGTGAGAGAGTTTCATTAAATTTTAGGGAGAATAAAAAGATGTTCTGGAAGGAGGTAAATAAAGTGCGTAAGACAAGGGAGCAAATGGGAACTTCAGTGAAGGGCGCAAATGGGGAGGTGATAACAATAAGTGGTGATGTGAGAAGGAGATGGAGTGAGTATTTTGAAGGTTTGTTGAATGTGTTTGATGATAGAGTGGCAGATATAGGGTGTTTTGGTCGAGGTGGTGTGCAAAGTGCGAGGGTTAGGGAAAATGAGTTGGTAAACAGAGAAGAGGTAGTTAAAGCTTTGCGGAAGATGAAAGCCGGCAAGGCAGCAGGTTTGGATGGTATTGCAGTGGAATTTATTAAAAAAGGGGGTGACTGTATTGTTGACTGGTTGGTAAGGTTATTTAATGTATGTATGACTCATGGTGAGGTGCCTGAGGATTGGCGGAATGCGTGCATAGTGCCATTGTACAAAGGCAAAGGGGATAAGATTGAGTGCTCAAATTACAGAGGTATAAGTTTGTTGAGTATTCCTGGCAAATTATATGGGAGGGTATTGATTGAGAGGGTGAAGGCATGTACAGAGCATCAGATTGGGGAAGAGCAGTATGGTTTCAGAAGTGGTAGAGGATGTGTGGATCAGGTGTTTGCTTTGAAGAATGTATGTGAGAAATACTTAGAAAAGCAAATGGATTTGTATGTAGCATTTATGGATCTGGAGAAGGCATATGATAGAGTTGATAGAGATGCTCTGTGGAAGGTATTAAGAATATATGGTGTGGGAGGCAAGTTGTTAGAAGCAGTGAAAAGTTTTTATCGAGGATGTAATGCACGTGTACGTGTAGGAAGAGAGGAAAGTGATTGGTTCTCAGTGAATGTAGGTTTGCGGCAGGGGTGTGTGATGTCTCCATGGTTGTTTAATTTGTTTATGGATGGGGTTGTTAGGGAGGTAAATGCAAGAGTTTTGGAAAGAGGGGCAAGTATGAAGTCTGTTGGGGATGAGAGAGCTTGGGAAGTGAGTCAGTTGTTGTTCGCTGATGATACAGCGCTGGTGGCTGATTCATGTGAGAAACTGCAGAAGCTGGTGACTGAGTTTGGAAAAGTGTGTGGAAGAAGAAAGTTAAGAGTAAATGTGAATAAGAGCAAGGTTATTAGGTACAGTAGGGTTGAGGGTCAAGTCAATTGGGAGGTGAGTTTGAATGGAGAAAAACTGGAGGAAGTGAAGTGTTTTAGATATCTGGGAGTGGATCTGGCAGCGGATTGAACCATGGAAGCGGAAGTGGATCATAGGGTGGGGGAGGGGGCGAAAATCCTGGGGGCCTTGAAGAATGTGTGGAAGTCGAGAACATTATCTCGGAAAGCAAAAATGGGTATGTTTGAAGGAACAGTGGTTCCAACAATGTTGTATGGTTGCGAGGCGTGGGCTATGGATAGAGTTGTGCGCAGGAGGATGGATGTGCTGGAAATGAGATGTTTGTGGACAATGTGTGGTGTGAGGTGGTTTGATCGAGTGAGTAACGTAAGGGTAAGAGAGATGTGTGGAAATAAAAAGAGCGTGGTTGAGAGAGCAGAAGAGGGTGTTTTGAAGTGGTTTGGGCACATGGAGAGGATGAGTGAGGAAAGATTGACCAAGAGGATATATGTGTCGGAGGTGGAGGGAACAAGAAGAGGGAAACCAAATTGGAGGTGGAAAGATGGAGTGAAAAAGATTTTGTGTGATCGGGGCCTGAGCATGCAGGAGGGTGAAAGGAGGGCAAGGAATAGAGTGAATTGGAGCGATGTGGTATACCGGGGTTGACGTGCTGTCAGTGGATTGAAGCAGGGCATGTGAAGCGTCTGGGGTAAACCATGGAAAGCTGTGTAGGTATGTATATTTGCGTGTGTGGACGTATGTATATACATGTGTATGGGGGGGGGGCCATTTCTTTCGTCTGTTTCCTTGCGCTACCTCGCAAACGCGGGAGACAGCGACAAAGTATAATAATAAAAAAAAAAAAATATATATATATATAAATATATATATATATGTATATATAACAAATGAAAGATGCATCGTAGTTTATGCACTTACAGCTGCCCTTTATTTTTCAAAGATCATTCCGAATAATGTAATTTCATCTAAATCTTCGTTATACAGTAAATCATACAGCACATTTTTTTCTTACTGTAATTTCGCAACAGAGGCACCCATATATAGTCTGTTGATCAAATTCTCATCATCACTCCTGCATGACGTTCGTTTAATAAATCTAACCTTATTTAACTACATACGATTTCTTCATCTCCACTTTAGCCTGACGCTGGTATTAATCTCTTTCTAACCAGACTCTAAGGATTAACCAACTCACACTTCAAGATTTCTTTTCTATTTCCATTTTGTCCAACGATAATTTGCAGTCTATTATGGATGCGTCATCCATATACTGTCCAGCTTGGCTCTGCGTCCTACCACCTTCACTATTAATGTTACTTTGTAAGTTGGGGATGGTCGAGACGTTCATCGTCAATACATTATTTAAAGCAAAATTTTACGATGCTTTCTCTTTTATCATTTTATTGGCCTAATGATGTTCTCAGATTCTGTTTCATAGTTACTAAATGTTACTAAGTCTTGATCCCTTGAACATTACAGAACGTCTCTCGAAGAAAACGGTACGACCTTGAAGTATGATGGTCTAACCATTGACCTGATCAGGTCAAAATGTCAAGCCATCTCCATACACAAGTGTCGCACGATGGTCGTCAGCCACCTTACTCTAAGGGTCGTACTGCTGTGCTCATGGGTCGTAACGTCAAGGTCAGTGAGTTAATAATACTCAAAGTTTCAGCATCATAAGCTGTGGCAATCTCAAAACTCACATCGTCGTACCCAAGGCTCACATCGACATACCCAAGGCTCGCATCGCCGTACCCAAGGCTCGCATCGTCGTACCCAAGGCTCACATCGCCTTACCCAAGGCTAACATCACTGTACCCAAGGCTCGCATTGCAGTACCAAAGGCTCGCATCGCCGTACCTAAGGCTCGCATCGCTGTACCCAAGGCTCGCATCGCCATACCCAAGGCTCGCATCGTCGTAGCCAAGGCTCGCATCGTCGTACCCAAGGCTCACATCGCCGTACCCAAGGCTCGCATCGCCGCACCCAAGCCTCATATCACCGAACCCAAGACTCGCATCGCCGTACCTAAGGCTTACATCGCCATACACAAGGCTCGCATCGTTGTACCCAAGGCTCACATCGCCGTACGCAAGGCTCACATCGCCGTACGCAAGGCTCAAATCGCCATATCCAAGGCTCGTATCGTCGTATCCAAGGCTCACATCGCTGTACCCAAGGCTTGCATCATCGTACCCAAGACTCACAACGGCTTACCCAAGGCTCGCATCACCGTAGCCAAGGCTCACATCGCCGTACTCAAGGCTCACATCGCCGTACTCAAGACTCACATCGCCGTAGCCAAGGCTCGCACCGCCGTACTCAAGGCTCACATCGCCGTAGCCAAGGCTCGCATCGCCGTGATCAAGGGCCTAGATTCATGCTTCCTATTTTTGGAAATGACTTGTCATCCGGTAAGACAACTATCTATGTTAACTGTTCATGAACCTTCTCTCTCTTATCTAGGAACACTGCCAAGGAGGGTGAGTGGGGTGTGTGTGTGTGTGTGTGTGTGTGTGTGTGTGTGTGTGTGTGTGGTGTGATGTGGTTTGGTCGAGTTGGTTGGGTGGGTGAGGGTGTGGTAATGGGGGGAGGGGGTAGTGTCACTGGGAGAGCGGGTGAGGGAAGGTGTGCTGGGGTGGTTTGGACATAGGGGGGGGGGAATAATGAACGTAGTGTAGCCAGTAAAGTTGCCACAAGTGTAGCTGGGAGTGAAGCAGACACAATAACCTGGTGTAGCGGCGAACACCACAGTGTAGCGAGAAGTGTAGTACAGCAGCAGGTGTATCCTGACTCATGTAAGGGTCCAGTGTAACAGTCTGGTGTGACTGGATGTGTAACACAGTGAGTAACAGGAAGGGGAATAGATGGTACAGGTAAGACAGCGCTAAACCCAGGTGTAGATGTGACAGGCAATGTGTATTTCCGAGCGAAACAACGAATACAGCAGGGACTGTATCAGGAAGTACAGAGGTGACTACCAAGGACACAGTGCCCGAGTGGAATAGCAAGTGTGGGAGAGAGAGAGAGAGAGAGAGAGAGAGAGAGAGAGAGAGAGAGAGAGAGAGAGAGAGAGAGAGACACTTGCCTGCCACACCTGCTGCTGCTGGGATGGAGGGAGGGGGTTGGAAGGGTTGAGGTAGGTAGCCTCGCCTACATGAGTCGTGTCCATTCATCTTCATGCGTCCTCCTCCAACCTTATCAGCTAGCCTAGCTCAGCCTCCCATGCTGCCAGACACGCCATAAAGTGACTTCCTCTATGATTCAGCGAGGAAACTCATGCCAGAGTTGACAAATATAATGTTAACACCAAACACGAAAAGTTGAGTTTGTGTCACTTGAGTGAATGAAGAACCGTTTTCTTTATTCTTAATTAGAAATGCGGTCGGTACGACTACACAGGTAGAGAACTTTTAACATACAGATCATCACACAGCTACAGTGTTAGTTAACACATTAACAATATTCCCGTTGTACCTATACTGTCAGGGTAACATTCATCAAATACAGCACAAGAGAAAATAATGTACAAACATTGCGAGCCAACAGTAGATCGAGGATCTCAAAGCTGGCCAGAAGGGTGCATACCC
This sequence comes from Panulirus ornatus, assembly GCF_036320965.1. NCBI lineage: Eukaryota > Metazoa > Arthropoda > Malacostraca > Decapoda > Palinuridae > Panulirus > Panulirus ornatus. Next base: position 52,997,258 of record NC_092224.1, on the reverse strand, counting down.
TAGCCTTAGGAGAGCAACACCCCATCCACACGACTTGACCCAGATCATCATACACTTGAGTGGCGCGACTCCACGGCACCATAATACAACACCTTGATTACGAGACCGACGGTAAGTTGTGCACGCAATTCCCCCTCACCCTTACACAACACAAGAATTATAACAGATTCAGTGAATCTGCGTAGCAGGAAAACACCAGCGTAGTATATCATACAAGATGAAGTTAAGCGTATACTATTATACAACTTCATAATTATATATCACTAAGACCACACGACCTGCCTGCTATCAACCACTTGTGATAAAAGATAAAGGAGACAGATTCTGGGGAGGTAAGTGTTTTATCAGTAAATATAGGTAAGTTTATCGAAATGAAGGAATTGTTCTATTTATACTCGTATATGTACGAAAAAGCCTATGTATGACATAATACCAAGGAATTCGAATAGCAACATACCACTGGCTTCTCTCTAGGCAGTTTGTGACGGTGGAAGATATTAACAACTCACAGATTAGTGTAGTAAAAGTTAGACGATATATAGATAAGTTAGAGAGAATAACTTGCAAATTGTCAGTGTGACTAATGAGACGCAGATAAGTTAAGCCGTGGACTTGAAATGTTTACCAAATCTATTTTCAGTCGTAACAATAGTACTGCTTTCAAGTACTCTAATTGGCACGTCATTCCATATGTTAACAATCCTGTTGAAGAAAAAGAACTTCATCTAATTCAACGTCAAATTTTGCCCATGAGTTTGTATCCATTACTACGATTCAAATCAGACATATCAGGGCTTAAGTGACTTGATGATTAAGATTATCAAAACCTTTGATCATTTTGAATACTTGTATTAGAATTCCTCTTAACTTTCTCTATTGTAAACTAAATAGATGTAAGTCGTTTGATCGGCTCTCTTAGGCTCTGCTTCTCATGTCGCTGCTGCACCACATCTCCATTCTGTCTGTCTTCTTTTCGGTACGGTGACCCAAACTCAATACAATATTCAATATGTGGACGAACCAAGAAACTGTAGAGTAAGTGGGATTTCCCTTGACTTAAACTCGAAGACTCTAACCCACGAATCCATAAATTTTGATCGTTCTTTTCACAATTTCACTGCTTACTTGGTTTTAGGTCACCAGAGATTATTACGCCCAAGTCTTTATCTTTATTTACCTTCTGGAGTTCAGCAGAATTCATACTGTACCTTGCCTTTTCGTTTAAGTACTGATATGTAAAACTTTGCATTCATCGATATCAAAATTCATTCGCCACCTATGAGCCCAGTTCATCAGTTTGTCTACGTCAGTTTGAAGCTTTAGACGCTCAAGTTCATTTGTAGATTTTCCAGGTTTGCATAACTCGTAAATATTGATATTTTGCGATGCAGCCCATTATAAATATCATCAATGTATATGAGAAAGAGAACTGGTGCCAAGACTGATCCTTGTTACCACTTGTTACGTCTAACTATTCTGAGGCTTGACCATATATAACAACTCTGTTTACAACCAGTCAACCTATTTCCTATCCACCAAAGTACAATCCCATCAATGCTGTAGGATGGGACAATCCCATCAATGCTACAGGATGGGAAAATCCCATCAATGCTACAGGATGGGACAATCCCATCAATGCTACAGGATGGGACAATCCCATCAATGCTGTAGGATGGGACAATCCCATCAATGCTACAGGATGGGACAATCCCATCAATGCTGTAGGATGGGACAATCCCATCAATGCTATAGGATGGGACAATCCCATCAATGCTATAGGATGGGACAATCCCATCAATGCTATAGGATGGGACAATCCCATCAATGCTACAAGATGGGACAATCCCATCAATGCTACAAGATGGGACAATCCCATCAATGCTATAGGATGGGACAATCCCATCAATGCTATAGGATGGGACAATCCCATCAATGCTACAAGATGGGACAATCCCATCAATGCTACAAGATGGGACAATCCCATCAATGCTACAAGATGGGACAATCCCATCAATGCTATAGGATGGGACAATCCCATCAATGCTACAAGATGGGACAATCCCATCAACGCTATAGGATGGGACAATCCCATCAATGCTATAGGATGGGACAATCCCATCAATGCTACAAGATGGGACAATCCCATCAATGCTACAAGATGGGACAATCCCATCAATGCTGTAGGATGGGACAATCCCATCAATGCTGTAAGATGGGACAATCCCATCAATGCTGTAGGATGGGACAATCCCATCAATGCTACAGGATGGGACAATCCCATCAATGCTACAAGATGGGACAATCCCATCAATGCTGTAGGATGGGACAATCCCATCAATGCTACAAGATGGGACAATCCCATCAATGCTACAAGATGGGACAATCCCATCAATGCTGTAGGATGGGACAATCCCATCAATGCTGTAAGATGGGACAATCCCATCAATGCTGTAGGATGGGACAATCCCATCAATGCTACAAGATGGGACAATCCCATCAATGCTACAGGATGGGACAATTTTTTCTTGTAACTTTTGATACGGAACCTTATCAGATGCGTTTTTGAAAATTCAGAGAGATATCAACTGCTTTATCTCGCACGCTGATTATATCATAAAAGAAATCGGGCAAGTTTATCAGACATGAGAATTGTTTATCAAGTGGTGGTCCTCTGAATGGTTGACAATTCTACCTCGAATGATGGTTTCCATAAGTTATCCAGCTCTATACTTTACGCTAATTAGACGATAATTTCCTGACATTGACTTGATTAATTTTTCCTGCAGCAAGTGACATATTGGAAACGGCAAGCAAGGACTAACTGTCTCATTTTTCGCCTCGAGTAATGCTGATTAATCTTTCTATTTATATAAATGGGTTATAAGAAAAGGGTAATGTGAACAGGGAGAGCCAAGATTGTAGCAAGTTTTCAAATATCCATCCGAGAATACACACTGGTCTAGACTACAGGTATCTGAATACTCACCAGAGAATAATCAAGCTAAAATGTCCAAATGAAATATCCACCTGAGAATACCCAGCAGAGACTACTCACCTAAGAATACTCAACTGAAAATACTCATGAGAATTTCTAGTAAAAATACTTGCCAAGAGATATTCGCACATACACACATCCCCCACTTTACCCACAAACACAGACAGACAGACAAACACATTATCAGTGTAAGTGAGTTTGTCTCAGTTGTGCGAGTATATCGAAATTCTGTTTTTTAATAGACAATGTTAAAAAAGTGGCAAGTTAACCTTTCCAATGTTACGCCAAAGAAAACGGAATTCTGAAAAGGCAAACTCTCTTGTTTTGTCTCCTGAGGCATCATCGGCAAGTTCATCTGCACTACTAAAATTAAAACAAAAAACATGCCTGAAAAAAGCAATAAATGATATGAAAACCTGCTATCAATTATAATAAAAAATATCGTGAAACAGGAAATACATAGTTCTATGATGTACAATTGAGACAAAAGGAAAATTCTATCAATGAAATTAGTCTCTTTCGCTTCCACTTTCTCCCTCACTAGATTATCAGAACTACCCTAAGTCTTGATCTCATAAAACCCATCCCCCCCCCCCGCCCCCGCTGGTCAATATTTCCATGAACCTTCTAAGAAAACCCATCTCCCCCTCCTGGTCATCACCCCCAAGAATCCTCCAACAAAAGCCGTCTCCACCAGTCAACAACCCCTACAAAACCCGTCCCCCCAGTCAACACCTGCAAGAACGCTCCAACAAAACCCGTCCCCCGCGTCAACACCGGCAAGAACGCTCCAACAAAACCCGTCCCCCCGTCAACACCGACAAGAACGCTCCAACAAAACCCGTCCCCCCAGTCAACACTCACAAGAACCCTCCAACAAAACCCTTCCCCCTCGTCAACACTCTCAAGAACCCTCCAACAAAACCCGTCCCCCCTCGTCAACACTCACAAGAACCCTCCAACAGACCAGTCACTCCCCAGTCAACACACTCGAGAGCCCTCCAACAAACTCGTTCCCCCAATCAGCACTCTTAAGAACCCTCCAACAAACCCGTCTCACCACTGAACAATATAAAAAAAGGAAGTGTTGACGACTGTATCTCCAGCCAGTGTAACTACATCCTATAAAAAAATGATTTCTGTCACCAGAACGAACGACATCTGTCTCCTAGCAAAAGATGCCGCTGATCACCTTCTGCCAAAATTTTTTTATTAGTGAGGAAATAATTCTAGACGGAACACCAACTCAAATACTTGTAAAAAACAAATAAATAAGAGAGAGAGAGAGAGAGAGAGAGAGAGAGAGAGAGAGAGAGAGAGAGAGAGAGAGAGAGAGAGAGAGAGAGAGAGAGAGAACCGCACTTCCCTTAGAGAATTCATTTTCCAATATATGACTGACTACAGAGTCTCACGCTGCTTATCTATCTGTATTTATCTCCCATAAGGAACCTCTGCCAACCCTGGCGTGCGCTCTCGCCAGATCCATGGCTGCCATGGAGAGACCACAGGACGATAACAAGTATTTCAGAAACACTTTCTTCAGAACACACACTCGATCCACACTTCCTCTATCTCTCCTGACGCTGTATTGTGTTCCCCCTCTGGTCAGCTGCTCTGTGCAGGACATTATCCTCATCATCAACACTTCCACAATCACCTCATCAAAGATCATCATTAACTTCATATCTCTGAAATAAGTACATTTAACTTTGCCTCGTTTGCCCTTATAACACGGGCACTTTTGCATGCCCTCCACTCTCGTGTTGGCTGAACACTTGACTATAATTCCATCCACTTCTTCACCAGGTCTTCACCCTCTCCCTCTCTCTCTTCACCATCCCATTCGCCAACACCTCCTCAGCCCATATTCTACCTTCTCCTCAACCAATTACTCCCGATCACCACTCCTCTCTCAGCACACGATTCGACAACGACCCCATTCCCTTCACTCGTTAATACCCTCACTGTGTGTCACATCACCCATCCCTGCATTCAGATCTCATTGCAATATGACTGGACGTCTTCCCCCGCATCATAACTGCCATTGCAATCACCTCCTGCCAGAGCGCCGTCCGTGGCTTCCAGTAGTGCTAAGTTTAAAAAAGAAATCATGGATGGGGTTGCCCAGTGTAACATGACTTGTTATAAACCAAACCTTGACCAGGAGGAAGAGTCTGCCAGACTGGGGATAATGTATATATAATTACGCTATACTTAGCGCGAAGGTCAGTGTTTGCTAAAGATTGGGTTCAGAGCTCTCCGCTACACCAAGATTTCTGACAAAAACTATGTTTTATTCACCTAGAATGTGATACAGAGAAGGTCGTAAGTCTTCTACTTTCTACATCACAGTTCATGGGCAACTGTATGAATACTATCATTACGGATGAAGGTCAAGTATAACTTATATATCTGAAATTCATTCTTTTTTTCAGATGACTTCAGTTGAGAGACGTTAGAGTTGTGTGAGCACATAAACTGTTGGCCAGGTATGGTGGCTTCAGCAGCCTCAGCTTAGAAAACCGTGTCCTGCTCTGAACTTGTGTTATCATCGCTACACCGAAACAACGTCATCTGTTTATATAAATGTCTGACCTTGACCTCGACCACCGCTGAGGTCCCCTGTGGCTCAGACGATTCTTCGTCTCCGCTGGTCAATACCGGAGTCACTGACCTACTCCTCTGCGTTACAAGATTAGTATATGACTGGGAGGCTCTGAGTCTACATATGTTCATACGAGAAGGACTCGTCGACCTGCACCTAAATAAAGAGAATGTTATTATAGAACTTAAACTCAGTTAAGCCAGAGAGTTTGAGGTTATCACACTGTCAATCTGGTTGTCCAGCACACACACACACACACACACACACACATATATATATATATATATATATATATATATATATATATATATATATATATATATATATATATATATATATATATATATTCTAGTCTAAGCCATCTACCCATTTCATTCCCTAATCCTCACAGGACTGATGAACACCTGGGATGGTTGCGGACCGACTGCCGCCACTATGATTCGAACTTTATGCAGCCTCCTTCGCGGACGACCCGTGAATGCGTGCGTCATCGCCGGTAACGCTAACCGTTCCACCACGATCGTCCAACAATTTACGTAAATATTTGTTTCATGACCCTAACACCGCGGCTTACCTCAGTCCAGCATCAACAGGAGAGACGAGGCGATCTTAAAACACAAAGGCCCGTACGTAGCATGATGCTGGACCGTCAGCCAGCAGCCATCACTGGACACTTTCAAATGTTCCAGGTTATCGCTGGCACAATGCAGCTTTACAATGGTAGAGAGTTGTGTTCAGAGGTTGTAGTACTGGAAGATGATACAGTGGAGGTTGTAGTACTGGAGGATGATACAGTGGAGGTAGTAGTGCTGGAGGATGATACAGTAGAGGTTGCAGTGCTATAGGAAGATACAGTGGAGGTTGTAGTGCTGGAGGATGATACAGTGGAGGTTGTAGTGCTGGAGGATGATACAGTGGAGGTAGTAGTGCTGGAGGATGATACAGTAGAGGTTGCAGTGCTATAGGAAGATACAGTGGAGGTTGTAGTGCTGGAGGATGATACAGTGGAGGTTGTAGTGCTGGAGGATGATACAGTGGAGGTAGTAGTGCTGGAGGATGATACAGTGGAGGTTGTAGTGCTGGGGGATGATACAGTGGAGGTTGTAGTGCTGGGGGATGATACAGTAGAGGTTGTAGTGCTAAGGGATGATACAGTGGAGGTTGTAGTGCTGGGGATGATACAGTGGAGGTTGTAGTGCTGGGGGATGATACAGTGGAGGTTGTAGTGCTGGAGGATGATACAGTGGAGGTTGTAGTGCTGGAGGATGATACAGTGGAGGTTGTAGTGCTGGAGGATGATACAGTGGAGGTTGTAGTGCTGGGGGATGATACAGTAGAGGTTGTAGTGCTGGGGATGATACAGTGGAGGTTGTAGTGCTGGGAGATGATACAGTAGAGGTTGTAGTGCTGGAGGATGATACAGTGGAGGTTGTAGTGCTGGAGGATGATACAGTGGAGGTTGTAGTGCTAAGGGATGATACAGTGGAGGTTGTAGTGCTGGAGGATGATACAGTGGAGGTTGTAGTGCTGGAGGATGATACAGTGGAGGTTGTAGTGCTGGAGGATGATACAGTGGAGGTTGTAGTGCTGGAGGATGATACAGTGGAGGTTGTAGTGCTGGGGGATGATACAGTAGAGGTTGTAGTGCTGGGGATGATACAGTGGAGGTTGTAGTGCTGGGAGATGATACAGTAGAGGTTGTAGTGCTGGAGGATGATACAGTGGAGGTTGTAGTGCTAAGGGATGATACAGTGGAGGTTGTAGTGCTGGAGGATGATACAGTGGAGGTTGTAGTGCTGGAGGATGATACAGTGGAGGTTGTAGTGCTGGGGGATGATACAGTAGATGTTGTAGTGCTAAGGGATGATACAGTAGAGGTTGTAGTGCTGGGGATGATACAGTGGAGGTTGTAGTGCTGGAGGATGATACAGTGGAGGTTGTAGTGCTGGGGGATGATACAGTGGAGGTTGTAGTGCTGGAGGATGATACAGTGGAGGTTGTAGTGCTGGAGGATGATACAGTGGAGGTTGTAGTGCTGGGGGATGATACAGTAGAGGTTGTAGTGCTAAGGGATGATACAGTAGAGGTTGTAGTGCTGGGGATGATACAGTAGAGGTTGTAGTGCTGGGGGATGATACAGTAAAGGTTGTAGTGCTGGGAGATGATACAGTAGAGGTTGTAGTGCTGGGGGATGATACAGTAGAGGTTGTAGTGCTGGGAGATGATACAGTAGAGGTTGTAGTGCTGGGAGATGATACAGTAGAGGTTGTAGTGCTGGGGGATGATACAGTAGAGGTTGTAGTGCTGGGGGATGATACAGTAAAGGTTGTAGTGCTGGAGGATGATACAGTAGAGGTTGTAGTGCTGGAGGATGATACAGTAGAGGTTGTAGTGCTGGAGGATGATACAGTAGAGGTTGTAGTGCTGGGGGATGATACAGTAAAGGTTGTAGTGCTGGGGGATGATACAGTAGAGGTTGTAGTGCTGGGGATGATACAGTAGAGGTTGTAGTGCTGGAGGATGATACAGTAGAGGTTGTAGTGCTGGAGGATGATACAGTAGAGGTTGTAGTGCTGGGGGATGATACAGTAAAGGTTGTAGTGCTGGGGGATGATACAGTAAAGGTTGTAGTGCTGGAGGATGATACAGTAGAGGTTGTAGTGCTGGAGGATGATACAGTGGAGGTTGTAGTGCTGGGAGATGATACAGTAGAGGTTGTAGTGCTGGAGGATGATACAGTGGAGGTTGTAGTGCTGGGAGATGATACAGTAGAGGTTGTAGTGCTGGAGGATGATACAGTAGAGGTTGTAGTGCTGGAGATGATACAGTGGAGGTTGTAGTGCTGGGGGATGATACAGTAGAGGTTGTAGTGCTGGAGATGATACAGTAGAGGTTGTAGTGCTGGAGATGATACAGTAGAGGTTGTAGTGCTGGGGATGATACAGTAGAGGTTGTAGTGCTGGAGGATGATACAGTAGAGGTTGTAGTGCTGGAGATGATACAGTAGGGGGTTGTAGTGCTGGAGATGATACGTAGAGGTTGTAGTGCTGGGGATGATACAGTAGAGGTTGTAGTGCTGAGGATGATACAGTGGAGGTTGTAGTGCTGGGGGATGTACAGTAGAGGTTGTAGAGCTGGGGATGATACAGCAGAGGATGTAGTGTTGTGGGATGATACAGTACGGGTTGTAGGGCTGGGAGATAATACAGTAGAGGTTGTAGTGCTGGGGAGGATACAGTAGAGGTTGTAGTGGGAATAATACAGTAGGGGTTGTAGTACTGGGGATGATACAGTAGGGGTTGTAGTAATTGGGGGATGATACAGTAGAGGTTGTAATGCTGGGGGATGATACAGTAGGAGTTGCAGTGATGGAGGATGATACAGTAGAAGTTGTAGTGCTGGGAGATGATACAGTAAGGGTTGTAGTGCTGAGGAATGATACAGTAGAGGTTGTAGTACTGGGGATGATATAGTAGAGGTTGCAGTGCTGGAGGATGATACAGTAGAGGTTGTAGTGCTGGGGGATGATACAGTGGAGGTTGTAGTGCTGCGGGATGATACAGTAGAGGAGGTAGTATGGGTTGTAGTGCTGGCATGTGCCTCTTCGTTCATTATCTCAGGGATAACTTACTGTGCCACATGTACTCGCTGCTCTGGGTCCGTTCTTTCGTTTCGTCTGCATAACATTCATGGGATGTTTTCAACAGTTTTCCGAATATTTTTGATCTATAATTCTAATCCTTAGCAGTTCACATTAATCATGGCATGTCACACACACACACACACACACACACACACAAAATGTTAGTGGAGGATAAACAGCCAGTTTCCAAGACCACGTATAACTTTTTTGTTTTTTGTTTGTTTTTTATAGATTCGTTGACTTTAGCGTACGTCCGGCAGCGCAGGCCGGTTGTACGTTGCCGGACGACAGCCGTACGAAACTAGTCCTTTCCTTCACTAGCTTATCAAATTGAGTGAGATTTCGTTCTCCACTTAGATGTCATTCCTCTACAGGAATAAACATGCACACAAAGGGACCTGCACGTGATGAGAAGCCAATACATTTCAAGTAACCGACGCAACATCACTGAACGAGGAGACATTCCAGCCTCAGCCTTGTATCGGTGCGCTAGCTAATATGGCCGACGTACCCCGGCCGCTCGCTGGGAGGCAAGATAAAGTCTGCCTACCCCGCTGTGGAGGCGAGATAACATGTCTCGCCCTCTGCTGGGAGGTAAGATAACATGTCTCGTTCCTCCATGTAAGGAAAAATATAACGTTTGTGATCTGCTTTGACGACAGCAGATTCACCCTTAAAGGTAACATGCATCACTAGGGTTGCACACACTAAACCATGCATGTCAATAACAATAATGTCAAAATATATGTATTTCTGGTATTCAAGATTTTCTGATAATGATTATTATCTTAACGGGGTAAAAGTTTCTTTACATAGTAATAACCATGACTTCTTGTCATGGTCTTAAAAATACAGTCCTTGGATCATTCCTAGGTTAAACGTATGGAGAAATATCTAATATAGAAATAATATTTCTTTGAATACATAAAGTTAGATATTTTGTTAAACCATTGAGATATATATATATATATATATATATATATATATATATATATATATATATATATATATATATATATATATATATTGCTTTGTCGCTGTCTCCCGCGTTTGCGAGGTAGCGCAAGGAAACAGACGAAAGAAATGGCCCAACCCCCCCCATACACATGTATATACATACGTCCACACACGCAAATATACATACCTACACAGCTTTCCATGGTTTACCCCAGACGCTTCACATGCCCCGATTCAATCCACTGACAGCACGTCAACCCCGGTATACCACATCGCTCCAATTCACTCTATTCCTTGCCCGCCTTTCACCCTCCTGCATGTTCAGGCCCCGATCACACAAAATCTTTTTCACTCCATCTTTCCACCTCCAATTTGGTCTCCCTCTTCTCCTCGTTCCCTCCACCTCCGACACATATATCCTCTTGGTCAATCTTTCCTCACTCATTCTCTCCATGTGCCCAAACCATTTCAAAACACCCTCTTCTGCTCTCTCAACCACGCTCTTTTTATTTCCACACATCTCTCTTACCCTTACGTTACTTACTCGATCAAACCACCTCACACCACACATTGTCCTCAAACATCTCATTTCCAGCACATCCATCCTCCTGCGCACAACTCTATCCATAGCCCACGCTTCGCAACCATACAACATTGTTGGAACCACTATTCCTTCAAACATACCCATTTTTGCTTTCCGAGATAATGTTCTCGACTTCCACACATTCTTCAAGGCTCCCAGAATTTTCGCCCCCTCCCCCACCCTATGATCCACTTCCGCTTCCATGGTTCCATCCGCTGCCAGATCCACTCCCAGATATCTAAAACACTTCACTTCCTCCAGTTTTTCTCCATTCAAACTCACCTCCCAATTGACTTGACCCTCAACCCTACTGTACCTAATAACCTTGCTCTTATTCACATTTACTCTTAACTTTCTTCTTTCACACACTTTACCAAACTCAGTCACCAGCTTCTGCAGTTTCTCACATGAATCAGCCACCAGCGCTGTATCATCAGCGAACAACAACTGACTCACTTCCCAAGCTCTCTCATCCCCAACAGCCTTCATACTTGCCCCTCTTTCCAAAACTCTTGCATTCACCTCCCTAACAACCCCATCCATAAACAAATTAAACAACCATGGAGACATCACACACCCCTGCCGCAAACCTACATTCACTGAGAACCAATCACTTTCCTCTCTTCCTACACGTACACATGCCTTACATCCTCGATAAAAACTTTTCACTGCTTCTAACAACTTGCCTCCCACACCATATATTCTTAATACCTTCCACAGAGCATCTCTATCAACTCTATCATATGCCTTCTCCAGATCCATAAATGCTACATACAAATCCATGGATGGTATTGCAGTGAATTTATTAAAAAAGGGGGTGACTGTATTGTTGACTGGTTGGTAAGGTTATTTAATGTATGTATGACTCACGGTGAGGTGCCTGAGGATTGGCGGAATGCGTGCATAGTGCCATTGTACAAAGGCAAAGGGGATAAGAGTGAGTGCTCAAATTACAGAGGTATAAGTTTGTTGAGTATTCCTGGTAAATTATATGGGAGGGTATTGATTGAGAGGGTGAAGGCATGTACAGAGCATCAGATTGGGGAAGAGCAATGTGGTTTCAGAAGTGGTAGAGGATGTGTGGAGCAGGTGTTTGCTTTGAAAAATGTATGTGAGAAATATATATATATATATATATATATATATATATATATATATATATATATATATATATATATATATATATTCTTATGAGTCCAAGGGGAAAATGAAACAGGATAAGTTCCCAAGTGCACTTTCGTGTAATAATCACATCATCAGGGGAGACACAAGAGAAAAACATAAGTCATTGATATACATCGAAGAGACGAAGCTAGGACGCCATTTCGTAAACATCCTACTGGGAAAGGTATTTTTTATACAAAAACTCGAGTCCATTCTATAATGATGTACATCTTTATATCATATTCAAGCCCAGATGTTTTCGGATTCTTCTAAATCCATTCTAATGACCTTGAACTGTAAAAACTCCGGACAACCTAACAAACATGTCCAAAGTTATTTATAATCCAAGCTCGTTCGTTATGGATTAAGACGAACTCGAAACGTCTTGCCCTGAATATAAGACAAAGATGTTTAGCATTACAAAATACGTTTCAATATTACCCCAAGACCAACTTCGCTCATTAAGTCCCAGTGTCACCCACAAGCAATGTAAAGACACCTGCAGTCCACCCCAGGCAAATGTGAACTCTTTTGATGTGGGAAATTCTTTTATGTCACAGCCTCGCCAACGATACTTTTCCACTCGCAATGCAGCCTCACGCAAGCAACACTTACATCATCTACAACACACACACGATGAACCTACAACACACACACGATGAACCTACAACACACACACGATGAACCTACAACACACACACGATGAACCTACAACACACACACGATGAACCTACAACACACACACACGATGAACCTACAACACACACACGATGAACCTACAACACACACACGATGAACCTACAACACACACACGATGAACCTACATCACACACACGATGAACCTACAACACACACACACGATGAACCTACAAAACACACACGATGAACCTACAACACACACACGATGAACCTACAACACACACACACGATGAACCTACAAAACACAGACGATGAACCTACAACACACACACGATGAACCTACAACACACACACGATGAACCTACAACACACACACGATGAACCTACAACACACACACGATGAACCTACAACACACACACACGATGAACCTACAACACACACACGATGAACCTACATCACACACACGATGAACCTACAACACACACACGATGAACCTACAACACACACACGATGAACCTACAACACACGATGAACCTACAACACACACACGATGAACCTACAACACACACACGATGAACCTACAACACACACACGATGAACCTACAACACACGATGAACCTACAACACACACACGATGAACCTACAACACACGATGAACCTACAACACACACACACGATGAACCTACAACACACACACGATGAACCTACAACACACACACGATGAACCTACAACACACGATGAACCTACAACACACACACGATGAACCTACAACACACGATGAACCTACAACACACACACGATGAACCTACAACACACACACGATGAACCTACAACACACACACGATGAACCTACAACACACGATGAACCTCGAGTAGAAATAAGAAGAAGGATCCCAAACACAAGAGTAGCTTCGTCCATCTGTCCAACGAAATATTCTACACTCAGCTTTAATTATCTATAGTCTTTATCTATTACCATTACTTTGATCCTACTTACATGGGTTGCATCAGGTATATTAATAACGTACTGCAGCCATCACTCACACACACACCCTCACTCTACGCCCAGTGTGTTATGGTGAAACACGGACTCCTACACTTAATACCGAACACACAAAGTTGATGCCAATCACACCACCTGCAGACGTAAAATGCTGCCACTGCATCCCATCCCCATCCACACCTCTCTTATCTATATCTGTTGTGGTCTGTCTCTCCTCCTTGCACCCTCTGCTGTGCTGCTGTCTATCTATGTTCTAGATCAGTCTATCATCTCTCGTAATTTCTACATTATAAAGTAGCTTTTACCCGCGCGTTTTTCTAATGACTAATTAACGCCCTCTGATATTTATCGTTCTTCGTTTTACCCGTCTTCCTAACTTCAGCTACACTACACATATGATCGATCTCTACTGCTCATACTTGTTCACCTGTCCTGACCTACAAACACTTCGAGTTTCACAGCCACACTGTACAGGAGGGACAAGGACCCCCTCACGCAAGCTTCCTGCCAACTCCACACTTATCTTTCCTTCCGTTCAGTAGAGCCTCCAGTGAACACTTGAACTTCTTCCCTTCCATGACTCTTCTCTCAACCTCAGCTTTCTCATTACCATCTCAACTTCAGCTTTCTCATTACCATCCCAACTTCAGCTTTCTCATTACCATCCCAACTTCAGCTTTCTCATTACCATCTCAACTTCAGCTTTCTCATTACCATCCAACTTCAGCTTTCTCATTACCATCTCAACTTCAGCTTCCACATTACCAGCTCTACTAAACTTTAATCTTGAATATATAAATTCATCGACATTTTCCATTAATCATCCGTAAAACCTAATCTTACAACACGACCTCCAGTTGCTTTAAAAATCTATAATGTCTTAGTTTGCAACTCACCTCAGACATGTTTCTACACACATCATGGTTTCGGCCCAACATTCTGTCTACATCTTCCACTGATTCGGGTTCAGACCACAGCATTATCTGCAGACAACACTGTGGTAACTACCTATGTTTCTCCATGGTCATCACACCATAATCATCCACCTTCCTCATACCTTATGCCATTCCTCATCCGTAAATAGCACTTATTACCCACGGCAACATCACGTATCTCCCATACTGGTTTCAAATCACTCACACTCGCACAGCAACACTTCCATCATCAAAAGTTTTAGCATGCAAAATGGTCTTATTCACCCTATCATACGTCTTTCATAATTCCATGTGTTACGTATACCCATAAAACTTTCTCCACCACTCCTCTGAGGGCAAAAATGTGATCTGCACACCTCCTATTTCCGTTAACCACTTGGTGCTTACGAGCTCACAGAGTCAGGAAAAAGTCAGTGGTTATCAGAGTTCTTTCTCAGAGTCTGAAAGATAAGGAGGAGAGAGCATCTGGTGCAGGAGATGAATTATGTAACACAGGTGTTTCTGGAGCTACCCTAAATGTCAGATTATTAAACTAGATTATGAAGCCAGTAGGAAAACGAACAGAAAACGGTAAAGTAACAACAGGAAAGAAATAAAGAAGCGAATGATTGGGCAGTAAAACAGGTTGTTGCATCACCCAGATCAGAGGTTCCCAACCTTTATGTTCCTTTGTATACCTTAGGCATTCTGACAGGTTCCCATGTATCCCTAAATATGCAACTTTGTGACGTGAAAGAGGGAGGAGAGCGTGCCTACTTGGCTACTCTCTTTATCAAGCTGATTTGTGACGAGGGTGTTCTGTATTGCTTATGTTCTACATTACTCATGGTGTAAACTGTAGTACAATAGTGTACACCATGGCTGTACTCTCACACCCCTATGGATGTAACCCTCTGCTGTACACCATGGTTATACCCTGAGACCCCCATGTAGGTACCCCTTGAGAAGTGCACATGTACCCCTGGGAGTTTACGTACCCCAGGTTGAGAACCCTTGATCTAGAAGAAAGAGTCAGGATCTGACTACAAGACGGTAACAAGATGGACAAGACAACAACAGTCGCACAACAAGTATGGTTTATGAAATCACTTGTAGTGGATACCAACGAGTCTATTTCCGTGAAGCGTCTCCAGTTAAAAAAAAGAAAAAAAAGTGACGGAACACAACAGAGGCCAAAGGAACGTCCAATGCTCTCGAGGTATAAGTGGATGAGAAGGGGAATCTAACCCAGTGGAACGGAGCCCTGATGTTGTACCATGGGCTAGAGAGGAGGGCAAGGAAAGCTCTATAAGCAGCGCATATACGAGTGCAGGATTCCACGAACGAAACTTCGAACTTCGTTACTTGGGCGGCGACTCCGGGTCATACTGCAAGGAGGCCGGTGCCAGCAGTCCAGTCCCGGGATACACTGGCACGAGACCAGCCAGATATGGACCATCGTGGAAACATAAACTTGATGATACACTGATGTGTTACTCTACTTGAGACAGATGTGTGTGTGTGTGTGTGTGTGTGTGTGTGTGTGTGTGTGTGTGTGTGTGTGTGTGTGTGTGTGTGCTCCTGGTTACACTGCGAATGAAAAGCTATCTTTCAAAAGGCTGTTCCATCGGGAGTTCAATCTCGTTAAAAAACTTTTCACTCTAAAGGAATGTATACTTCCATGCTACTGGAAGTAGTGACACCTAGACCAGCAAGTACACCACGACTCTTTTAAAGAAGTTGGGGTCATTGTAAGTCAATATCTGCGTAGTTACAACTCAATGTATTTATATATTCATGAGATGTTTATCACAGTGGAGCAGAAAAGACCATTACCCCGTCATAGTCATCAAGACATAATAACAGACAACTGATATATCATAAGACAGTATCAGTCATTCCTCTCATCATCAACCCAGTCATCTGCGTATGCTTAACGACTGGGTCACCTGCTAACGCTGGTACACATGTCGTCACGGAGCGAGAGACGTAGGTGTATCTGGTGATGATGACACGGACACCTGAAGTGTCTTGTTACTGCTGTGTTATCAGTCGTCTCCTGCCCTGAAGCACGAGAGAGAACAATAACTCATTTTTTATGATAGATGAAACGACACGAGCAACTTAATGCCCAAATCGAGGCCATCTCCTCTGCAATATATATATATATATATATATATATATATATATATATATATATTTTTTTTTTTTTTTTCATACTATTCGCCATTTCCCGCATTAGCGAGGTAGCACTAAGAACAGAGGACTGGGCCTTTGAGGGAATATCCTCACCTGGCCCCCTTCTCTGTTCCTTCTTTTGGAGAAAAAAAAAAAAAAAAAAAAAAAAAAAAAAAAATATATATATATATATATATTTCTTTTATACTATTCGCCATTTCCCGCATTAGCGAGGTAGCGTTAAGAACAGAGGACTGGGCCTTTGAGAGAATATCCTCACGTGGCCCGCTTCTCTGTTCCTTCTTTTGGAAAATTAAAAAAAAAAATGAGAGGGGAGGATTTCCAGCCCCCCGCTCCCTTCCCTTTTAGTCGCCTTCTACGACACGCAAAGAATACGTGGGAAGTATTCTTTCTCCCCTATCCCCAGGGATGATATATATATATATATATATATATATATATATATATATATATATATATATATATTGGAAAGGATCACAATTTTGCGCGTGATCAAGATATTCCTATGAGTGTACGGGGAAAATAAAACACGATAAGTTCCCAAGTGCACTTTCGTGTAATAATCACATCATCAGGGGAGACACAAGAGAGAAATATAACAGTCAGTTGATGTATATCGAAGAGACGAAGCTAGGACGCCATTTGGTAAACATGTTTACCAAATGGCGTCCTAGCTTCGTCTCTTCGATATACGTCAACTGACTGTTCTATTTCTCTCTTGTGTCTCCCCTGATGATGTGATTCTTACACGAAAGTGCACTTGGGAACTTATCGTGTTTCATTTTCCCCGTGGACTCATAGGAATATATATATATATATATATATATATATATATATATATATATATATATATATATATATATATATATATATATATTTTATTTATTTTGCTTTGTTGCTGTCTCCCGCGTTAGCGAGGTAGCGCAAGGAAACAGACGAAAGAATGGCCCAAACCACCCACATACACATGTATATACATACACGTCCACACACGCAAATATACATACCCATACATCTAAATGTACACATATATATACACACACAGACATATACATATATACACATGTACATAATTCATATTGTTTGCCTTTATTTATTCCCATCGCCACCTCGCCACACATGGAATAACAACCCCCTCCCCCCTCATGTGTGCGAGGTAGCGCTAGGAAAAGACAACAAAGGCCCCATTTGTTCACACTCAGTCGCTAGCTGTCATATGACAATGCACCGAAACCACAGCTCCCTTTCCACATCCAGGCCCCACACAGCTTTCCATGGTTTACCCAAGACGCTTCACATGCCCTGATTCAATCCATTGACAGCACGTCGACCCCGGTATACCACATCGTTCCAATTCACTCTATTCCTTGCACGCCTTTCGCCCGTCCTGCATGTTCAGGCCCCGATCACTCAAAATCTTTTTCACTCCATCCTTCCACCTCCAATTTGGTCTCCCCCTTCTCCTCGTTCCCTCCACCTCCGACACATATATCCTCTTGGTCAATCTTTCCTCACTCATTCTCTCCATGTGACCAAACCATTTCAAAACACCCTCTTCTGCTCTCTCAACCACACTCTTTTTATTTCCACACATCTCTCTTACCCTTACATTACTTACTCGATCAAACCAACTCACACCACATATTGTCCTCAAGCATCTCATTTCCAGCACATCCACCCTCCTGCTCACAACTCTATCCATAGCCCACGCCTCGCAAACATACAACATTGTTGGAACCACTATTCCTTCAAACATACCCATTTTTGCTTTCCGAGATAATGTTCTCGACTTCCACACACTCTTCAAGGCTCCCAGAGTTTTCGCCCATTCCCCCACCCTATGATTCACTTCCGCTTCCATGGTTCCATCAGCTGTCAGATCCACTCCCAGATATCTGAAACACTTTACTTCCTCCAGTTTTTCTCCATCCAAACTTACCTCCCAGTTGACTTGACCCTCAACCCTACTGTACCTAATAACCTTGCTCTTATTCACATTTACTCTCAACTTTCTTCTTTCACACACTTTACCAAACTCAGTCACCAGCTTCTGCAGTTTCTCACATGAATCAGCCACCAGAGCTGTATCATCAGCGAACAATAACTGACTCACTTACCAAGCTCTCTCATCCACAACAAACTGCATACTTGCCCCTCTTCCAAAACTCTTGCATTCACCTCCCTAACAACCCCATCCATAAACAAATTAAACAACCATGGAGACATCACACACCCCTGCCGCAAACCTACATTCACTGAGAACCAATCACTTTCCTCTCTTCCTACACGTACACATGCCTTACATCCTCGATAAAAACTTTTCACTGCTTCTAACAACTTGCCTCCCACACCATATATTCTTAATACCTTCCACAGAGCATCTCTATCAACTTAATCATATGCCTTTCTCCAGATCTATAAATGCTACATACAAATCCATTTACTTTTCTAAGTATTTTTCACATACATTCTTCAAAGCAAACACCTGATCCACACATCCTCTACCACTTCTGAAACCACACTGCTCTTCCCCAATATGATGCTCTGTACATGCCTTCACCCTCTCAATCAATACCCTCCCATACAATTTACAAGGAATACTCAACAAACTTATACCTCTGTAATTTGAGCACTCACTCTTATCCCCTTTGCCTTTGTACAATGGCACTATGCAAGCATTCCGCCAATCCTCATGCACCTCACCATGAATCATACATACATTAAATAACCTTACCAACCAGTCAACAATACAGTCACCCCCTTTTTTAATAAATTCCACTGCAATACCATCCAAACCTGCTGCCTTGCCGGCTTTCATCTTCCGCAAAGCTTTTACTACCTCTTCTCTGTTTACCAAATCATTTTCCCTAACCCTCTCACTTTGCACACCACTTCGACCAAAACACCCTATATCTGCCACTCTATCATCAAACACATTCAACAAACATTCAAAATACTCACTCCATCTCCTTCTCACATCACCACTAATTGTTATCACCTCCCCATTAGTCCCCTTCACTGAAGTTCCCATTTGCTCCCTTGTCTTACGCACTTTATTTACCTCCTTCCAAAACATCTTTTTATTCTCTCTAAAATTTAATGATGCTCTCTCACCCCAACTCTCATTTGCCCTCTTTTTCACCTCTTGCACCTTTCTCTTGACCTCCTGTCTCTTTCTTTTATACATCTCCCACTCATTTGCATTTTTTCCCTGCAAAAATCGTCCAAATGCCTCTCTCTTCTCTTTCACAAATAATCTTACTTCTTCATCTCACCACTCACTACCCTTTCTAATCAACCCACCTTCCACGCTTCTCAAGCCACAAGCTTCCCTAAATACATCCCATAACAAGTCTCCTTCCCAAGCTCACTTACTCTCACCACCCTCTTCACCTCAACATTCACTCTTCTTTTCTGAAAACCCATACAAATCTTCACCTTCGCCTCCACAAGATAATGATCAGACATTCCTCCAGTTGCACCTCTCAGCACATTAACATCCAAAAGTCTCTCTTTCGCGCGCTTGTCAATTAATATATATATATATATATATATATATATATATATATATATATATATATATATATATTCATTGATCTACGTCTAAAATCCCATTTTGGGACAAATATCCCCACTAAGGGCAACCTGGCCTTACATGAAACGGTAAAAGGATTAGAATCCATAGAAAGCTAAAAAAGCCAATCATAAAGGGTCGGATCAAAGCTGTTCAAGAACTCAGGAGAAGCTAAAGAGTTCGAGAGGTGAATGGTGTTGGGTGAGAAATAAATCACAAATGACACCGACTTGTTCTATCATAACTAGACTTCTCCATCTATTCAATCCATCTATTATGACATTACCTGACATGACCACGCGAGTCGGCTGCTGCTGATGTCGTCCACAAGTTTCGACTCATAAGAAATCAGCAGAACCTCACTGACAGACGGAAGGTATCACCATCCCTTCACATGACGTTACGAGTGAGAGATAGGCTTGAGTGCCACAGTGGCAGCAATACTGATGACCAAATGTTCGCTCGCAAACATCACAACAGCCTGGGCAGGTTTCGTGTTACATAATAAGCACTCGTATACACATGTGGTTAGAGGCAGAGAGGATGAAAAATGGCAGGAAAAGCGAACAAATCTTACCTTGACGAACTCCTTTAGTGTGATGGAGTACTCGTCCTTGCCCATGGTGGCTCGCGCTACCTCGCTGTCAATCCACACACACACACACACACACGCAATCACTACACACACAGCGTGACCAGTAAGGTCTGGGTAGTTGGTGGAAACACGTCACGCCCTGCAAACTGCCTGCTGTAATACTGTAGTAGGGGAGGTCACTGAAGACTTCACCAGGCGACGGTGTAAGATTCACAATGAAAAAGTTTCAAGATCTCCAAATAGTTGAGAGAGTTGTTATTACTTGTGAAGTGCTACGCTACAGGGGAGGACCGTGATCAACTGTTCTGTTATCGACGGTACCAGAACGAAGAATGGCAGGTAATCTGTCCAGGGGTCTGCTGCTGCGGATACACTAGAAGACCAACAATGAGAAGACATGGGTTCGCATACCCATCGTCCTCAACATTGTCAGCCACAACAGACTAACATTATGCCTGGTCCCGCTCTCCTTCTATTGACTACAGTGGTTTTGAAAACCCTCATCTCGTCATTGAATTACAGGATCATTCGCAGAGAAAGCGAAAGGCGGATCTTGGCAACTGTTCACCGAGACATTATCAAGATAAACGAGATAACGAGGCACGTCTGCAACGATAAACACCTCCTACTTGAGATAACCATCACCTACTCACAAAAACAACATTATCACTCTTGTGGTTTATCGCTAAACACATAATGGTTTATGGCCACTTATACTGGAATCCTCGTTCACTTATACTGGAATTCTCGCTCACTTTTACTGGAATCCTTGCTCAACATCCAGCTAATCTCGATCACTTCCATGATATGGCACTTAAGCACAAGGGTATTTCCCCTTAAGGTTCGAGCCTTGAGCACGACGGTACGACCGCTGGGTATGATAAGGCGACCTTGGTCCTAAGCCCTTACAGGTCAGGTCAAAGGTCACTTTGTCATAACTATGGATCGTACCGTCAAGTTTAATGGGTTAATCTTACAATCAAATCATTGTCGTGAGCAATGTGATGTCATAGTGCCGACCAATAGGTCGTATATTGCCGTGTACATGACACAACACTGTTGGTACCACATAAATCACTCAGTAACAAGACGAAAAATGAAAAAAAAAAATACTTAATACTAGAGGAAATGTTTGAAAGATATCATATTTTTTGAACAATATTTTGAGACAGGTAGAAGCGTGCACACACACACACACACACACACACACACACACACACACACACACACATCACACACACACACACGTACAGTATATATACATATATATATATATATATATATATATATATATATATATATATATATATATAACTTTCTAAAATGGGAAACAGAAGAAGGAGTCACGCGGGGAGTGCTCATCCTCCTCGAAGGCTCAGATTGGGGTGCCTAAATGTGTGTGGATGTAACCAAGATGTGAAAAAAGGAGAGATAGGTAGTATGTTTGAGGAAAGGAACCTGGATGTTTTGGTTCTGAGTGAAACGAAGCTCAAGGGCAAAGGGGAAGAGTGGTTTGGGAATGTCTTGGGAGTAAAGTCAGGGGTTAGTGAGAGGACAAGAGCAAGGGAAGGAGTAGCAGTACTCCTGAAACAGGAGTTGTGGGAGTATGTGATAGAATGTAAGAAAGTAAATTCTCGATTAATATGGGTAAAACTGAAAGTTGGAGAGAGATGGGTGATTATTGGTGCATATGCACCCGGGCATGAGAAGAAAGATCATGAAAGGCAAGTGTTTTGGGAGCAGCTGAATGAGTGTGTTAGTGGTTTTGATGCACAAGACCGGGTTATAGTGATGGGTGATATGAATGCAAAGGTGAGTAATGTGGCAGTTGAGGGAATAATTGGTATACATGGGGTGTTCAGTGTTGTAAATGGAAATGGTGAAGAGCTTGTAGATTTATGTGCTGAAAAAGGACTGGTGATTGGGAATACCTGGTTCAAAAAGCGAGATATACATAAGTATACGTATGTAAGTAGGAGAGATGGCCAGAGAGCGTTATTGGATTACGTGTTAATTGACAGGCGCGCGAAAGAGAGACTTTTGGATGTAAATGTGCTGAGAGGTGCAACTGGAGGGATGTCTGATCATTATCTTGTGGAGGCTAAGGTGAAGATTTGTATGGGTTTTCAGAAAAGAAGAGTGAATGTTGGGGTGAAGAGGGTGGTGAGGGTAAGTGAGCTTGGGAATGAGACTTGTGTGAGGAAGTACCAGGAGAGACTGAGTACAGAATGGAAAAAGGTGAGAACAATGGAAGTAAGGGGAGTGGGGAGGAATGGGATGTATTTAGGGAATCAGTGATGGATTGCGCAAAAGATGCTTGTGGCATGAGAAGCGGGGGAGGTGGGTTGATCAGAAAGGGTAGTGAGTGGTGGGATGAAGAAGTAAGATTATTAGTGAAAGAGAAGAGAGAGGCATTTGGACGATTTTTGCAGGGAAAAAATGCAATTGAGTGGGAGATGTATAAAAGAAAGAGACAGGAGGTCAAGAGAAAGGTGCAAGAGGTGAAAAAAAGGGCAAATGAGAGTTGGGGTGAGAGGGTATCATTAAATTTTAGGGAGAATAAAAAGATGTTCTGGAAGGAGGTAAATAAAGTGCGTAAGACAAGGGAGCAAATAGGAACTTCAGTGAAAGGCGCACATGGGGAGGTGATGACAAGTAGTGGTGATGTGAGAAGGAGATGGAGTGAGTATTTTGAAGGTTTGTTGAATGTGTTTGATGATAGAGTGGCAGATATAGGGTGTCTTGGTCGAGGTGGTGTGCAAAGTGAGAGGGTTAGGGAAAATGATTTGGTAAACAGAGAAGAGGTAGTAAAAGCTTTGCGGAAGATGAAAGCCGGCAAGGCAGCAGGTTTGGATGGTATTGAAGTGGAATTTATTAAAAAAGGGGGTGACTGTATTGTTGACTGGTTGGGAAGGTTATTTAATGTATGTATGACTCATGGTGAGGTGCATGAGGATTGGCGGAATGCTTGCATAGTGCCATTGTACAAAGGCAAATGGGATAAGAGTGAGTGCTCAAATTACAGAGGTATAAGTTTGTTGAGTATTCCTGGTAAATTATATGGGAGGGTATTGATTGAGAGGGTGGAGGCATGTACAGAGCATCAGATTGGGGAAGAGCAGTGTGGTTTCAGAAGTGGTAGAGGATGTGTGGATCAGGTGTTTGCTTTGGAGAATGTATGTGAGAAATACTTAGAAAAGCATATGGATTTGTATGTAGCATTTATGGATCTGGAGAAGGCATATGATAGAGTTGATAGAGATGCTCTGTGGAAGGTATTAAGAATATATGGTGTGGGAGGCAAGTTGTTAGAAGCAGTGAAAAGTTTTTATCGAGGATGTAAGGCATGTGTACGTGTAGGAAGAGAGGAAAGTGATTGGTTCTCAGTGAATGTAGGTTTGCGGCAAGGGTGTGTGATGTCTCCTTGGTTGTTTAATTTGTTTATGGATGGGGTTGTAAGGGAGGTGAATGCAAGAGTTTTGGAAAGAGGGGCAAAAATGAAGTCTGTTGTGGATGAGAGAGCTTGGGAAGTGAGTCAGTTGTTGTTCGCTGATGATACAGCGCTGGTGGCTGATTCATGTGAGAAACTGCAGAAGCTGGTGACTGAGTTTGGTAAAGTGTGTGGAAGAAGAAAGTTAAGAGTAAATGTGAATAAGAGCAAGGTTATTAGGTACAGTAGGGTTGAGGGTCAAGTCAATTGGGAGGTAAGTTTGAACGGAGAAAAACTGGAGGAAGTAAAGTGTTTTACATATCTGGGAGTGGATCTGGCAGCGGATGGAACCATGGAAGCGGAAGTGAATCATAGGGTGGGGGAGGGGGCGAAAATCCTGGGAGCCTTGAAGAATGTGTGGAAGTCGAGAACATTATCCCGGAAAGCAAAAATGGGTATGTTTGAAGGAATAGTGGTTCCAACAATGTTGTATGGTTGCGAGGCGTGGGCTATGGATAGATAGAGTTGTGCGCAGGAGGGTGGATGTGCTGGAAATGAGATGTTTGAGGACAATGTGTGGTGTGAGGTGGTTTGATCGAGTAAGTAATGTAAGGGTAAGAGAGATGTGTGGAAATAAAAAGAGCGTGGTTGAGAGAGCAGAAGAGGGTGTTTTGAAATGGTTTGGGCACATGGAGAGAATGAGTGAGGAAAGATTGACCAAGAGGATATATGTGTCGGAGGTGGAGGGAACGAGGAGAAGTATGAGACAAAATTGGAGGTGGAATGATGGGGTGAAAAAGATTTTGAGTGATCGGGGCCTGAACATGCAGGAGGGTGAAAGGCGGGCAAGGAATAGAGTGAATTGGATCGATGTGGTATACCGGGGTTGACGTGCTGTCAGTGTCAGGGCATGTGAAGCGTCTGGGGTAAACCATGGAAAGCTGTGTGGGGCCTGGATGTGGAAAGGGAGCTTTGGTTTCGGGCATTATTGCATGGCAGCTAGAGACTGAGTGTGAACGAATGAGGCCTTTGTTGTCTTTTCCTTGCGCTACCCCGCACACATGAGGGGGGAGGGGGATGGTATTCCGTGTGTGGCGGGGTGGCGATGGAATGAATGAAGGCAGTGTGAATTGTGTGCATGGGTATATGTGTATGTGTCTGTGTGTATATATATATGTGTACATTGAGATGTATAGGTATGTATATTTGCGTGTGTGGACGTGTGTGTATATACATGTGTATGGGGGTGGGTTGGGCCATTTCTTTCGTCTGTTTCCTTGCGCTACCTCGCAAACGCGGGAGACAGCGACAAAGCAAAACAAAAAAAAATAATAAAAATACATCATTTATTATACTTAACACTCCCAGATATCTGAAACACTTCACTTTCTCTAATTTTTCTTCATTCAAGGTTACTTCCCAATTAACTTTCTATATATCTATTTATCTATATATCTAGATCATGTGTTGTCTCAGGGAATGGAAGGCGCACCTCACTGGACTCAGGCAGACCACAGAGCAGTGGTCACACAGAGGCAGACTGTGTGGCACAAACAAATGTTCAACTGTGGGGACCCGGAAAGAAATATAATGAAGTACTTTGTGGTAATAAAATGGGGTCCCAGAGCGAAAATGGAGAACCGAATGTAATTCTGGTACAGATATGCATTTATGTCTCAAGATCACAGCAGTGTTATGGTTAGGCATAGGGTTTGGGAGGGAGGGTCATGGGGGAACGGAGCTCCTCGTAGTGTGCCGGTAATGGCGTGAGTTGTGGACCTAACAACAACAACCTGTTGATGTGCGACACCTCCCTCACGCAGGTGGGGTCCCAGCAGGAGATGAAGGGGGGTGGAGGTGTGGGGGGGACGTGGCTGAAACACACGGATGGATGAGAACAACTTTGTTGATAAAGGAGGAAATACTAAAGTTGGAGGGAGCAGAAGATGGTTATGTTATTATATGCAAATGATACTGGTTTTAGGGATAAGTTGAGATGAGGAAATGTACAACATTCGTGTATAAGACGAATTCATGAGTTATATGGTGGTGGGTGTGAGAACAGACCCAGTCAGCAATTAAGTTAGAAAGATGAAAGATTGGAAAACGTTCAGAATTTCGCATATTGATGAAGCATTCATTGTGAAGATGAAAGAAGGAAGGCAGAAGCATGTGAGAGAAGTGTCAAGCAGCGAAACAGCTGGGCCGACACCTCCAGCAAGGAGATGAGAGATAAACAGAAAAAAAAAAAGATGAGTGTGGAGGTGTGGCAACGGAGTTTATAGCCAGGCATCGCTCAGCCGATCTTGATGCGCGCGCATGAAATATGTGACGCTAGTGAGCAAAGCCAGAATTGAGGAAATGAATTTCCTCCGTCTAAGGTTTGGCGTGAGGGAAAGACGTGATTTAATGTGGATGTTACAAGGCTGAGTGGAATCTAGAAAGGGCTATTTATCAATATAGAAAAGTAAAGAAAAGATGTTTTGGCCACCTAAATAAGATGAAGACAGGGAAGCTGACTTCAAAATTATACATGAAAGTCGGAGAGAAATGAATAGTAAAGTGTAGGATAGAATGAGAGTGTTTGGGGTCAAAGAGAAAATGCGAATCGTATGAAAACGAACACAGTGAAGGGGAAACTACACCAGCCCGCCTCATAGGTTGTGGGATGGGCAGAACTGGATACGGTCATATAAGGGATCGGTGAGACCTTTTGTGACGATACACTGTGTGTACCTAGATGTAGCTGGATGCCATGATACATGTCATACTCAATGAAACAATAGCAATTTTGTCCCCAGGATTTATCTGAATAATTAATGGACCGGAGATTCAGTATTTTGAGCACTTACACGCAATGCTTTTACACTAATCACGCACCGGAGTTAAGGGGAAAAGCTGGCCTTCACATAGAAAAGAGTGAATTATATATAATAAAACCTTCTATAAAAAACTGATTTCTTGAAATATAATTACAAGAGCGTCTTTTAATCACTTTAAGACGCTCTTTGTACCTATGGTAAATTCCAGTATAGTAAGAACGTCTTAAAATGAGTTTATCTTAAACACCTGAGGTTGAGTGGTTATATCTGTAGGCGATTCCATAATGACATAGTCGGCCTTAATGGCTCAGGCAGTCAACAAGCCTTAGGCCAACACACACACACACACACACACACACACACACACACACACATCATCATCATCATCATCATCATCATCATCATCTACATATAAGTTTGGGGTACAGGTACCAGGTCAGCATCATCTACATATAAGTTTGGGGTGCACGTACCAGGTCAGCATCATCTACATATAACTGTGGGGTACAGGTACCAGGTCAGCATCATCTACATATAACTGTGGGGTACAGGTACCAGGTCTGCATCATCTACATATACTGTGGGGGTACAGTTACCAGGTCAGCATCATCTACATATAACTGTGGGGTACAGGTAACAGGTCAGCATCATCTACATATAACTGTGGGGGTACAGGTACCAAGCCAGCATCATCTACATATAATTGTGATAACTTCCATTCTGATCTACCATGACTGTTTACCACTCCAGCAATACCTCGCCTTACTCTCATCACACAGGGATGTTTACATCAATAAATTCCTTGCATTATAAACAGGACGTTTGCAGGCTTGAACTTACCTCAAATTTCCCAGGCTCCGGTTTAGGCTGCATGGAAAACAATTCATAATGTTCCAGTATTATTCAATCACTTAATTCTGAAAATCTACTTCTATCATTGTCATGATCAATAAACGTGCGCAACTGTATAAATTAACATATATTCTACAAGTGTATACATATATATATATATATATATATATATATATATATATATATATATATATATATATATATATATATATATATATATATAATGTGTGTGTGTGTGTGTGAACTTATTTACACAGTGTGGGGAGGGAGTTGTGTACTCGGGCGGCCTATGTGTTTAACTATGGTATACCAATATATCCATTTGGTCCCTTACTTTGTTCCATTCATCCACCATTCTGACACCATGAAATACATAGTTGCTTCTATCATGACAAGTTTCTTGCATGGCCTCTGACTCCTCTATCTTAGAATCTTTAGCGACTTGAAGCTGTGATCATATCACCCCTTACTCTTCTATTTTCCTTACGTATCTTAATACTGGTACCATCTGTATTATTTTACTTTGGACCAACTCTATCAATTCATTAGTTCGTTGTTTCCCATACAGTCTGGTGAACCAAGTTTGACAAGCCTATTATAAACGCCGTGAATATTCTGCTGAACATTTCCTAATCTAGATAGATCCTTACATGCTCGTCTAACATCTGTCACGATAGTCTGTCTCCCGTACAATTCTCCTGAGGTAGAGTTCTGATATTTGGTTAAGGGCGTTTTCGACTACCCCATCTTTCACACAGACTCCTGCATCTTATCACGTAATATATCTACCGTAGTCTTTCACTGTGTTCCATGTGCATCTTTGCATTTCCTCATACTTAATTTCATCACATATATACTAAAGCAACTGGAGTTTGTCAAGGCTTTTCTGTACGAATGTGCAAACCTCATCATTCTTCACTTTGCTCAAGACCTTGGCATCATCTGTAAACACAAGCAGGTATGAACCCTCTGTTAAGTCATACCAATAGATCAAGAAGAGCAGTGGTGACAGGATTGTGACTTACTGAACGCCACGGGTAACCTAAACCCATTTCGAGAAGGTTCATCTGACCTATGAGCATCTGTATTCCCGTCCACTTATATAATTCTTTGTCCATCGTAAGATTCTTCCCCTCATTCCTGCCTTAAACCCAGTTTCCATACCAAGCTCTTACGTGGCACAGCGACAAACCCTCTGGCCTTCAGAAACATACGACCCACTAATTTCTTTATTTTTTTTGTCTAAAACAAAGCTCTCTCTCTCTCTCTCTCTCTCTCTCTCTCTCTCTCTCTCTCTCTCTCTCTCTCTCTCTCTCTCTGTTAGAAGTCCAAGAACTTTGTTACACATGGCCTTTTTTCTTGGCTTCATGTTCTCTCTCTTAGGTCATTTCTCCTCTGCAGTTAACCATCGACTTGCTTTCTCATTATCTGTCACAGTGTTTCAAAATCCTAAACTCATCAAAGAGACTGCTTTGTATTTCAGTATAATTCCAAATCTCCTTTTATCGAAAACAAGCATGAAATTTGTCCTCAAGCATGGCAGTGCTCTTTTTGCACTCCCTTTGCACAGCAACTCTCCATCGACATACTGAATAACATTACAAGTGGATTACTTCATTATACATCGAGAAACTTCATCATGTACACAAGTCTAACATGGGTGGGTTAAGGGCCATTAGTGGCGTGCTTATGTTTTATCCGTTTCAATGCTTTCCAAGCATCCACCTCCCATCAAATCATCCTCCTGGTGTTGGGGCTATAGTGTCTTCCACTGTGAAAAACGCATTTGAACTTGTTCTTCATCTCTTCACATACCTCTACAACCCTCCCATTTGAATCTCTCAATCTGTAGCCGTGATATATTTACGGAAAACTTTTGCAATATCTCTTGCCTCCAATATTTCCTCCAAAGCTTATGCGCTTCCTTCCTTATCTCGTTTTGTTCATTCCTTGTTATCTCACACCCTTCAAGTACTGTCAGGCTCTTGTGTCACCTTTATCTTATCCAAGATACATTCTTAAGATGTTTCGCTTTTAACATCTTTTTACTGCACTACATCTATTGTCTAACCTTCCATCTATATTTACAGCTAAAAGATGTTTACGTTCTACCTCCATCATCGTAGATTACACGGAAACTGCCACAACAGTGACATCTACCATGACTCTGGAACTCGATTTCTCAAAATGTGTTTTTAAAGATATTGTTCAGTTGTGTGCCGTGCCCATAACTGTGTCTTCTCTTTGAGCCCGGGTTCCCCTTTGCTCCTTCTATATCCTCATTAAGAACGAGAGAATCAAACTCTTACGTCTTTTTTCTCCAACTGGTCCATCATATTATACATTTTCCACTTTGCATGCTACTGTATGTAAAGATAAGATCTAGTAATGATGGCATATTAGATCCTTCTAATTCCAGTATGCTCAGGGATATGCCGGTACATGTAATTACCCTGTAAACACTCTGACAACTTAGGTCTTCATGACTCACTATCACAGTGAGAATCTTAACGAGTCTATCATATTTCTTTTTTGATAACAATCTTCCATTAATATAACTTCACCATCTCAGAGGAGCGCAACTCTAGCCGCTTCTTGCACTGTCCTAACTGTTCCCAAACTGTTATCATTCTGTAGTCTTTGTGTTGACGCACATTCACCTTAAGATACTTACAGATTGTCAACATCACAAAGCAAATTCTGTAGTTACTCTTCCCTTCATTCATACCATTTGCATGGGTCATCCATCGATTTTTTCTCTATGTAAAGTTGTCCCTCACTATGACAGTCAATAACCAACCTTTTGTACCTCACTATGAGAACCAATACCCCTCCTTCTTTATCCCTTACTATGACAGCAAATGTCCCTCCTTCTTTGTCTTTCCTTCCTTGTTATCCTTCCAGACAAATTGGGTCAGCAGCTCAGCTCTCCCCCACTACAATATCTGGGTTGGTTTCCTTAATTCGGTCCTTGAACTTTGTGTTCCACTGACTAACACTCCGTCCCAACGTATTACTCTCAGTCTGACTCGTGTATCACTTTATACTCTTGACATCTGAAATGATGAGAGCCCTGTGCTGCTCTCTCACTCTCCCTACCTACTCTATATTGTCTAACTGCTCTCTCTCTCTCTCTCTCTCTCTCTCTCTCTCTCTCTCTCTCTCTCTCTCTCTCTCTCTCTCTCTCTCTTCAGTCATGCTATCACCTCTAATGAACATCCGGTTCAATTCCTCCTCGTGTACAAGTTCCTTAGCTTGCTTAGGTTCCCCCGCGCCACAACATTCCATATCAAAGTTATAATCACAACCAGCCGTCCCTTCAACATGTCTTGACTACATCTGCCAATTAAATGTGTGCACATATTTCAGCATGCGTTTATGAATACTTGAGCATGTATATGTATACCAGTCTTTGTGAACATGTGTGTGTGTGTGTGTGTGTGTGTGTGTGTGTGTGTGTGTGTGTGTGTGTGTGTGTATGCGCTGGTGTAAGTGCGTATGTCTCATCGTTACCCCCTCCCCTCTTTTCTTCCCCGAAAATAGCTATAAAGAAAATAACAACAGAGTCTGCCCTCATAACATATTGGTGCAGTAGTTTTAGAAAACGAGGTATCAAGACACAGTCACGTAGAGTTCTGCTAATCGTGTTAACATGGCGCTATTAATTACATAAATTGCCCAATAACAACACTGATACAACCAACATATTTCTTTCTGATATATCATTAGTATAGAGAAATGAACGAGACAATCAGTCAGTCATATGAAGAGGCCAAACTGTTACTCAACTGACACGTTCTTGTTTCCCGCCTCACTGATGAAGGAGGGAATGTCATATGGGTCAGGCTGAAGAAAGACCCTGACCTGACCTTGCAGTAGGTGGAGAGGTCAGTATTGCGGGCGGGTCGATAGCGGGAGACCAGCACGGCGCTCAACGGCTGGGTTGGGAAACGAAGGCATGTTGCTATGTTACCCTGTGTTGGCCCATGTTCTCCTTGTTGACTATTTGTTTTTCTTCGTTAATTGTTTCTATTTCAGCGATGTGGAGGCGTGTTGTGTCTGGCTTCCGGTATAGTGCGGACACACACACGTGTGTGTCAATGCTCACGGGTATATATTACCGTAGGCCACTTCCATCACAACTTAACCCGAGGGTAAGTTGTGTGGACGGAGCACGACTGCAGAAGGCAGGCGAACAATCGATCCTCATCCGGGTTGCGGGGGGTCACCATGGACGACATTATTCACTCCATCTGTACGACGGGTCACAACGCACCCTGGATGGTGTGACGTCATCAGGAAATATACAAAAAAAAAAAATAGATATAAGAAAAACAACATCGAAGAGAGTCAGAGAAGGACGAGTAACAGTAAGAATTTACTAGAAAAAATATCTAAATAAACGAGGAGTCATTGATGGAGATGACGTCAAGATTAATGGATTAATCCCAAGTGTATGATGGTAAGAACTTTGGGTTGGATGCCACAGCCTCAGACTCGACCCTTAAAGTGAGAGGGTCATGTACAAGGCAACACCATCATACCCACAGGTTGTACCGTCATTCTGCAGGAGTTGTACTGCCGATCTTAAGGGTCGTCTTGTCGTGATGAATGATCTAACCGTCGTCCTCTAAGGTCGTGCCGTAAGATTCAATGATCGTAGTCGTACCGTCATGCTTGATTAAGGGTCGCACTCTCTTGCTCAATAATGTTTTCGTCGTGCTTAAGGATTGTACCGTCTTGCTCAAAAATCGTATCGTCGTGCTTATGGGTCGTACCGTCGCGCTCAATAATCTTATCGATGTGCTTTTAGGTCGTACCCTCGTACTCAATGATCTTCGTACTCAAGGATCGTATCGTCGTACTCAATGATCTTATCTTCGTACTCAAAGGTCGTACTCAATGATCTTATCTTCGTACTCAAGGGTGGTATCGTCGTACTCAATGATCTTATCTTCGTACTCAAGGGTCGTATCGTCGTACTCAATGATCTTATCTTCGTACTCAAAGGTCGTACTCAATGATCTTATCTTCGTACTCAAGGGTCGTATCGTCGTACTCAATGATCTTATCTTCGTACTCAAGGGTCGTATCGTCGTACTCATGGGGTTACGATAAGAGTACTATTTCTATGACTACGAAATGTAATCAAATTAGGTTAAGGACGTCGTGATAAATGAAATAATAATCAATAATTCAATATAACAAAGAACAAGTACTTACGACAGATAATGTTGAATTGTTTGTAACAATGATATGAAATACTGGCGGAGGAATGTAGGTCAGGATGTGAAAGAAAACGAGCTATCCAAAGCACCAGCCAGGGTACACACGAGAAAATAGCTGATACATTACGTATGAGCAGACTGCAAAACGAACGTGTGCACATCACGAGACGAAACATGTATCATGCGACAGGTGCACTAATAAATATAACGTTTCTGACGTAACTACTACCGTCACTAGGCACAGGAGGTCGATGGCCGGACCAAGAGCCAGGTCAGACGCACTACTTTAATCCTCCGCTTCCCTGTGTCGGCCATTACGTCATAGGAGCTCACCGAGCTTCATCCACAGTCTGTACTTAAATCTTACGCAGTTACTGACTACAGTATCTATATATATACATATATACGGAGATATAAATAACACCAGGATGTGATAGCCAATGGAGAAAAATATCTGATGATAACAGCACGATAAACAATGTGGCGAAAGCCAAACTGCTTCCAACTTGGCAGAGTGTCATGAGTGAGTGTCATGAGAGGAGGGGCAGATAAGTCTTTCAATCCTCAGTCCCACAAAAATAGAACCATAACCTTTACTGGATTTGTATTTGTACCATGTTCTTATCGATATATACTGTTCGTCTTTTACTGATGTTTACTATGAAAGATATCTGAATTTTCCTATAAATTTTCCCTCCATTCATTGAGCAATGCGTACGTTGCAAATAATGTAAATAAAGGCATTTGATCACATAGACCTGTAGTTTTGCCTCTACAGAGTAGGGAATATACACTTCCTTGAAAGGAATGTTACACCATACAGGTCTTTCGCTGAAAAACACTCCCATCTCAAAAATATATATTGAAATATTCTCTGAGGATCCTGGCAGAGAGGTTATTTGGGCTATAGGTCTATCGAGTGTCAGGGTCATTAAAGCCGTTAGCGTCAAGACATAATCACTAGGTGAGTAAGCCTGAACACAAGCATCACCATAATATGTTCACTATAACATCCACGATGCATAAGGCTTCTGACGCCATCAAACTTTTGTTCGTAGTTAATTGTTTGGTCTTTATGCTTCCCAAAGGCCAAGGTCATCCCTGCCGTTGACGTGACAGTAACCAGCAGTCGAAGGTCCTTGAAAATAATCTCCATATACCTTTAAGCCTAATCACAACCTCACTGTATTAAGGATGTTATCACTTCACCAATATACATTTTAACATTATATTCTACTTTTCAGTTTCTTCTACGAAGATTTCAAACTTACATAAAATTCAAAATTCTAATAAAACTTTGGTGCGTATCTTTGTTTCCTAAATAATCTTAATACATAATTGATGTTTGAATTTGAAAAAATAGAGACACACGACAACCCACCCGAGAGCTGAGCCGGACGCCGCTGCCATGAGCACAATGCAGGCAGAATAGCAGTTTGTCTTTCATTTACGGAACAATATTTTTTCTATCCATCTTATCATTATCGTTATGGATATATATATATATATATATATATATATATATATATATATATATATATATATATATATATATATATATATATGCTATCAACGAGGAAATTGATACATAATTTTCCAAGTGCACTTTCGTGTAATGATCACATCGTCTGAGGAGATACAAGAATGAGATAGGAGACTTAGGACAGTCAGTTGATATACAAAGAAGCAAAGCTTAGACGCCATTGGTAAACAAGTGCTTCCGGTTGATGGTGTTCGGGTTGCTAGAACCGAAAACCACCAACCGGAAACGCTTGTTTAACAATGGCGTCTTTGCTTCCCCATCTCTCTGTGTATCAAGTGACTTAGTTCTAAATCTTGTATCTAATTCTTCTATCTCCCCTGACGATGTGAGCATTACACGAAACTGCACTTGGGAAATTATCGTGTTTCATTCGCCTCGTGGTTATCAGCAAATACTAGATCACGCACACCACTGTGAACTATTATTTATATATATATATATATATATATATATATATATATATATATATATATATGCGTGTATGGGCGTTTATGCATATACATGTGTATGTGGGTGGGTTGAGCCATTCCTTGTCTGTTTCCTTGCGCTACCTCGCTAACGCGAGAGACGTCGGTTAAGTATAATAAAAAATATAGTATAATATATATATATATATATATATATATATATATATATATATATATATATATATACTACCATCATCCTCTAGTAAACTGATTAAGCATGTCAGTAGGGACAATGTCCCTGGACAGGGATCATCTGGCAACACTTGAGACTAACTTTTTTCGGTTACCAGTCATGTGCCGG